>NC_134807.1:29952677-29957677 GCF_046742065.1 Oratosquilla oratoria
TCTCGAGCAAATAGGTCTTTTTACGTCTCCGACTAGCTAGGCCTGTCATGACAACCCTCCTCTTTTATCCGGGCTTGGGACCAGCATGTGATTTATATGTCATTCGACCCCACGCACACACACACACAGAAATATATATATGTATATATATATATATATGTGTGTGTGTGTGTGTGTGTGTGTGTGTGTGTGTGTGTGTGTGTGTGTGTGTGCGCGTGTAAATGTGTGTTTATGTGTGTGTCGTAACGACTATTAAATTAAATTCTGCCGCTGCTACTCGAAACCTTGTATAAGCTACTGGTTATAAAAAAAAAAAAAAATAATAAAAATAAGGACAATACCATTGCGCCACAAGTGATTGTACAGGAAGGAGCGACCTGGAAAAGGACATGATCGTTCCCGACAAAAAGGAACAATCAGGTCCTGTTTCAAATTGTTCATTTTTGTGTATGTGTGTGTGTGTGTGTGTGTGTGTGTGTGTGTGTGTGTGTGTGTGTGTGTATGTGTGTGTGTGTGTGTGTGTGTGTGTGTACATATACACACAAACACACACTCACGCACACACAGACACACACACACACACACACACACACACATACACACACACATATATATATATAAATATATATATATTTAGAAATCAAACGAAATATGAGAGTTTTTGGGTGGTGGAAGTGAAACGAAGATGCTCTCGGAATAGATTATGCTGTTACGTTACGACCACTTTGGTCTTCTTGAGGGAGTTGTCTACAGAAGGTTTTACATATCACATTTTATATAACTCCTGAGGGGCCTCTCGGTCAGGTCACCGCGTCCGGGCGGTGAGCATTTGTCCGGTGTCTCAGCGAGTCCGTGACCTGATCGAGAGATCCCTCAGGAATTATATAAAATGTGACATGTAAAATCTTCTGTAGACAGATCTCTGAAGAGGACCATAGTGGTCGTAAGGTAATAGCATAATCTTTTCCAGAGCATCTTCGTTTTACTTCCGCCACCCAAAAACTCATATATATATATATATATATATATATATATATATATATATATATGTGTGTGTGTGTGTGTTGCTTCTGGAATTTTTTTTCTGGATGAAGTTATATGTATTATTACTTTCTATTATAAAAAAAGGCGCTTCTGAAAATGTGATTTTCATGTGTAGAAGAGAATTTTGATTGAAAAAAGGTCCGACTTTGTCATTCTGTTTTTTTATTTTATTTTTTTTATCAAACACCAAAGGAATGTAAGAGTCTATGCTTTTCATGAAAAACGAACCGAAGCAGAACGCGTTAGTGTAAGGATATGTTCCACAGATAAGGTCAACATAACACCACAAGGAGGGAGAGGATGAGGGGTAAGGAAGACGAAGAAAAGACCAGGATAGAGCCAGGAATAGAGATTGAAGGACACGGGAACGGAGAGAAGATGGGAATAGGGACGGAGGAAGTAGAGAATGGGGGAGAACGAGAGGGAATGAATAATGAATGCCCCGAAAAAGTCAATAGTAAATATCCAGGGTATTGTACATAAAAAAAGAACCCGAACTACAGCAGTGAAAAAGTTCGGAAAAACTCAAAAGAAGAAGAAGAAAGAAAAAAATCACACGGCCTAGGAGCCAAAGGAAAAAATTGTCGAATGGCGGTGTACAAAGAGATGGGGGTCGTAAAATAGGCGGGAAGGTAAAGTATTTGTATCCGCCCGAATGTCACATGGTCCCCTGAAAACGACCGTTTGATGGCAAAGAGAATCCAAGGGTAGGAAAGTAAGAGCGAGAGTGGAAGCGAGTGTGAGAGCAAGGTTGAAGAGTGAGATTAAGGGGTAGAAATTAGGGGTGGGCGTTTTAGGGAGGACTAGGAATAGGTTAGGATTTGGTACCAGAAGTAGGTCCATGGGTAGGAATGTAAGAGCGAAAGTAAAAGGGAGTATGAGAATGAGAGTAAGGTTGAAATAGTGAGATTAGGGAGTAGAAATTAGGGGTATGTGTTTTAGGGAGAAAAGTGAGAGTAAGGTTCAAAGAGTGAGATTAGGGAGTAGAAATTAGGGGTATGTGTTTTAGGGAGGAAAGTGAGAGTAAGGTTGAAAGAGTGAGATTAGGGAGTAGAAATTAGGGGTATGTGTTTTAGGGAGGAAAGTGAGAGTAAGGTTGAAGGAGTGAGATTAGTGAGTAGAAATTAGGGGTATGTGTTTTAGGGAGGAAGGTGAGAGTAAGGTTGAAAGAGTGAGATTAGTGAGTAGAAATTAGGGATATGTGTTTTAGGGAGGAAAGTGAGAGTAAGGTTGAAAGCGTGAGATTAGTGAGTAGAAATTAGGGATATGTGTTTTAGGGAGGAAAGTGAGAGTAAGGTTGAAAGCGTGAGATTAGGGAGTAGAAATTAGGGGTATGTGTTTTAGGGAGGAAAGGGAGAGTAAGGTTGAAAGAGTGAGATTAGGGAGTAGAAATTAGGGGTATGTGTTTTAGGGAGGAAGGTGAGAGTAAGGTTGAAAGAGTGAGATTAATTAGCAGAAATTAGGGGTATGTGTTTTAGGGAGGAAAGTGAGAGTAAGGTTGAAAGAGTGAGATTAGGGAGTAGAAATTAGGAGTGTGAGTTTCAGGGAGGAAAGTGAGAGTAAGGTTGAAAGTTAGATTCGGGTGTAGAAGTTAGAGTCGGGCGTTTTATGGAAGACTGGGAGTAGGGAATGGTACTAGGAGTAGGAGCGAGATGGGTAGTGAAAATACATATACCAAAGGCTTTTTCCCCCTTACAAGGGAGGTAGCCAGAAAAAGACATAAAACCACTTCCAGCCATTCAATTCCCACATAGTCAACACCCATCCACCCCCCTCCCTCCCTCTTATCTTAGCTCCACCTGGATGACGGGTCAACCCTCCATCTCGCCCACTGCCCTGGGTCAGAAGCAGTGTCGCAAGTCACAGCACATCCACAGCAAGGCCACTTCATTAAGTCGACGTCCCCGCCCCTCTCCGTCCCCTCATGCACAAATGGAGAAGGCGGGGAGAAATTACTTCAGGCTGCGTCAGTTTATTTTTCACACATATTCCCTCAAATCCCATCCCCCACCCACTCCCCCTCATGCATCACAGCCTCATCAACATACAACCATTATCCATTCTAATCTATCATCAGTCCTCTCCTGTCCTTCCTCAACAGACATTCCCCTCTTTCCTAATACCCCTTTTACCCATCCATCTATCTCATCCTAGGTCGCCCCTCATGTTCACTCATTCCGCCTCTGCCTTCCACACCTCATTTACTTGTCCTTATTTACTCATTCTTTCCATGTGTCCAAACCATTCCAATACTCTTTCATCAACCCTATCTCTCAACTCCTTTTCCAACCCCGTTCTCCTCCTGACCTCGTTTCTCACTCTATCCAGCATAGTTACCTTTATCATACTTCTCATGCACCTCATCTCAAACACATTCAAACTCCTTTCTTCCTCTCTTATGTTCCATGTTTCTGCCCCATACAGTGCTGTCAGCACAATCACTCCATCATACAACCTCTTCTTAGCATCAATTCTCAAATGTCTATTTCTCATTACACTTTTTAATCACCCAAGGCATTTACTTGCTTCTCACAATCTACATTCTACCTCCACCTCCACTCCTCCCTTTCCCGCCATATTCGCACCCAAATATCTATAACTATCGACTTCCTCCAGTCTCTTTCTCTTAATATTCACTTCCAGTCTGGTGCCACTTTCTCCCCTTGTACGTCTCATTAACTTACTTTTACCCACATTTACCTTCAATTTCCTTCTTTCGCATACACTTCAAAGCTCTGTCACTTCCCCCATCCCTCCTTTGATCCTGCTACAAGCACAGTGTCATCAGCAAACAACAACTGGCTTATGTCCCACTTTTCTCCATTTTCTTTACCCATCTCCAATCTCCAACCCACTACCCTTATATTTTCCTCTAGCACCACCCTATCCATGTATAAATTGAACAGCCAGGCTGACATAACACATCTCTGGTAAAGTCTCATCTTTACCTCAAACCACTCACTCTCTCCATTTCTGATTCTAACACAAGCTCTACTACTCTCGTAAAAGCTCTTGACTGCTCTAAAAATCTTTCCTCCTATCATGGCCATATATCTGTATTACCTCCCACTCTCCCACAGAGCCTTCCTGTCTACCCTGTCGTAAGCCTTTTCCAAATACATGAGAGACAAAAAAATTACATTTTCCTAAGGCCTTCTCACATATCTGTCTTATCGCAAAAAATCTGATCTACGCCGCCCCTACATGTCCTAAACTCACACTATTGCTCACCAATTACTCCCTCTGTTCCTCCCCAAATTCTCTCAATCAAGACCCTCCCATTAGCCTTCCCAACTACACTTAACAAGGTGATCCCTCTGAAACTACTACATTCACACTTGTCCCCTTTTCCCTTGTAAAGTGGAACTATACAGGCACTCCTCTAGTCCTTCGATAATCCACCTTCTCTTAAACAAACATTAAATAACCTCATCACCCAGTCCACCATCACTATACCTCTTTTTTTAGATACTCTTCATGACATCCATCTAACCCAGATGCCTTACCTGCTCTCCTCATCTTAACAACTGCTTTCACCTCATCTTTCCTTATTTCTCCTCCATTTTCCTCACTGATCACTGCCTTTCTCTTAGCGCTTCCCACTGCAACTACCTTTCCCTCCCTATCCTCCTTCACATTTAGCAACTCCCTAAAATAATCTGCTCATTCTCCGCTTGCTGCCTTTTCTTCCATTATTATCTCTCCATAGTGAAAATAAGAACAGAAATATGAATGAGAGTGAGGATAAGAACATATGAATGAAGGAGACTCCAAGAGACCATAAGGCCCACAAAAGGCAGTTCCATGTCGATTGATGATATTTGGGAAGCAAATATATATGAGAGTAGGAGTGAGCCTAAGAGTTAAGGAAGATAATTCCAGCTCCATATATGGAACACAGAAACATATGAACGTTTTACATGCCCACTTCACGTCCTTGGGAAACCCCTCAACAC
>NC_134807.1:29967677-29977677 GCF_046742065.1 Oratosquilla oratoria
GTTTCTTCTATGAAGTTCACTCTAGAAATTGAAAATGATTCATACATTTCTTTCCTGGAATGCAACATTCAAAGGTGCAATAGGAAGTTTAAATATGTTATTCACCGAAAACCAACCAATGTCAACACGTATATTCATTACTATTCTGCTCACCATGATGGTTAGTCAGTATTTTCTTCTATGTTCCTTCGTGGTTTGCGTATTTGCAGCCCAGAATATGTTGATGAAGAAATGAACAAAATTTATGTCATCGGAACACATTTAAGATATCCCAAATTCTTTCTGGAGAAATATTTAAATCAACAAAAAGGACTTCCTATAAAGGTGAACCAAAACAAAAGTTTGAAAAAAAAAAAATTCTAGTACTTTCTTTTAATGAAAATCTTATGGAGATTCCCACCGTACTCAAGAATTTCAACGCAAATGTAGCCTTCAAAAATAATTAAACCATAAAAAATCTCATAAAAAATTCTCTTGATAACTCAATAGGCTGTGTAATACAGTATGCATTGTAACAAATGTGATGAATGTTATGTAGGTCAAACAAGAAACGAATTAGAGGTTAGAGTAAAACAACATAAGAACAGTATTAAAAAAGGCCAGGAATCTAGTGACTTTTTTAAACATGTTCGTGACTTTGACCATCCTATTAAGTGGAAAAATGCTTAAAAAAATATGCAGTGTAAAAATACAACAGAAAGAAATATTATAGTTAGGAATCATCAAATACAATTGTGACCAGCTTAATAACAATAGTTTAAGATTATATTAATTAGATCCATATATTGTCAATGATATAAATAGTACATATTTCAAAAGTTAATGTGACAAAATTTCTCTGTTTCCACGACCTCACCGATGAACCCAACGTAAGCATTCACGGTTCGGAGAGTGGGTAAATGTCTCACTTGTCCTATTTATACTCTGTATCTTGACTTGTTTGTACTCACTTTTCTGTATTCCTTGATTATGTGAATATATCACGAAAGCGCTCGGACTCCGTATTTTTTCCTCTTCCTAGTTGATCCTGCATACTTGTGATTCATGTGTGCTTTATGAAATACACACACACACACACACACACACACACACACACACACACACACACACACACACACACACACACACATATATATATATATATATATATATATATATATATGTATATATATATATATGTATATATATATATGTATATACACAAGTATATATATATATATACACACACACACACACACACATATATATATATATATATATATATATATATACATATGTATATATACATACACACACACACACACACACACACACACACACACACACATATATATATATATATATATATATATATATATGCATACATACATACATACATACATACATACATATAGTTCCAAGGTCAGTGTATCCGATCTCGCTTTGGTTTTTGTTCTCACATGATATTGAGATAATGGAAGCTTTTGTCCCACAATGGAGGGAACAACCAGTTCCAAAAGTATATGACACTGAGTTAATATATTTCCGCGATGAGTAGTATCTGTGAAAGAAGGTAATTATGCCGTATTATGTCGTATAAATAACCGGACCCTAGAATAGGTGAACAAAATGAACCATAATACAATTTTTTTTTTAATCGAGACAATCCTTTGCTATAGTCCCCCGGGAAAAAAAGAAACAGGCGCCACATGTCATTTGACCAAAAATTTCAGCGAAAATAACGAACTTTTCAGCTGATCTACGGGCCTGCATATCGCACTGTCAAGTCAACTGGGGTTGGCTATTCAGAACAAAAATTGCAGAATTTTTCAGATGCAGACGTAGAGCAGCAAGAGTCAGAGAGAAAAGAGACAGAACTTTGGAAAAGAGAGAAAAAGTGGTAAAAAATGGCGATCCAGAAGGGAAGAGATGGAAAGAGAGAGAGAGAGAGAGAGAGAGAGAGAGAGAGAGAGAGAGAGAGAGAGAGAGAGAAAGAAGAGAAGAGGTAAAAAGAAATGGTGACCGAGAAGAAAAGACTTAAGTACTAGTAAAAGAATAATATAAACGTGAATAAAAGAAGAGAGAGAGAGAGAGAGAGTGAGAGAGAGAGAGATTGAGTGAGTGAGAGTAAATTTTAGGATTGACGAAGAACGCAAAAAAAAAAAAAAAAAAAAAATAGAGGACATGGATGAGTGGGAGAATCAACCAAGAAATATTAAGGATACAATAGCAAGACGAAGAAAATGAAAGAGAAGGGGAATGATATATAGAAATAAAGGGAAGAGATAAGACAAACGGAGTAAAAGAAATAGCTAGAAGAGAAAGGGGTGTAGTAGAAATTGATGAAAAAGGAAGAGGAGTAATTGATTAAACCATCAGAAAGGCACTGTGGGAGGTTATGCAGATTTATGGGATAGGAGGAAAGCTTTTGGGAGCTGTCAAGAGTTTTTATGTGAGTAGTAGAGCATGTGTTAGGATTGGAAATGGAGAGAGTGAGTGGTTTGAAGTAAAGGTGGGACTTCGTCAAGGATGCGTTATGTCGCCCTGGCTGTTCAACTTATACATGGATGGGGTGGTGCGAGAGGTGAATGCTAGGGTAGTGAGTCAGGGATTGGAGATGGTTAAAGAAAATGGAGAAAAGTGGGAGGTGAGCCAGCTGTTGTTTGCGGACGACACTGCGCTTGTGGCAGGGTCAGAGGAGGGATTGAGGAAGCTGGTGGCAGAGTTTGGGAGAGTATGTGATAGAAGAAAGCTAAAGATAAATGTGGGTAAAAGTAAGGTGATGAGATGTACAAGGGGTGAAAGTGGCAGTAGACTGGAAGTGAACATTAAGGGAGAGCGACTGGAGGAAGTGGATAGTTTTAGATACTTGGGTGCAAGTGTAGCAGGAAAAGGTGGAGTGAAGGTGGAGGTAGAATGTAGATTGAGAGAAGCGAGTAAATGCCTTGGTGGTTTAAAGAGTGTAATGAGAAATAGACATTTGGGAATGGATGCGAAGAGGAGACTGTATGAAGGAGTGATTGTGCCAACAGCACTGTATGGGGCAGAAACGTGGAACATAAGAGAAGAAGAGAGAAGGAGTTTGAATGTGTTTGAGATGAGGTGTCTGAGAAGTATGGTGGGGGTTACTAGGCTAGATAGAGTGAGAAATGAGGAGGTGAGGAGGAGAACAGGGGTGAAAAAGGATTTGGGAGAGAGGGTTGATGAAAGAATATTAGGATGGTTTGGACACATGGAAAGAATGAGTGACGAAAGACTAGTAAAAGAGGTATGGAAGGCAGATGTGGAGGGAGTGAACATGAGGGGACGTCCTAGGATGAGGTGGATGGATGGGGTGAAGGGGGCTTTGGGGAAGAGGGGAATGTCTGTGGAGGAAGGAAGGGAGAGGACGGAAGACAGAGGTGAGTGGAGAATGGTTGTATATGGATGATGATGTGAAGACATGAGGAGGAATAGGCGGGGGGGTGGGGGGTGGGGTAGTATGTGTGAGTAAATTTTGACGCAGCCCGAAGGGATTTCTCCCCGTCCTCTCCTTATATGCAAAGGGGGACGGAGAGGGGGGGTCGCCGATTAAATGAAGCGGCCTTGCTGTGGATGTACTGTGTCTTGCGACACTGCTTCTGACCCAGGGCGGTGGGCAGGGTTCAGGGATGACCCGTCATCCAGGAGGTGCTCAGATGAGAGGAAGGGTGGGAGGGGTGTGGAGTGTATTTAGGGATGAAATGGGTGGGAGTGTTTTTATGCCTTTCCTTTTGTGGCTACCTCCCTTGGAAGGGGGAAAAAGCCTTGGTATATGTATGTATGTATGTACATGGTTAAACTCCTTAAACTCCTTAAACTCCTTAAACTCCTCTGACCTGGAGGAGGACCATGTAACAAAATGTTGGCTGTTATTGTTATGATTTGTAGTTTACCTGTGCTTCCGTCCTGTTCCTTGAAATTATTTACAAGCTGTAAACCCTGTTATCAGTTGTAGTCCCTGTAACCAGCTGTAGTCCCTGTAACCAGCTGTAGCCCCTGTAACCAGCTGTAGCCCCTGTAACCAGCTGTGGTCCCTGTGACCAGTTTTAGCTTCTGTAACCAATTGTGTTCCTTGTAACTAGTTATGATACCTGTAACCAGATCTAGTCCCTATAACCAGCTGTAGCCCCTGTAACCAGCTGTAGTCCCTGTAACCAGCTGTGGTCCCTGTGATAAGTTGTAGCCCCTGTAACCAGCTGTGTTCCTTGTAACTAACTATAATACCTGTAACCAGATCTGGTCCCTATAACCAGCTGTAGCCCCTGTAACCAGCTGTGGTCCTCGTAACCAGCTGTAGTCCCTGTGGCCAGCTGTAGCCTCTGTAACCAGTTGTAGCCTCTATAACCAACTGTGGTCCTTGTAACCAGCTGTAAACTCTGTAACCAGCTCTAGTCTCTGTAACCAGCTATGGTCCCTTCAACCAGCTGTAGTCCCTCTAATCAGATGTCAGGTGATGCTGGACTACCTAACCCTGACTAGTTTCTTAATCTTAGGGTCAGAGTTGTGTTAATGGGGGATAGCAGAACGGAGGGGTAATAAGGAAGAGTATTTTCTTTTCTTTTTTAAGATTAGTCTCCAATCGTAAAATAAATGATGTGAGACTGCTCCATAGTAGTCATAGCGCGCGCACACACACACACACACACACACACACACACACACACACACACACACACACACACACACACACACACACACACACACACACACACACACACACACACACAAACTCGGATTTGTGAACTACAGAGAAAACCAAATGCGGGTTGGTACTGAAAGCCTACCGAGAGGACCCCCCCTCCCCCGCGCCAAAAAAAAAAAAAAAAAAAAATGGAGGGTGAGGGTGAGTGGATGGTGTTGGTTGTGGTGTCTGTCAACCAAAGTAAAGAAAGCTGCAATGTGTATATGAAAAAAGCAACGACAACGAAGTGACCAATTCAATAATTAAACAAATTATGGTGTATAGATTTCATCAAGTGAGGCTCACTAGAAAATTATAAAGTTTAAATGATGCAGGTGTTGGATTTGGAAGGGGCGATATTGCTTTTCAATATGATTAACGAGGATTGTGCTTTTATCTATTCATTTTGATGAAAAATTATATTCGCTCTTGTGGTTAACTTTCTAAGACTTCAACGAGTTGATTGGTGGCCATAAGATTTAAATCTAATCAATTAGTATGTTTAATTAGTAGTAATACATGGATAGATAAACTAGATAAGTATATAAAGTAAATATATAAAAATAGATAATTAGATCAGTGAATAATACGATAAATTAAATAAGAACGTAATTACATAGATAAGAAATAAATATCAATCGAATAAATAAATTAAAAGATAAATAAATAAGCAAATAAATGAATATGTGAGGCTGCTGCCACCTCTTAGGCTCATTTCACACGTATCGACTTTTCGCCGTACTTAGTGCACGACACGACGTCGTGCTCTCAAATAAACATTGATATATATGGACGCTTTCACATGTCACAACCACGACCACGTGTGAAAGCGTGTTGTGGAAGGCACAAGACGGAAAATCGTTAGGTGTAAAACAAGCCCTAGGTACGGAAGTATAACGAGAAGTTTGATGAAATCACCCACTGCCATAGAAGATAAAGAAACAACGCCTAATAGGTAAAGCGCCGGTCACGCTATCACGACTCAAGTGAGTTCGTTTTATTAGAAATTATTTCGTTTGCAATTTTCTATTTTTCGAAAATTCAAATGTCATAATACCACAGTGTCATATGTTGAGAATCAGAATGACGAACTAAGAGAAGTTAAATCTTTACGAATATTAGACACATTGTTGAATTGTCCATAGTGAAGTCTAGAATACTGGACCAAAAGGTCTCCTGTCGGCATGCTCCGCCTTTGTAATACTGTAGGCGAAATCGTCCTCCAGCTTTTCAAACTCACAACATTTGACGAGAATCTTTGTAGCGTGAATGGGATTTTCGGGCCTATGTCCAGATGTATGAATGACCATGATGACACCACAAAACAATTAATTATTTTCTTGAGTTTCACTGACTGGCAACCCACAACCCCACAGTGACTGCCAACGATCCTCAGACTCTCCCCATGATCTCTGAGAAGAACCTTTGGACAGTTGTTTATGTTGTATCGGAGTATCGGAATGTTAAAAATCCGATATTACGATACTTCCGATTCCGATACGAGTCTGATTCCGATACTTCCAGTGATTGTAATGCCTATGCATTTATTTATGTATTTTATTTGATACTTACATTATTATAGTTTTTATTTATTTATTCATTATTGTTATTAGGATTTTTTTTTTTTTACATCCCACCTAGATATGGACCAAAAGGTCTCCTGTCGTCATGCTCCGCCTTTGTAATCTTTTGTAATCCTTTGTAATTTATGGTTATTTTCAGTCCCTGCAGTTGGTTTGGGAAACAAAGACTTTATGAACAAAGTACATTTGTTAATCATTTATCGGAATCGGAAGTTTGGACCAGTATCGGGACTCGTATCGGAATCGTTAACAAATTTGGTATCGTCCCATCACTAATTTCTATGTCGTTGTGTGAATGCCCTAGGAGATGAAGAGCAGTCACCGGTTTATCATATCACCATGTGTGAAATAATGTAAGAAATAAAGGCAAGGTTATTATTTCGCCCTAGATATAGGGGCTTACATATTTAGATATTTATCAATACATGAATAATGCCTATGTGATAGTGACTATATTTGATTTATATCAGTGATCAAAAGAAAGATCTGTAGGATCTTTGAATTATTAAGAATGATCAGAGGGAGGTTACCAGTGATTACGTTATTGGTATTATCACTATTGTCAGAGGATAGAATCGCTGGTGGGTTACAGTCCATAACGACAACGCAATCATTAGTGTCAATAAGTAGTTATCATTTTTGTGTGTGTTTGTGTATATATATATATATATATATATATATATATATATATATATATATATATGTGTGTGTGTGTGTGTGTGTGTGTGTGTGTGTGTGTGTGTGTGTGTATGTGTGTGTGTGTGTATGTATGTGTGTGTGTGTGTGTTTCTATGTGTATGTATGTTTCCATGTGTATGTGTGTATGTGTATGCATGTGTGTGTTCATGTGTATGTGTGTATGTGTATGCGTGTATTGTGTTTGATAAACAAAAGTTTTAATCAATCCCATCTACTTAATTCCTGTGCCAAACTTGAATAAATGAATTCTTCCTTAATAATTTAAACGATAAGAAACCATATTACATCAAAACAGAAACTTATAATCAAGCGCTTTCAATAAGAGGGGATATATATATATATAAACTCTTATATTTTTTCAAATATAGTTTCGAAGCGTTTATTAATATCCAGTAATTTCTGTGGCGATGAAGACCTCAATAAAGAAACACGCCAAAAATTTCCACGAGCAGAAAAGACCATCACAAAAATGTATTAGCATAAAATAAAATAATTCAATATAATTCACCTCATGAAGGCCTCATACATGATTTAATATTTCCCTTCCAATTGTTTATGATTTATCAG
Source organism: Oratosquilla oratoria (assembly GCF_046742065.1). Taxonomy (NCBI): domain Eukaryota; kingdom Metazoa; phylum Arthropoda; class Malacostraca; order Stomatopoda; family Squillidae; genus Oratosquilla; species Oratosquilla oratoria. Next base: position 29,975,208 of record NC_134807.1, read on the forward strand.
GGATGGATAATTCCACAAGTAATATTCAAGCGAAATGAAGTCTTCATTTTTCGCAACGTATTTTCAATATAGAGGTGATCTTTATGATCCATATCAGAGGCATGGAAGAATACGGAAGAATATAAATGAAAGTCGAAGACCAAAGGTTAAACTTCATTGTCTTGTAAATCCGCATGAGCCTGTTCCCTTGAAGAATGAGACTTAGTCGGCAGAGGAAGAATGAGGAGGAGGAGGAAGAATAGTAAGAGGAGGACGAGGAGGAAGAGTAGGAGGATCAGGAGGAGGAGAAGGAGGAAGAGGAGGAGTAGGCAAAAAATAAGAAAGACAAGATTAAGAAAAATAATAAGAATAACCACGACACCAATTACATCAACCAAATACTCAGATCATTAGTCTGTCCATGCGCTGTTTCTGAGAAAGAGAAAGGTGGAGGGAGAGAGAGAAAGAGAGAGAGAGAGAGAGAGAGAAAGGTCTTTCAGTATCTAAAAGAAACTGACAGTATCAAAACAAAGAATATTTTAGTTTTCTATACTAACCAGAAGAGAACGAACAACATTAGCCCGCCATTATAGTATACTACCGAAGTAGGTAGAACCAACCTCTTTAATCACGTAGTCAATGACAGAAATAAACTTTACGCAAAGGAAATCGCATGTAGTCCTGTCTTAAGTCTTGAGATTCATTTGGCTCAACAGCTAAGTAATGGGGCTTAATATCTTCAATTACTCAGCCTTTTTGATGTCTTTTGTGTTTTTTTTTTTTCGTCTGATCCCGTTATGAATCGTAATAATTCTTGTCACCACGTTCTGGTACTGTAATGATTCGGTCAAGATTTTATGGTGTCATCAAACTCAGACTTCAATACTTCTTTCTATATGAGCACTCACCTTCGCAAAAACCCATATCACGATAACCAATAAGTTTTAAGACTATATATCTTTCTATCTATCCACCTATCTATATCTGTTTATCTATCTATTCATCTATTCATCTATCTATTTGCCAGAAGGCTTCTTCATAAGGGAGGCAGCCAAACAAGGCATACACATACTTTCCATACACCCCACACGACATCAACATCTATTTCATTCCCTTAAAAAAAAAGAAAAAAAAAAAAAAAGGGCCATCCCTGACTCCCGCCTGCTACCTGAGTCAGAAGCAATACAGCAAGTCATTACTACAAGAGGGGCCGACAACCGAAGCTAGGTTAACTCCACTGTTTTATTTACATAAAAGCATTATATATAATTCCTATCTTGAAACTAGATAAGCCGTCATAATAACTAACATCCTATGAACTCACGTCTCGTGTATCTACGACTACCTTCCAACCTCTTGAAAAGCTGGCCAATAGACATTGAACCTGCAGTACTATATCAACCAATAAAGAGGATCAGGAAGACCAAAACACTTATATGATCCTATATCCACAGTATAACAAATGAATTCTGCTCTTGGCCTTCAAGACAAAAAATTCATAAATCAATCTTTCAATCAAGTAAATTCTGATCATACTTATACGGTTATGATAGATTCTGATGTATCAAATACAGTATCCGATCTTGTTACTAACAGCCAGGCATCACCTATTCTACATGGGTTGCAGCAAATGACATTTTTCTATGGAATATATGATGCACTTTGATGACAATTACATTTTCTACTAAAACTTATTTTCTGTGTATAAAAAAAAATATGAAAGCTACTCACATATAGGATCCCAGTGTTTATTTGTGCTTTGTATATGAATCCATGCGATACAGAATATATGGAATTGGGCCTATGTATATTTTACGATTACAGTTCGATGGTTTCAAAATCATAAAGGCTTCATGTGACTATATTCTATGCAGACCTGCTATAGAGAATAAAATATGGTCCCGATAAAAGCATTAAATGAAATTATTTATTGATTAATTTATTTATTTGTTTATTTACATGTTTTCATTTGTTGAGCTAATTTACTCGTTCACTTATATATTTCAATTATATTGATTTGTCAATTTCTCTATCATCTATTTGTTTACTTATTTATTGATCCAAATATTTATTCCTAATTCGGGTGAGAGCGTTGTTACTTGTGATGGAGGCGGAGGTGACGTCAGTTCGAACCTGCCGCAAGCGAGTTGGACCAAGGATATGGTTCATTAAATTCCACGTTACAAAGTCCTCTGTAAGAGGCATCGTCCTAGCCTCCTGATAGGAGTTCTCTACGTAAGACCAAATCGAATCCCATATTCACCATTTGTCCCAGCTAATAGGTAGTGTAAATATATTGCAAATTATTCAGTCCCTGAATTCCCTCCCCTCCACCCATGTCTGAAAGAGACTAAGACAATACATTGCGAAAAATCTAAACACTTTTAGCTGAAATACTTGAAATATTGGAACTTTCATAATAGTAAAATACATCTCATTAAATAGTCGGTTTAACGTTGCGAATTCCCCCTTAAAGGAGGCTAAGACGATG
>NC_134807.1:29985177-29992677 GCF_046742065.1 Oratosquilla oratoria
TTCAACGAAGTGGGAAGTGAGAAACCCATTGCAGCCGTTTTTGTTATTATTATTATTATTATTATTATTATTATTATTATTATCATTATCATTATCATTATCATTATCATTATCATTATCATTATCATTATTATTATTATTATTATGACGACGATGACGACGACGATGATAGATGTTTTGGAAGAAAATTAAGAACGGACGAGGAGGCGAATCAAATGGAGGGATGATAATGGAAGATAAGGCAGTAAGAGGAAGATGGGGAAAATATTATAGGGAGTTGCTAGATGTGTAGGAGGATAAGGAGGGAAAGGTAGTTACAGTGGGAAGCGCTAAGAAAAAAACCCAGTGATAAGTGAGGAAAATGGAGGGGAAATAAGGAAAGATGAAGTGAAGGCAGCTAAGATAATGAGAGCAGGTAAGGCACCTGGATTGGATGGATGCCATACAGAATGTCTGAATAAAATAGTTACAGTGATGATGGACTGGCTGGTGAAGTTATTTAGTGTTTATTTAAGAGAAGGTAGAGTGCCGGAGGACTGGAGGAGTGCCTGTATAGTTCCACTTTACAAGGGAAAAGGGGACAAGTGTGAGTGTAATTGTTTCAGAGGGATCAGCTTGTTAAGTGTAGTCGGGGAGGCTTATGGATGGGTCTTGATTGAAAGGATTTGGAGAGGAACAGAGGAAGTAATTGGAGAGGAACAGCGTGGGTTTAGGGCACGTAGGGGTTACGTAGATATATATTTTTTTTGTGGTAAGAGAGATATGTAAAAAAGCTTTAGGAAAATGTAAGGTTGTTTTGGGGGGCTTTTATGGATTTGGAAAGGTTTATGACAGGATTGACAGGAAGGCACTATGGGAGGCATTGTAGACATACGGGATAGGAGGAAAGCTTTTAAGAGCAGCCAAGAGCTTTTACGAGAGTAGTAGAGCTTGTGTTAGGATTAGAAATTGAGAGAGTGAGTGGTTTGAGGTAAAGGTGGGACTTCGTCAGGGAAGTGTTATGTCGCTTTGGCAGTTCAATTTATATATGGATGGGATGGTGTGAGAGGTAAATGCAAAGGTAGTGGGTCAGGGATTAAAGATATTTAAAGAAAATGGAGAAAAGTGCGAGATAAGCTAGTTGTTGCTTGCTGACGACACTGCGCTTGTAGCAGGATTAGAGGAGGGATTGAGAAAGTTAGTGGTAGATTTTGGGAAGGTGTGCGAAAGAAGGAAGTTGAAGATAAATGTGGGTAAAAGTAAGGTGATGAGATGTACAATGGGAGAAAGTGGCAGCAGACTGGAAGTGAGTATTAAAGGAGAGAGACTGGAGAAAGTGGATAGTTTTAGATACTTGTGTACGAATGTGGCAGGAAAGGGAGGAGTGGAGGTGGAGGTAGAAAGTAAATTGAGAAAAGAGAGTAAATGCCTTGTGTAATTAAAAAGTGTAATGAGAAATATCCATTTGGAAATGCACTGTATGGTGCAGAAACATGGAACATAAGACAGAAAGAGAGGAGGTTTGAATGTGTTTGAGATGAGGTGCATTAAGCTTAGGTGCATTAAGCTTTAATACAATATAGGAACATTGTTTCAGCAACTGTATTGCTGTATGTCTTTCTTGCTGTATAATCAGCTGTCCCATCTTGTTTGAACCACACGTGGAGTACCCTTCAGTGAGTTTTGAGTCACTCTGGGTACTTGAAACTAAGGAAGAAAGATTTAAGATATTTTACAAAGACGATGAGTATGTGGGCATTTCTTTTCCTTCCTTTCATTAAGATACTTGTTTATAATTAGAAGAAAAAAATCACTCCATTGCGGTATAAGGCCAAGCAAGAGATTGCTACCTCATTGAAACTTTGATATTTCGCTTTCAAAAGTTTAATTGATTTCTTGAAAATGTTGATATCAAGCCGATTGATTCGTTAAAGAGAACATTGATAAAAAGAAATATATTGTTAAAGTTCAAAGAAATGTGTTATTTCTGTACATACACACAAACATACACGTGCCAAAAAGCTTTTTCCTTCACATAAAAGGTGCGTTATACTCGGTGAGATTATCGTTCAACAATGATTGTTCATGGTTCAGTAATGATCATCAAACGATTGTCTAGAGCACTAATTTTTTGTTTTTGAATGAGGCTGTTTTGCTCCGAGCTGCAAAGTACGAGGCTGGTCATTTACACCAAACCTTCCAACGCGTTTAACCAAATATGATGCTTGGTGTGATACGCGTCACCCGCCATTGACGGCTAATGTATAATTGCACTAAGCAAAATGTACCTTATAGGAAATGACCAACCTAGGCATTCACCCACTCTTCAACCATCCCACAAGTATCTAACACCCATTCCATTTTCCCTTTTGTACAAGTTCTTTGTGGGTGAAGAGTCATTCCTTCTCCAGCCTACTGCTTGGGACAGAAGCAAAGCAGAAGACACGAAACCTCCACAGGATGGCTGAGGTTGATTTACCCCCACTGATTCACTACATGACGACCACCTCCACCCTTCGTCAACTCACAGCTCGTCTGAGTTTATATCTGTAACGTTAGAGACGGAAGACTTTTCTCGGAGAGATATAAAAAGAAAAATATATATACAAGTACAAATTTGAGGAATAAATCCATCTTCACCATTCTGTTTCCTACATTCCCGACCAAACCTAGCATGTTCTTTGAAGAATTTTATTCTTGATATAATTATAGAAGAATCCGTTTTCTAGAAAACGAATATTGTAAACACTCTACTCCTGTCTTTCTTTGGAAATGATAATGTGCGTGCGTGTGTGTGTGTGTGTGTGTGTGTGTGTGTGTGTGTATCAGTGTATGTGTGTGTGTGTGTGTGTGTGTGTGTGTGTGTGTGTGTGTCTGTGTCTGTGTGTTTGTGTGTGTATGTGTATATGTGTGTGTGTGTGTGTGTGTGTGTGTGTGTGTGTGTATGTGCGTGCGTGTGTGTGTGTGTGTGATTCTCCATTGTCTTAGGTCACGTGTTGGACTCGTGATCGACAGCTATTTCCTTCCCGGAAGAGAGCTTAGAGATTGTATATGACCGATCTATGGGTAATGCTTTGACATTACACGCACACACGCACCCAACTCCCCGCCCACGAGAGTTGGAGTAATAACCTGCAGCGCAGTGATACTGAAATGTCAGCCATGGGCGGGATTCGAACCCGGACCTCCGTAGTGGCAGCCAGGAACTCTACCAACTGCGCCACGAGTATGTGTGTGTGTGTGTGTGTGTGTGTGTGTGTGTGTGTGTGTGTGTGTGTGTGTGTGTGTCTGTGTATAGGAATTTTATAGTCAAGCAAAGGGATTTTCTTCATTATTTTTTGACCCGATTTAGTGTAAAGTCTCAGTGATTTACTTTTCTTTTTCACGTTAACCCCGAGGAAGCTGCTGTAAACAAGTCTGGTAACCAAATGGCTGAACAAGATAGTTTCCTTGTAGAGTTGGACGTATTATACGAAAAAGTTTGACATTTATTTATTTATTCTTCTATTGATCTACCTATTCATTTAACCATTCATTTATTCATTCATCTATATATCTATATATTTGGCTATTTATTTATTTATTTCTATATTTATTTATTTATTCACTTATTTAATTATGTATTTACTTATGTTTATTTTTATTTTTTGTATATTTATTTATTTGTTTCATATCTAAACAATATAATCTTCATTTTTTCCTGTCCAAGAGTCGCATTAATACAATTAACAAGAAAGTAGGAAAGGGAAGAAGAGAATAAAAAGAAGCAAGGGAAACAAGAGAGAGAGAAAGAGAGAGAGAGAGAGAGAAACGAGGACGAGAGTAAGAAAGCGACAGAACAAAAGAAAAATGGAAAAAGAGTGTAAGAGAGACAGACAGACAGACAGAAAGAGATGGCGAGAGAGAGAGACAGAAAGGGAAAGAAGGTGGGTGAAGGAAGGTAAAAGAGGAAAAAGGAGGGAGAGAGGTTGAGAGATAGATAGATAGAGAGAGAGAGAGAGAGAGAGAGAGAGAGAGAAAGAAGGTGGGGAAGGAAAGAGAATGAGAAAAAAAGAGCGAACGAGAGAGAGAGAGAAAGGGAAAGAAGGTGGTGAAGGAAAGAGAATGAGAAAAAGAGAGCGAACGAGAAAGAGAGAGAGAGAGAGAGAGAGAGAGAGAGAGAGAGAGAGAGAGAGAGAGAGAGAGAGAGAGAGAGAGAGAGAGAGAGAGAGAGAGAAAGAAGGTGGGGAAGGAAAGAGAATGAGAAAAAAAGAGCGAACGAGAGAGAGAGAGAGAGAGAGAAAGGGAAAGAAGGTGGTGAAGGAAAGAGAATGAGAAAAAGAGAGCGAACGAGAAAGAGAGAGAGAGAGAGAGAAAGAGAGAGAGAGAGGGAGATAAGGGAGAGAGGGAGAAAAGGCAAGGGAGGTTGAGAGAAAGTGAGCAAGAGAGAGAGAAAGAGGGAGAGGAAGAGGAAGAGTGAGAGAGAGAGGAAGGGAAAGAGAGAGAGGGAGGGAGAGAAGGACGGAGGGGCGAGGTAAGCTAACCGAAGGAAAAAAAGAAAAAGAAAAAGAAAAAAGGTCCCCATAATAGCTCCTGAAGCCCTCTGCATCCGAAGAGTTTCCGAACTTGAAACTCCGAAGTCTTAAAAGAAGGAGAAGAGGAGGAAGAGTAGGAGGAGGAGGAGGAGGAGGAGGGAGAGGAGGAGGAGGAGGAGGAGGAGGAGGAGGAGGAGGAGGAGGAGGAGGAGGAGGAGGAGGAGGAGGAGGAGGAGGAGGAGGAGGAGGAGGAGGAGGAGGAGGAGGAGGAGGAGGAGGGAGAGGAGAAGGAGGAGGAAGAGAAACCCAAAAGGTTTCGTCAGTGGGGTGACTTCTCAGCAATGGATCGTTTTACTTAACCCCGAGAGTTTTCTAATCCTTTTTATTAATCAAAATAACTATTGTCGTCTTTGAGATCCAAGCTTCGGTGGTAAACAGTCCTTTATAGTCATACCAATTTTTTTTATTTTTTTTATATAAGAATGTTCATCATGATCTTGTCCACCATAAGAGTACATTTTTATTTTCTTTCTTTAACTTGCGTGCAGGGTGCATATACGTATTTGTATATACCTAGAGATGCACTTATACATCTATATATATACATATATATACCAAGGCCCCCTTACAGGGGAGGTATCCAAAAAACAAAGACATAGATATCATTTCCACCCATTCCATCCCCTACATACTCCACTCACCTCCACCCTCTTCCCTCCCTCTTATCTTGGCACCTCCTGAATGACGGGTCATCTCTGCATCTTGTCCACTGCCCTGGCTCAGAAGCAGTGTCGCAAGACACAGCACATCCACAGTAAGGCTGCCTCATCAAATTAGTGATCCCCCCTCTCCGTCCCCTCATGCAGAAAAGGAGAAGACGGGGAGATATCCTTTCGGGCTGCGTCAATTTATTTCTCATACATACTCCCTCACCCACCATTCCCCACCCACTCCCCCTCATGCATCACAGCATCATCCATATACAACTCTTCTCCATTCACCTCTATCTTCTGTCCTCTCCTGCCCTTCCTCAACAGACATACTCCTCTTTCCCAATGCCCCTTTTAACCCATCCATCCAGCTCATCCTAGGTCGACCCCTCATGTTTACTCCTTCCACCTCTGCCTTCCACACCTCTTTTACTAGTCTTTCTTCACTCATTATTTCCCTGTGTCCAAATCATCCCAATACTCTTTCATCAACCCTATTATCTAGCCTAGTATCCCCTATTATACTTCTCAGACATTTCATCTCAAGCATAATTACACTTAACAAGCAGATCCCTCTGAAACTACTACACTCACATTTCTCCCCTTTTCCCTTGTAAAGTGGAACTATACAGGCAGTCCTCCAGCCTTCCGGTACTATACAAACTCTTAAACAATCATTAGATAATCTCACCAGCCAGTCCCCCATCACTGTACTTCCTTTTTTCAGACATTCTGCATGGCATCCATCCAACCCAGGTGTCTTACCTACTCTCATCATCTTAACAGCAGCCTTCACTTCATCTTTCCCTATTTCTCCTCCATTTTCCTCACTCATCACAGTCATTTTCTTAGCGTTTCTCACTGCAACTACCTTTCCCTCCCTATCCTCCTACACATTTAGCAACTCCCTAAAATACTCTGCCCACCTTCCTCTCACTGCCTTCTCTTCCATTATCATTTCTCCATCTGCATCTTTTACCTTTTCTTCTCTACTTGATTCGCCTCCTCCTCCTCCTCTCTTAGTTTCTTTCCCGTTTTTATATTACTTTCAAAATTTTCTATCATACTCTTACCCCATTTTACACCTGCTTTCTTCTTTGCCTCCTTTATCTTACGCTTTACTTCTCTTCTCTTTACTCTGTACCTCTCATATGATTCCCTCGTCCTACTTAGTAACTAATCTATGAAAGCCTTCTTCTTCTCTTCTACACCCTTCTTTGCTTCCTCATCCAACCACTCACTACCCTTCTTTCTATTTCCTCCCGCTCTCCTTGTTCCACACACCATCTTCGCACACCTTGTGACTCCCTGTTTGAACTATCCCCATTCCTCCTCCACTCCTAGTTCACTCCCTCCCACTCCTCTCTCAGCTTTTTCTTATACTCCTTCTCCTTTTCTTTCACAATTAAGCAGTTCACTCTAAGTACCTCCCTACCTTCCGCCCTTTTCCTCCTTCCTCTTAACCTACCTTCCACAAAAAAATGAAATTCCCCCACTCTCTCCCCTTAGAACATGTACATCCTTAACTCTTCCTGCTATACTCCTGGTTACCACTAGTCCATTAACGCTCTATTTACCACCCTTACATCCACCACCCTCTTCCATGTGTACTTATGCTTGACTTTCTTCCTAAACACTGTATTTGCTATAATCAACTCTCGAGACACATCTCCACCATTAACTCTCCACTATGATTTTTTCCTGGAACTCCATACTTTCCAATCATTCCGTCTACTGATTCATTTCATACCCTAGCATTAAGGTCTCCCAATACAACTACATTGATTTTTCTCCCTAATTCCTCTATGCACTTATTTAAATCCATCAAAAAGCGTCCCTTTCCACTACACTCTTCTCACTACCAGGCTCATACGCACTTACAAAAACCTGCATCTCCCTTCCCAGCTTCACCTTTATCCATATTAACCTTGAAGAAATCTCCTTCCACTCCACTTCACACTTACTTCTAGTATAGCCACCCCTTCTCTCCCTCGTCCTCTCTTCACTCCTGAGAACCTCCCAACTACACTCCCAAACTCACACTCGCCCCTCCCTTTCAACTTAGTTTCACTCAATGCCAGCACATCCATCTTTCTTCTCACAAACATACTGCCTATCTCTTCCCTTTTACTCTCATCTGTACCACATCCACGCACACTGAAAGACCCAAACCTTAGGGTACTGGTTAGAAAACTCCTAGGCCTTCTTATGCCTTTACTTATTTTAGGAATGTCCCCTTTGGGGCTACAGGTAGTAGGATTCTTAGTGCTATCCCCGTCCCGTTTTTTGTCGCCTCG
>NC_134807.1:29995177-30005177 GCF_046742065.1 Oratosquilla oratoria
TACTGAGGTGTATATGTTGTACATTTTTTCTATTTCGTTTTATTCTATTTTGTTTTATTTTGTTGCCTCTTTATTTTGTCGCTGTTTTATTCTGTTTTATTGCCGTTTTTATTACCTTGTTTTATTTTACTGTGTTTTATTCTACTTGATTTAATTTGACTTTTTTTTTTTTTTGCGCAATTTTTTATTTTCCCTAATGCTTCATTCCATTTTATCTCATTTTGCTTTATGTTATCTTATTATCAATTTGTTAAATTCTGTGGTGTATATTAAATATTTTTATTCCACGAAGTATCTTTCTTTTTGTATTGCTTTCCTCTTGTTCTTGTGCTCATCTCTATGTCAATATTTTAGTAAGAAAGGGGTTAAACATACATAATAAAAGTTCATATATGTTCAACGTCTTCCAGGAACCCTGCCGAAGTATGTTCATCGAAAATGAACAGAAATATTCAATGTTTACCTGTACTGCTTGAAAAAAAAGCATGAATCTCCTTTTGGGAGATATACATGTTTTTATGGGAACCTGTTTAAGGTACGCGAAGATCTAAAGGCTCGTTTCGTACGTATTGACTTTTCGCCGTGTGCCGTACAAGACACGACGTCGTGTTCTCAAATAACTATGGGTGTCGTCTATGGACACTTTCACACGTGGTCGTGGTCGAAGTCGAGACATGTGAACGAGTCCGTAGACATCCATGGTTATTTGAAAGCACGACGTCGTGTCGTGGACGGTGAAAAGTCGATAGTATAAAACGACCCTTGGTTGTGTCTCATAACGTCACACAGGTACAATAGGGTCTGGTTCGTAAAAAAACACTCCTGGATTGAAATGAATCACCGCGACCGCAAATGATCGTATACTTTGAAGAAATAAGGGCGATATGTTTGTCATGAATTTTCGATAGCCTAGATTGTTCAGTGCACTAAGAACACGGTCGTTTTTTTCGATTACAAATGTGAGGACTACAAGTATTTTTATTATTGATGGGACAATTTAATTGTATAAATGAAAATATAACTCTTTCAAAATTATTCTGAAATGACTTCAGCGGTGGCGGTGTTTGGGGGACGCTTCCATACGGTGACTACCGATACGGTGACAGTGATTTGGTAACAGTCCACGAGAACTTGATTGGCTGAGAGAGTGGTGACGTCACGGACAATTGATTGGCAGAGAGTGGTGACGTCCCGGTAACCGAGACGACTGATTGGCCGAGAACGCTGACGTCACGGCAACGGAGACAATTGATTGGCCGCGAGTGAAGCAAGCTCGCCGTAAGGGTCGAGCCCCACGAAGGGCAGAGCGCGAAGCAACCGCTCGCAGAGAGAGCAGAGCCGCAGGGCAAGCACCCATGGCGAATCCGGTGCTTGTAACAAAAAATAAATAAATAAATAAATAATAACGATTCCGATACGAGTCCTAATATTACTCTAAACTTTCGATTCCGATGAATGATTGATAATGTACTTTATTTGTTTCACAAGCTAACTGCAGGGATTGAGAATTTTTTCTTTCTTTTTTATCATTACAGGTATTGGAATCGGACTTGTATCGGAATCGGAAGTTTAGAGCAGTATCGGGACTCGTATAGGATCGTTAAATATTGTTGGTAATGTCCCATCACTAATTTTTACATCTTTCTTTTGCGAGTTCGTTGATGGTGAATTCTTAGCTTCTATCGACCCCGTGGAGTCTTTAGTAAACGTTTCTCCTGCCTAGATATTATACAAAGATACTGATACTATATAGGCAAAAAATATGAACATATTAGTTCCTCAAGACATGTTTGAATGTTGTGAAAATTTTACTAGATATTTATTAAGGTTTAAGAAGAAAAATCGTTAGAATTGTTTTACTAACAGAGTGGTAAACGAATGGAATAGACTTAATAACAATGTAGTGAGCGCAGGAACATGTGGTTGTTTTAAGTGAAGATGAGATAACTATGGATAGGGATGATATTTGTTATTCAACTATACCTATGCATTTATTTATGTATTTTATTTGTTATTTACATTATTATAATTTTTATTTATTATTAATATTATTTTTTTTTTTTTTTTGCATCCGACCTAGATATGGATCAAAAGGTCTCCTGTCGGCATGCTCCGCCTTTGTAATCCTTTGTAATCCTTTATAATTACCATGAAACTACCTAGTATTGTCCATATGGTCTCTTGCAATCTCCCCCACTCTCATGGTCTTAGGTTAGTGCTAGAAGACTTTATTCAGCTTAGACCAAGACACAGATCTTCGAAGTTCTTTGCAGAGAAGCCAATAACATTTGATTTTGAACAAAGATATTTGAACAAAGAGGTCTCAGCTTTCCCTTAACTCGACAGGCTCAGCAAGCTTGTGGTGTTCATAACACAAACTCAAGATAATCCTCGGATTCAGGTGGACCTAATGTGGAAGCCTTGATAAAGAAGGCACCAGGGGATAAACAATTCACCTGATCCTCTGTCTATTACTAAGGATTTATCTGCGTCTCTCTCTCTCCCTCTCTCTCTCTCTCTCTCTCTCTCTCTCTCTCTCTCTCTCTCTCTCTCTCTCTCTCTCTCTCTCTCTCTCTCTCTCTCTCTCTCTCTCTCTCTCTCTCTCAACCACACACACACACACACACACACACACACACACACACACACACACACACACACACACACACACACACACACACACACACACACACACACACACACACACACACACACACACACACACACACACACACACACACACACACACAAACACATATTACACAATTCGTGGCGCAGTTGATAGAGTTCCCGGCTGCCACTACGGTGGTCCTGGTTCAAATCACGACCAGGGCTAAGATAATTTCAGTATCACTACGGTGTGAATTATTACTCCAACTCTTGTTGGTTGGGAGTTGAGGGTGTGTGCGCGTGTAAGGTCAGAGCATTACCCATAGTGTACTGGGTGGCAAAAGAATACGCAAAGAAAATTCAATGGCACAAAGTATATTTAGATACACAAAATGGCACAACCACAAAATACGTGCAAGCGTTGTCAAGGCGGCTTGGAAACTAAAGCCACGCTCTCTCATTTCGCGCCAAGAACAAAATGGCGCGCATCGCATTTGCTATATCTTACAAATTACATTTTATAATACCTAACACAAATACACAATAGCATGATATAAATAATGTAACACAATAAATATATATACACCGTGCCAACACAATAGATCGGTCATATTTGAGCTATGAGCTCTCTTCCGGAAGTGAAATAACTGTCGATCACGACTCCAATACGTGATCCAAGACCATGGTGAATCACACACACACACACACACACACACACACACACACACACACACACACACACACACACACACACACACACACACACTGGTTCAACGGAGCAATGGTACCGTTCTCGACTACTAATTCAGCGATTCGAGTTCGAGTCCCGCACACGACTGAGCAAATTTCAATATCGCTACACTGCGAGCCGGTACTTTAATTGTGGTGGATAAGGAATTGAGTGTCCATTTATGTAAGGTCACAGCATTTCCCATAGATTGAACCATATTCTCCTCTAACAGGTATTTTATAAATATTATCATCGTTGTTGTTGCTGTTGTTGTTATCATTATTATCATTATTATTATTATTATTATTATTATTATTGTTATTATTATTATTGTTATTATTATTATTATTATTATTATTATTATTATTATTATTATTATTATTATTATTATTATTATTATTATTATCATTATCATTATTTATTGTTATTATTATTATTGTTTATTTTTATTGATTTATTTGTTTATTTATTTATTGATTTATTGATTTATTGATTGATTGATTGCAATAGCCAGCGTTGCTAATATTGGAGCCATTATTGCACTGGAGAGGTGGAGTCCGAGAGACGGTTAAGAAAATATTTAAGAAGAGCAGCAGAAGAACGGAGAATGAGCGGAAGTTAAAAGTGATCATCAGTCTTTTTCAAGTAAAGGTTAGCCTTTAATCATAAATGAATGTTGCGGGATTCTGGTCCATAAGGATGTCACTAAAGTCTTTTAAATACAAACTGAATAAAATAAAATCCTTTGAATACTGACTGAAAAAATTGTGTATTCAGTACTTAGTACTTAGGATGGGGATTGTCTTACAGATTCGAAGGTATGAAAGAATCCCTATGTACTCATACATATACACATTTAATGCCTCCATAGGTTCCCTATGGACCAAAGGAATATGCAGCATTCTATGACGTTCGGAAACAAGTTTTCAGAAGAAGAAAAAAAATCACACACGCAAAAAAAAAAAAAAAAAAAAAAAAAAAAAAAAAAAAGCGAGGAGCCTAAGTCAGGAGTCTCTGAATAGCTGCTGCCTAAGCCGCCACCTTTGCTTTATGCTATTACACTTTTGGGGCAGGTAACAATCACTTCTGGGAATCGGAGAAGAGTGCGGGATTCGAACCCACAACTAAGCGAATGCGAGGTCGCTGTGCTTCCGATTATTCCAATAACGAAAATGTTCCTCATAGAGTGAAATGTCTTTTGATAATGCCTTCTTGTCTCTATTGTACGTCTCAAGTCTCTCCTTTATTGATTGTAGAAGTTCATCCCTTCTTTTCTCTTGATCCTTAGGCGGGGATAAGAATTCCGCCACAATTTCACATACACTTCGTGAATGTAGACTAAGTAAGGTGAAGGCGAGAGGACTAGTGACCTTCTTCTTCTTCTTCTTCTTCTTCTTCTTCTTCTTCTTCTTCTTCTTCTTCTTCTTCTTCTTCTTCTTCTTCTTCTTCTTCTTCTTCTTCTTCTTCTTCTTCTTCTTCTTCTTCTCTTCCTCTTCCTCTTCCTCCTCTTCCTCCTCTTCCCCTTCTTCCTCTTTCTCCTCCTCCTCCTTAATCGAGTCACGTTTTGTTACGGTCACCTCCTTTACATAAGGGAAAAAGGCCGTTCACACCGATAAATTTCGTGGAAACATAAAGCATGTTGTTATGGAAATAATGCTGAAAAAAATCACTTTCATGAAAGGAAACAAGTAACGCAATACTGACTGACAACAGTTTGTAATTTACGATAAAAAAAAATAATACTGGAATATAGAAAAATAAAAAAAATGTGTGCTTGGATACTCTGAGACCAGGTAGAACATGCCACAGCTATACAGAAGTCACACACACACACACACACACACACACACACACACACACACACACACACACACACACACACACACACACACACACACACACACACACACACAGAATCTATCCTTTTTTTACAAAGCCAAAGGAAACAAATCTGGCACAATTTCTGTGCTTTGATCATTAGCTGGCTGGAACAAAAACGCATCACTCCACAGCAAAGAAATCAGATGGCAAACTGTTTGGCAAAAAGACTGAAATACAGTTTTTGAAGTCGAATTAATTGGCTTGGCCATTTTTACACCAAAGTGTCTGTTATTCAGACACAGGAAAAAGTGGACAGGAAGCGTGGGGGCAGACTAGAAGTTAGGTGAGATAAGAAGAGATACTGTATGAGTGAGAAAGACCAAAAGAGGGAAGATCACAAAAGAATAAAATATTACTTTTTTTTTCCTGACAATAGATTCTGTTCAGCTGAGAATTTGACTCAAGACGAAAGACAGAAGAGGAAAGTTTTGTGGAACTCAACCCACAGATAAATAGGCGTAAATCAAAACAAAGGTCCCTACAGAACACCATCTTGTTGAAGGAGAGATATTTGAAGGAAAAATAAAAAAAAATAAAATAAAAGGTAAGATGAGGGACTGAAGAAAGAAAATACGAAACAGAGGTGAAGAATGGATGCAAAAGAGAAGTGAAGAAGGAAAATAAAAGTGTGAAAGAAGGGGAAAATTGAGAGGAGATAATTGGAGAGGAGAGATAAGGAAGAGTCGAGATAAAGGGAGAGAGTGAATTAAAGAGAACCAAGGAAAGGTGAGCTGAGGTATGGAGATGTGGTGACAGAAAACAGAAGGAAAACTCGAACTAATTCCTTAAGTATTGTTGATGTCAAGATCACCGCATGCTGTATCGACTGCATGATTTATGCAATCTATCTTATTAAGGGCTTTAGTGACACCCCTACGGATCAGAGTCACTCACGATTCTTCTATGCTTGTAGACTAGTCTCCAATCAAAAGTATAATTGAATAAATGCAAAATGATCATCACTTTTGATATTTACTGTCCCTTCGTCCTACTACCTTTCTTAACCCATTAAACTCCGATGACAAGATTCTTGTCATTTGGTCAAATAAAACAAAAAATCATAAAACACCAAAATGTTTGATCAAACACCAGAAAAATATGACGTTAGTCCTCGCTTCACTCGCGAGCGAAGCGAGGACTGACGTCATATTTTTCTGGTGTTTGATCAAACATTTTGGTGTTTTATGATTTTTTGTTTTATTTGACCAAATGACATGACATCTTGTCATTGGAGTTTAATGGGTTAAATCTCTCCTTCACCACTTCTACGACTCATCTTTCCAGGCAAAGATAGAAGCGCTGGTTATTTCTGACAAAATAATAAATATTGAGAACATAAGGAGCTATAGGTTAAGGGTAGGGTGGAAAACTAAGGAAAATTGGTTTGGTTTTAATTTGTAGTAAGATTAGAAAGTGACCTTTGACCTAATATACTTTAAGACCATCTCGGTTTCATCCTTCAGCTTAAGGTTTAAGCCAAGAAGTCTTTTGGTATTAATTAGATAAAAAAAAACAAAAAAAAACATTAAACAACCAATAACTTGAATGGGATAAATAA
This sequence comes from Oratosquilla oratoria, assembly GCF_046742065.1. Lineage (NCBI taxonomy): Eukaryota > Metazoa > Arthropoda > Malacostraca > Stomatopoda > Squillidae > Oratosquilla > Oratosquilla oratoria. The sequence continues at coordinate 30,001,957 of NC_134807.1, forward strand.
AATCGTCTGATATTTGCCAGAAGAATTTCTTTGAAGAATGTTATGGAACTGAAAGGAAATTTTGAGTCATTACACGCCACGTGGACGGCGTGACCTAACCTCACCATCTCTCGCATCCTCACTTGGGGGTCATCGCTACCCCCGTTGCTAGTTGACACTTCAACCTATCTACGGTATAGATCAGAGGTGGGGAACCTGCGGCCTTCCGGGCCATCAAGTGCGGCCTTTGATATACATATTATTTTTTTTTAAAGACCTTGAATATTTTTTAAGTCTGAAATCATTATACACCTGAAACTTATAATATAATAAAAGGGATAAAAAAAAAAAAATTCAGTGCGGGCTCTATGTGGGACGATGAATTGTAAGGTGACCTTCATGCACAAAAAGGTTCCCCATCCCTGGTATAGATACAGACCTCCGGCCACATGACAGGCAGACCTCGAATTCCAAAGTCTCCTGTCCATGTCTCCTGAGGCACAACACATATTCTAATAAATGTCCCTAGAAATAGCCTAGTGGAAATATCCCCATTTTATACACAACTATCCTTTCAGATTTAATCTTCCCCTCCCATAAACACCAATCCCACGCATGCGGGTGATTTTTTCTAGATAGTTTATAATTCTAGCTCACCTAATGAAGGACTCGTTAGTCTCTCTTGTCTCCGTAGCCTAAAATAACATCAGGACCCCCTCTTGTGAGCCTTGAACAAAAGCAAACTAACTCGTTAACAATATACTGTAATGTTTGTTAATTGGTTGTTTTGTTTGATTGTTCTGTTTGTCTATCTGGGCGTTTGTTTATTTGTTTATTATCTTATTTTATTTATTCATTTGTGCATCCGATCTTGTTATGGCTGAAAAGTCTTCCTGTTGGCGTTGTCGCTGTCATTATCACTGTCACTGTCAATGTAAATCTGTAAATGACATCATTGGTTGAAAGGATTAGATCACTTGAGGCATACAGACTAATAAAACATTCGTGTTTTTCATTTATCTTAGGTGCAACTTGAATAAAAGGGCATCTGTTCTAAATCCTGATAAATGGATGAAACTTCACTTGTCATAAATTTGCTCTTGCTAAGAAAACTCCTCATAATTTTCCATGCATTTCACATTTCTGGCTTACATTCTACGATGAGAACATGAGAAGAAAATAGTTTATATGTTTAATTTACACTTCTTATAATCCTAATTTACACTTCGTATAACCTAGCTTTTCTATGATAATCCTTTCCTAATTGTAATATGAGGACCACAGTGGAAATAAGTCTTTTGACTTTCTGTGCCATCCTCGGATGTACAATTATATATACTGTGTATAATATTGAGTCTTGTATGTATTGTACTTATTGTATGTATGATTGTATCCGAATAAAATTCAATTCAATTCAATTCAGTGGAGAAACTCATCGTATGATGAATCGATGAGAATAAACTAGTTTCAGTCGTCGGGCACTGATGATCAGGAACTGCGCCTTGCTCGACTCGAGATGTTTGACGGGAAACATGGCTGTTCCTAATTTCAAGGTGTTGGCATGGAAAGAATAGGCAAATATATTTTTTTTGTATGAACTGAATTGAATTGAATCTATTAAAATGTTGACTTTATACAAAATTATAGAGCACAGCTCTCACATAATTCAAAGACTCAAAACATACAAGAACATGATAAAACACAAGAGCAAAGACTGTAGACAAATGCAAAGTGTGTGTGTGTGTGTGTGTGTGTGTGTGTGTGTGTGTGTGTGTGTGTGTGTGTGTGTGTGTGTGTGTGTGTGTGTGTGTGTGTGTGTGTGTGTGTTATGACGTTCTCGGTCTCCATTACTGGGGTGACACATCCTCAGCTGAATAAAAAAAAAATTGTAAGCTAGGAAGATGGCTCCAAAGGGCATTGCATGATCCTCGTTGCTGTCACTTCAACACTAGTGCCCTTATCCCTATAGACAGTCTCGCACCGTTGTCGAGGCGTATTTTAGGCACAAGGTGTGGAACTCATGAGCAGATGATCGTGAGTTCGATTCCTGGGACCCAGTAGAAACAATGTCGCGTCGGTTTCCGACAGTCCTAGCTAGGCGGATACTCGACCCAACATCTGCTTAAAAAAATAATAATGAATAAATAAATTAATTAAAAAAAAGTTTAAAGGTTTACCGCAACTGATAGGAGAAGTAGGATGGTGAGTTTGAAAACGGTGAGGTACAAGTTTAGTTAGTAGAAAGCTAGTCTAAGGGATAATGTGGTCTATGTAGTCTGATGCTAGTAAAATGGGTCAACTAGGAAAGCCTTATTCTATAACTATTCGTAATAGAATCTTTCTAGGGCGTCAACATCCTGAATTGGCTAAAATAAAGGATAAAGTTTAACTTAGAAAATGTAAGACAAAAGAAGAAGGAAAATTGTGAGAATAACGAAGAGAAAGGAAGAAAACAAAAAACCAGATGGACATAGGAGACTGGAGAGTGGGAGGAAAATAATGCCCTGTTCACATTAGTGGTTTGAACCGCGCGGAAACCGCAACAAAACGAATAATCAAGGAAAAAACTACGCGGTTGTGTGTAAATGATTTCATTGAGTTATATTGTAATTGAACCACCTTGGTTCAAACAGTGGGCGTTGAAACCTCTAGTGTGTACCGGGCCTTAGATAAGCGAAAAGGCAAAGAAAGGACATATATAGAATCGGGACAATTATCTGCTAAGGAAAAAGAGGAGTGTCGAGGTCTGTGTGAAACAAAGTGGAAGAGTCTAAAACGTGTCAAAGTGGAAGAAAGAAGAGTTCTCACATAACGTGAAAACGCCCCCAGCCCTCAAAAAAGAAAGAAGGAAAGAAAAAAGCAGAAGAGGAAGGCGGTAAAAGGCATGACGGGAAGAAAAAAAGAGGGAGAGAGGGAGGGAGAGATGGAGAGAGAGAAAGAGAGAGAGAGAGAGAGAGAGAGAGAGAGAGAGAGAGAGAGAGAGAGAGAGAGAGAGAGAGAGAGAGAGAGGCAGAAAAGGAAGTCCGGATACAGAAGAAAAACACTGAGACCGCAGTTTTAGTGGAGCAAGCGATAATTTCCAAATCCCCCCTCCCCCCCTCCAATAAAAAAAACGAAAAGAAAACAAAAACAGAAAGGTCCCCCCTGTTAAATCTTGCAGTAAAGATTTTCAGCGCAGACAGAAGAGAACTGGAAGCATTCTTTCTGGAGGACGACTTCGGGGAGAGCGCAAGAACCGAAAA
>NC_134807.1:30007677-30010177 GCF_046742065.1 Oratosquilla oratoria
ATGTTGTTCTCAAATGAAGCTTTTATATAACATGATTTTATGATATTCCTCTCCTTGATATCCTTACTTAAGACAATTTTATTTGCGTTATCCCAATCAATACAATGATTAAAATCCCTTGAATGCAAAAACAAACCACGTGAAACTTACCCTGTTCTGATGTTATATTCATGTTGGTTTATTCTCAATTTTAAATCCTTTCCCGTTTGTCCAATACACTTGAAGTTACAATTTTTGCAAGCGATACTATAAGCACAGCCTTCATTACAAACAGGTGAATTTTTAATCAACCTGTTTTTAACAGTGTTGTTATTTTTAAAGACAACTTGGACACCAAATTTATTAAAAGTACGAGTTAGACTAACAAAATTTTGATGAAAATGGAGGGTTAAAATATTCTTAAAACTGAATTGCTGATTATGAGTAGGATTATAAAAAGCTTTCTTTGCTGTGTTTTGAGGTACGTCAATTAAGTGTTTTTTATATTTTAACTTATTACCAAAGTCATAAATGGTTTCAATTTCTTGGTCTAAAAATTCTGGACAACAAACTCTAAAGACCCTTAGAAACATTGAGGTGAATTCTGATACTTAAGTCTTAAGGTGGTGATAAGAATAATAGCGAATATAAGAAAGGACATTGGTAGGTTTCCTGTAAACATCTAATTCAAACGTATTACCAAATCTATGAATCATAACATCCAAAAATGGCAGACTATTGTTCTCTTCAATTTCTTTTGTAAATTTAATTGATGGTACCAAACTGTTTAACTTTAATAAAAAATTGTCTAAATAGGCCATATACACAATATATCGTTAACATATCTATACCACATGACTTTGTTAGGAAAATTTTTAAGCAAAATATCTTTTTCAAAAAATTCCATATACAAGTTGCTTAAAACAGTAGATAAAGGATTCCTCATTCCCATTCCAAACTTTTGCATATGAAATTTACCATTACATTCAAATTTTGAATCTAACACATATAACTTAATGAGACTGATCATTGTGTGGACCGGCAAAGTCATTTAGTATAGATATATTTCTAGACCAAGAAATTGAGGTGATCAAATGTCAACTTAAGAAGTTGGCATATCCACCTTGGTTTCTGGACCATGTCCTTAGGCGAGAGCCAACCATTTTGAAATTTCCGTCCCCTCTAGTCATCACCACTCTTTTAAAGATATTTTAAAAATTCCCTATAGTAAAACCATCAGTTATTCTATTAAGTTGTTTCCTTATGAACATCTCACTATTGCATATCACTATCCCTACACCGTGCGTAAGCAAATTGTAAACGTTCAACAAAAACTGAAGGAAGTAGAATTACCCGGTGATTATTGTTTTCCCTACCAAGATTGTGATTTGGTGTACTTGAGTCAGACCGGTGGAGACTTTAACACTAGATTGGCAGAGCATAAAAGATCAATTAGGTATGGGCAGGAAAATTCGGCCGTATTTCTTCATGCTGAAAATAAGAATCATTCTTTCGACTGGGCTAAGGCCAGATTAGTGTTCAAGTCCCACTGCGGTTTCAGGAGGAAGATAGTTGAATCGGCATTAATTGAGGAGTGCCCCAACATTATTATTTCTAAAGGGTAGTGGACTTCCGACATTATTTCCCGAGCGGCAGTTATCCGGTTCTCCGAAGCTTACAACGCCACTTCACCTATCCCTCACCCTCCCCCGCCACCCTATCTTACCCTGTGTCTGAGAAATGCCATCAGTACACGTTCCCACTCTTTTCTTTGTATTTGTAACTTATAAGTCCCACTTGTCCTCTGTCTTATGTACTTTTCTAAAGAGGGCTACAGTCGGTAGCCAAAATATCTTCTTTCACCCGAGGTTTATTTTCTCCGACTGCGGGTTTCTTGTGTATTATTTACAAATGTGCTACTACATTTCTGTTTTGACTGTGTATATATGCATATGTATATATATATATATATATATATATATATATATATATATATATATATATATATATATATATATATATATGTATGTATATACTCTTTTCTTGGTGTATATAGTAGGAAGTACACACAAAAAGAAAAAGAGAGCCTTCGGCCGACAAAAAATCACTTGTCCCTGATCATCAAGCGCACCAAATTCTAAGAAACGCACCTACTGCCATGTTTTTGGATCGGCTATTTGCCACGATTATTTTATTAGAGGACTTAATCGTGCTGCTTTCTCTGTGTTGCGACACAACACACACGTCGTTTCCCAGAGAGATTTTAGTACCTGGAGGAGATTGGAACTGAAATTTACAATTTCCTCCCATGAACATCTTCACACAGCTCAATCAGAAATGCATCACCCGTTTGCCTGGCCCCTGTTCACAATGGACGTTAAGCTCTTTTCGTGTTTAGTATCATTATCTATGCTATCAACAAACGTAGTTTCAAGAGTCATTATCACTACTGGAATACCAGAAAAAAAAATATATGTATATATATATTTTTTTTTTTGCCAAAATCATATATTCGTATTCC
>NC_134807.1:30015177-30020177 GCF_046742065.1 Oratosquilla oratoria
TTCTTCTCTTCCTCATCTTCCTCTTCCTCGTCTTCTTCTTCCACCACCTATTTTTCGCCTCGTCTTCTACCCCCTTCTCATCTTTCTCCTCTCCACTCCCCCTCCGTCTTCTTTCTTGTTTTCCTCCTCTTCCTCTCCCTCTTGTCCCTGACCCTCAACCCTCCCCCCCACCGTACCACCCTCTCCCCACCCACTCCCCAACCCCGTCCGCGAATTTCCCAGCAGTAATTGACTAGGACCCTTGGGTAGGAAGATGGTTAAGTTTGGTAAGATTAGGTTAGGTTAAATTGAGTTTCGTTATGTTCATATGTATGTATGTATGTATGTATGTATGTATGTATGTATGTATGTATGTATGTATGTATGTATGTATGTATGTATGTATGTATGTATGTATGTATGTATGTATACATGTATGTATGTATGTATGTATGTATGTATGTATTGCATGTATGTATGTGTGTATGTATGTATGTATGTATATATGTATGTATGTGTGTATGTATGTATGTATGTATGTATATATGTATGTATGGGAGATACGGTTAGCACATTTTCAAACCAAACTAACAATTCAGTTATGAATAAAATCAATAACAACGATTGATACAACTAGTGAAGGTGATGTTCTCTTCTGTTATGTGAGGTTAGGTTAGGTTAGACTGGAATGAGTTAGGCTAGGTTTGGTTAGCTTCACTTACTTTAGTACAAATTATTTTTTTAAAATAGGGTAGCTTAGCTTAGCTTAGAATTGGTAAGAAGCAAAATGTGGAAATTTAGTGTAAAATTTACAAGAAAAATGTGTATATTTTAGCTTCGAATTTCAAACGAGTTCTGGGATAAAGCAAACATAAACATCAATTTGCCTGTGTAGAGTTAAGGTCCCACAACCCATCTTAGTCTTCCTCGTCGTCCTTTGCTTCTTGCTCTTCTCCTCTCCTTTCTCCTTTCTCTCATTTTCCTTCTTCCTCTCTTTCTCCTTCTCATCGTTGTTGTCCTGCCCTTCTCATCTTTATTTCTGTTTTTATCCTTCTCCTCCTCTTTCTTCTCCTCTTTTTTCTCCTCCTTTTTGTCCCACTCTGTCTTTCTCTGTGTCCTATTTTTCTTATTATTCCTTTTGTTCTCCGTCTTCTGTTCCTCCCCGTTCATCCTATTTTGTCCTCTTTGTTCTTGTCTTTATCATCATTCTAATTGTTTTTTCATGCTCTTCTCCACCCATTCCCCCTCCCTTTTCCTCTCCTCCTCTTCCATTCCCTCCTTCTCCTCCTTCCTCTCTCTCTACTTCTCATTATTATTGCTCTCCTCTTCTCCTCTTTATTTTTCTTTTATTGTCTCTTTTCCCTCCTCCTCTTTGTCCCATTCTGTCTTACTCAATGTCCTCTTTTTCTTCTTATTCCTCTCGTTTTCTTTCTTCTATTCCTTCCCCTTCGTCCTACTTTACCCTCCATGTTCTTACCATTATCCTCATTCTTATATTTTTTCCTCATTCCTACTCCTTTCTTTCCTGACCTATTTCCTTCCCCTCTTCTTCATCTGGTACCTCCTTCTCGTACTTTGCGTCATGATCTCCCCTTCCTCTTCTTGTCGCTCCGTAGGATTCAGCGCCAAATTGTGTCAACTCCTCACGCAGTTTCCACACTCTTACATCCAGAGGTTTTATGTTCTCTCCTAAACCCAGGCTTCATTCTCCCGTCAACCCCACACCCTAGACTCCATTGTTCTTCCGTGTTATGTCGTTTATCCCTTTCATTTCCTTCCCCCACCAACGCTTACTCTCTCCGCGGTAGGGGGCGGGGGTATTCCTTTGTTGGTGCTATCAACATGTTCCTCTTCCCCTACTGGCCGCTGTAGGCTCTCTCTCTCTCTCTCTCTCTCTCTCTCTCTCTCTCTCTCTCTCTCTCTCTCTCTCTCTCTCTCTCTCTCTCTCTCTCTCCGCAAAAAACGCTCTCTCTCTCTCTCTCTCTCTCTCTCTCTCTCTCTCCTCTCTCTCTCTCTCTGTCTCTCTCTCTCTCTCTCTCTCTCTCTCTCTCTCTCTCTCTCTCTCTCTCTCTCTCTCTCTCTCTCTCTCTCTCTCTCTCTCTCTCTCTCTCTCTCTCTCTCTCTCTCTCTCTCTCTCTCTCTCTCTCTCTCTCTCTCTCTCTCCACGTTTCATTTACACATGCACATACACACACACACACACACACACACACAAATATGCACACAAAAACACAAACACATATTTATGCATATATAGTGTTCATAAACAAAAGCAGTATTCCATAGCAGCACACTAAAAAAAAAAAGATATAAAATGCCTACTTATTGAAAACATAGTTGTAAAAAATAGTACTTATGAGGTCAGAAGGTTTATATTCAAACCGGATTATAACGTTATTGTAGAGTAATATTTTCCCGGTTACTTTGATTACTTACATTGTATTACATAACCTTTATGGGAGCTTAACCTAATTAGGGAGAAGTTATTCATTTGCCTTCAGATCAATATGTATATATATATATATATACATGTATATATATATATATATGTATATATATATATATATATATATATATATATATGCAATAAAAACACTAGGAACGTGTGTTCACAAATGCGTAAGTAACCACTAGGAAAAGTAAACTAACGGAGCAGAGCGCTTTCGTATAATTGCATCTTCAGTGCTGATACAAAGAAGGAATTATAAAATGAAGAAACATGTCACAGAATATATGACTGAGTGAGATATGGTGAGGAGGGAATTTAGAGAGGCAGTGGAAAAAGTACACGTGACATTTGATACCGTCTTGGTAACCAACAATTATGGGGCAATTGCTCATAACTGGTATGTTAAAGTTTAGATAATTTTGAAATTTCACGGCAACTATAACTATCTAATTTGTACAAACCTTGATGGAGATTAACATTTATTACCTTACTAGATTTGATCAAACTACATTCAATTAAATTTCTTTCTGTGATGTTATTATTGTATGTGATGACTTTAGCGTATTCCCAGTCAACTGGGTGGTTGAAGTGGTTCGTGTGGTTGAATATGCCACTAAATTGGTATCCCTCTCTAACGTATTTCTTGTGTTGATTGATTCATGTTTTGAGTGTTTTAACAGTCTGACCAACATAAAACTGATTACATGATTTACAAGGTATTTTGTACACACCCTTTATCACTATTGACAGAATTATTTATGAGCAATTGTCTTACTGTGATCTTATTGTTAAAAACTACATTAATGTTGAAATTACGTAATATATTTGGAACGTTTTTCAGGTTCTCTTGGTACGGTAGAATTAGCAAGTTATTCATATTGAAAGTTTGAGTTGACCTAAGGTTATGAAATGTTCTTTTAGCACAATTGTAAGCTGTATCAGGAACATGTATGGGGTATTGCAGCTTAGTTCAAATATCGTAAATACATCTTATTTCATCATCGATGTACTCTAGGTTGCAAATGTGTAGGGCCCCGAGGAACATCGAAGAAAAAACAGATCGTTTTACGCCATATATACACTATTATTCCTCACACCCTGTGCTGTAGTTCGTTCATGTGTTTATAAAGTGGGAAGGAGCCACAGTAGTACACAGAGACAACTCGAAGTAAAGGAGATTACTGTATTCTTAGAAGCGTGGACGACTAAAGAAGTTAGCGTAAACAGGTGCATACCTGGGCGCAACATAAAGTGGCATCATTTTGAACTACGTGAGAGAGGACAAGGTGAACAAGATCACAGTGTGGGTGAAGAAAATTTAATTTATTTCCTTTTCGTGCAGGTGCGTAGTCCACTTTTTCAATTGTTGTACAAGTGGCATTTTATTCTAACTTTATTCTATTTTATTTATTTTATTTTAGTTTAGTTTATTTATTCATTTTATCTTATTTCATTTTATTTTATTCTATTATATTTTATTTTATTCTATTTTATTCTATTCTATTCTATTCTATTTTATTTTATTCATTCTTTGTAAATTAAATGTATATGAGATCCTTCATGTACAATTGGGTATATAAGGTGGTCCAGTCGTCCGGTACTCGTAGCGACTGGAAGAGGAGGGGGACCCGGACAGCTTCGGCAGTGCGGAATACCTCTCCCAATTCTAGCCACGGCCAGTATAACAAGCTCTTTTAACCACTATATATCTTCACACACCCGAAGACGGTCCTAGGACTTGTACCGAAACGTCGGTCATTAACTTCCCACTTTGAGTCTGGTGTTTACGCTTCTCCATTTCAACATGGATCCCAGACTCCAGATCTTCGCGCACACACACACATATACAGTATATATTATATGCGCGTATATATATATATATTTATATACATATATATGCAAGCAATCACATCACCGTGATACAAAAATGCAAAATAACCACAGGAGAAGGGAAACTTGTAGACAGTAAGTTCTTTTGTATATTACATCTTCAGAAGATGTAATATACGAAAGTACTTACTGTCTACAAGTTTCCCTTCTCTAGTGGTTATTTTGCATATATATATATATATATATATATATATATATATATATATATATGTATATATATGTATATATATATATATATATATATATATATATATAGGTGTGTGTGTGCATGTGTGGCTGTGTGTACACATTGCTTCTTCATGCCTCTTATACGGGGAAATGGTTTTGGTGTGAATGTGTATTGTATGAATTAAGTATGTATGCATGTATGTCTGTCTGTATATATGTATCTGTTTGTTTCGACAGCTTGATTAAACGTTTAATTAAACTGTCGAAACAAATATATTCTTGTCGGATGGCTCTCCTGAATAAAAGATTTGGTAAAACAGAGTGCGATGTATATGCTTAGCGAGTTGATGTCGGGAAGCTGCAGGAAAAGTTCAAAGAAGTTTCTTTTATACATCCGTCGTGGCCTAGTTGGAACTGTTCTAACTTCGTGATGCATGACATAGGGTTCGAATCCCATAGCAAGAAATATATGATTAAGTATGTTCGTGTATATATGTATGTATGTATGATTACT
>NC_134807.1:30027677-30035177 GCF_046742065.1 Oratosquilla oratoria
CAACAACAACAACAACAACAACAACAACAACAACAACAACATCAACAACAATATCAGCAACAATAACAACAACAGCAATGATAATAATGATGATTATAATTATGATAATAATTATATTGATAATGATAAAGATAGTAACAACAACAACAATAATAATAATAGTAATGATGATGATGATGATAACAATAACAACAAATAACTTATTAATCATGAATATATGAAATTTTATTTGCACGCTGTCAGTAGAATAATACAGAAAATCAATTTACTTAGTTATATACACTCTCATACAAAATATGCATACATACATACAAATATATATACATACTAATATTACTAGTTTTCTTCTTCGTTGACAGCTTAATCACAGCAAAGTCACGTTAATGAAAATCGGTTTCGTGATTCTCAAATATCTGATATATATATAAAAATAGTCCTCAAGAGAAATTATTAGTTGAAAAATATGGAAGAATTTTAGAACATGGCGCTATATATAGAGAGAGGACATATTACTCTGTTCCACCAGGAAATTAATATCATTCCAGCAGGTGAAATACGAAATGCGAATATGAGATGGGGGAAGGGGAGGTGGAGGGGGGACGAATGGGGGTGAATGAGGAGGGTGATTGAATATGAACTGGGGGGGAGGGAATGTGGGGAGCGGTTCAGGAGGGGAGGAAGGTGGAGTCAACTGAATATGAAATGGGGAGGATGGATGAAAGGGGAAAGGGGGGAATGAGGGGGGTGACTGGATATGAACTGGGGGGGAGGTGTAGGGTGGGTGGAGAAGGGGTGAGGTGGAGTGACTGAAAATGAGTAATGGGGAGGGGAGGTGAAGGGTGGATGAGGAGGACAATGGGCTATATCTGTAGGTGGGTGAGGAGTAGATAAAGGGTTACTAAGACTGGGTGGTTATATCACTCTTAGGGAGAAAAATATTCATCGGAGCCATATTGAGATGGGATGGGAGTAATAGAACTCAAAATAATGGTATGATGTCCTGTACATCACCTGAAAGTCAATATTATTCAACAGCAATCCATAAAGATGACAGTTATGCAAAACAGTCCCGAGTCATGGAATATATATTTCTTTTTAACTTTTACCCCTGCCGGAAGCGTAATAACTGATAAAACATTGATTTCAAGATCTGTTGTCTAAGCAAAGCGTTATAAGATGACAGATAAAAAAATCAGGTGAAATTATTTATCACTATGATTATATTCGTAATCCTATATACACACATATATACCAAAGGATTTTCTCCTTCTTACACAGGGGGTAGCCAAAAAGAAAAAGGCATAGAAACCACTCTCACCCATTCCATCCCCTACATATTCCACTCCCCTCCACCCTCCTCCCTCCCTCTCATCTTGGCACCTCCTGGATGACGGGTCATCCCTGCATCCTGTCCACTGCCCTGGGTCAGAAGCAGTGTCGCAAGACACAGCACATCCACAACAAGGTCGCTGTGGATGTGCTGTGTAATCTAGTCATCCTTATCATATAGGATAAGAAATAATATATAAAAGAAGAGAAAAAATGCACATAGATATTTACATTCTCGCACACAAGCACACGCAATCACACACACACACACACACACACACACACACACACACACACACACACACACACACACACACACACACACACACACACACACACACACACACACACACACACACACACACACACACACACACATATATATATCTATATATATATACATATAGACTGAGACATTCTGATAGGTTGACGTAAGTGGGGGTACGAATCACAGGAGTCTTAGTCTGACTTTATACATGACTAGTTTGGCAGGTGTGCTTTGAGAAAGCATACCTGCGAAACTACTCATGAATAAACTCAGACTAAGGCTCCTGTGTTTTCTACTCCCACATAAAGCAATGTATATATATATATATATATATATATATACAGTACATATATATATATATTTATATATATACATATATATATTTGTGTATATATATATATGTATATATATATATATATATACATATATGTGTGTGTGTATATATATATATGTATATATATATATATATATATATATACATATATGTGTGTGTGTATATATATACATATATATATATACACACACACACACACACACACATATATATATATATATATATAATATATGTGTGTGTGTGTGTGTGTGTGTGTGTGTGTGTGTGTATGCATATATGCATGTATATATATATATATATATATATATATATATATATATATATATGTATATATATATATATAAGAGGTCTTAAAATTTGACAGCATTCCGACAGTTGATAATCTTCTTGTTTGTATTTTCAAGGTTTCCGATAATGATCCGGACATTGGGTGGGTGAGTAAAAATAAGTCTACATCAAGACATCTTCATGAAAATTCTGGAATATACAAAGATGCAAACACACAAGGACGAAATGAAAAAAACTTTAGAGTTTACAATAATATAACGTAACGGGGAAAAGTACTTTAAAGGAAATAACACTAATTCGCTTGCGCTGGCTTATATATAGTTTAGGAGATCATAGATCTTACTCCAACGGTCATTTGGGGGCGGGCCGGTGGAGGGTGCGTGAGAGCGGGTTAAGGTGGAGGGATTGGTTGAGGGGAGGGAGAGGGTTGGTTCACCTGAGATGATGGTGCAAGAGGAGGATAGTGGAGGGTTTCAGCAGACGAGACTTGTGCGAAAGAGAATTGTCGCTGAACAGGTTAATGCTTGAAATCATGTTAGACTGGATATTAATGTATATACTTATTTTTCTAGATGAAGTTATCTTCTAAAAGGTTTAGTCTTTATGAGTCTCTCTTATAGCAATTATTTTCGTGCCTTTGATTAAGTTCTCCCGGCTAATACCACATGCAATATTATCATAAATGTGTATATACATATGTATGTATGTATGTATGTAGGTAGGTATGTAGGTAGGTAGGTAGGTAGGTATGAATGTATGTATATGCTATTTATATATGTATGTACATATGTAAGTATGTATGTATGTATGTATGTATGCATGTATGTCAGATAGGGACTATGTCGTGACACATAGGTAAGATGAAAAAATCCCACTGTCGGAGAAAGTAAACAGATGAAGAATAGAATCTGCTGAAGAGGACCACAGAGTGGTCGAAATATACAGTTAATTCTATTCTTCATTAGTTTACTTTCTCTGACAGTGCGATTTTTTTCATGTATGTATGTATGTACGTATGTACGTATATATGCACATATGTAATCATGTATGTATGTATGTACGTATGTATGTATGTATGTATGTATGTATGTATGTATGTATGTATGCATAAATAAATATGGATAATCGTATAGGAATAGTCATATCTATTTCCACACCCAAACACAACTTTACAAACAAAAATGTCGAAATGTGACAAATTTTGCCTTAAAGTCACGCTTGGTTAAAAGGCTGACTTGGTTGCCTTGTTCACTCATGTCTTCAAATTAGCTTAGTTTATTTTCTGGAACGATTTGGACTCGGGATGAGAATTGAATCGGCTTTTAAACGAAATCTAATTTCGCTCCAAAGGATTTTTCATTTTCACTTTTTTTTTTTGGGGGGGGGAGAAGGGTGAGGAGGGACTGGAGCTTTTGTAATTAATGTAGTCACCTTTCTTCTTTACTTTTTTTTTTTTTTTTTTCTTCCTCGTTCTTCAGCTTCGTTTGCAATCTTAATATCAGATAGCATGGAGCCTTCGACTATTGTCTTACATCATTACTATGTCTCTCTTATCTTTGTTCTTTTATTCAGCTCGTCTTTCCTTTTTCAATAATTCCTGTTAACGTTTCCTTGCTGTTTCTTTATTTTCTTTCTTTTCAATTTAATTCATGACCCAGTCTCGTCGTCTCTGACATCTTTAAGAAGTGTCTTGCTATCCAATAATCGTGTTTTTTCTCGCTTTCTTCTCTTTCGTTCATCAACTTTTTTATCCCCCCGGCCTCTCTCTCTCTCTCTCTCTCTCTCTCTCTCTCTCTCTCTCTCTCTCTCTCTCTCTCTCTCTCTCTCTGTGTCTCTCTATCTCTCTCTCTCTCTCTCTCTCTCTCTCTCTCTCTCTCTCTCTCTCTCTCTCTCTCTCTCTCTCTCTCTCTCTCTCTCTCTCTCTCTCTCTCTCTCTCTCTCTCTCTCTCTCTCTCTCTCTCTCTCTCTCTCTCTCTCTCTCTCTCTCTCTCTCTCTCTCTCTCTCTCTCTCATAATAATTTACATATATATATATATGTGTGTGTGTGTGTGTGTGTGTGTGTTTGTTTGTGTGTGTGTGTGTGTGTGTGTGTGTGTGTGTGTGTGTGTGTGTGTGTGTGTGTGTGTGTGTGTGTGTGTGTGTTTGTTTGTGTGTATGTGATTACCTATCTGTCTGTCAATATGACTTTTGTTTCCCGACTCGTTTACGAACATATGTATTTCTGTATCTTAGTCTGCCTAACAGTTTGTTGGTAGGACTATTTCCATGTTTATCTATCCTAGTACCTATATACCCATCTATCTATCTATATATCTATCTAATTATCCCTCTATCTACATGTATACATTCTCACATATATATCTATGCATTTGTCTATCTACCTGTTTATGTACATATCTGTATGATTCTATCCTCTGTCTGTTTACCTATTTGTTTATCTATTCAAACTGTTTTTGAGTTTGTCCTTATGTGCATTATAAGCATATTACGAGTAATCTGTGTTTTTATCAAACACACACACACACACACACACACACACACACACACACACACACACACACACACACACACACACACACACACACACACACACACACACACACACACTCACAAACAACTATTCTCCCCTGGTACATATTCTCTTCTTATTTCTTTTCTATTCTGCTAAGCTCTCTATATTTTATAGTTAAATGGATTTTCTGTACTACCATATAATAGCAGGACCTCTTTGTTACCTTTTTTACGTTTATGCCCTTCTTAGCCCCTTCTGTTTATATTTCACAATAAATATTTCATGAAGAGTCTTCAAGTACCCTCAGGTGTAGAACAAATGTCTTTTGTTCCCAGTTAGATTGAACATTTCTCCCCTTTTTCATTACCCTTATTATGGGACATTTACGACTCAAAGTAGAGTGTTAACCCATTCAACTCCGATGACAAGATGTCTTGTCATTTGGTCAAATAAAACAAAAAATCATAAAACACCAAAATGTTTGATCAAACACCAGAAAAATATGACGTCAATCCTCGCTTCGCTCGCAGCGAAGCGAGGACTGACGTCATATTTTTCTGGTGTTTGATCAAACATTTTGGTGTTTTATGATTTTTTGTTTTATTTGACCAAATGACAAGACATCTTGTCATCGGAGTTGAATGGGTTAAGTAAATGTCATTTGTTCATAAATCGATTCCTTTTTGCTGAACAGGATATACGTAACGGTTTGATAAGGTAATAAGTATTTGTAGATATCTTGAATGTGATGCTCGCTGGTTGAGCGCCGCTACTTGGTGGCGGAGTTTTGGAACTGAGGCAGTTCGAATCCTGCAAACAAGTTCGTAATAAGGTTATTGTACTACTTGGCGTCGGGGAATAGTTGGGAAGAGTTCTAGAATATTCCTTTTGAACTACTTGCATAGTGCAATCGGTAGCGTCATGGCCTTGTGGTAATCAGTCGTATAACCAATGGTTCGAGTCCCAGTGTCGGATGTAGTTAATCCATTTGTCGTAACTTCACACACTAGTTTGATGGCTCACTTGAATAAAAGACTCGATGAAATTAAAGACCCTGTTTAAAAAAAAAAAAAAAATCCTTAAAGAGGCGTTATCCTAGGCTCCTCTGATCTGGAAGGAGTTCGTGATGTATAACCGAATTAATAAGATTTCTTGAAGATAAGAAAGGAAAGCTCAGCGTGAGGTCCATTGGACAAGAGATGAGAGATGGAATTCTTGAGTTCCTCGGCAGACTCTTAGGTATAGTAGGTTGGATTTCTCTGTAGGCTCCAAGAGAACCAATGATGGCTATAATGTGAAGCTTCAAGAGGATTTCAATCGACCGAGATTTTTCTGAGCCCGGGATCTTCTGACTTGCCTGCGAAAAAAATAGATAAATAAAAAAGAATTTATTTTTCATTTAGCAAGAATATAATTCATTAAGTACTTTATTACTTTGAAGATGAAAGATATAGACACGCCTTGGACCTCTTCTGCAATATCATAAAGAAATTACCTCTTGAAACTCGCTTTGGAATTAAAGAGGGCCTCTGAAGCCAAGAAACTCCTTCAGAGGTTCCTTTGGTAAGAAAGAGGAGATGAACGGTTTAGGTCTAGCAAGAAGATTCCAGAAGAACACCTATATAAGCCTTCTTCTGGCTCTTCTTGAAACTCTCTTAAAGTCACTTGTCTCTTCCAGAACTCGAACAAACAAAATGTTTGTGTAAAGATGGCAACTACTGACAGTTTTAGCAGAATAAACATCATTTGAAGACGAAGGATTAACTGATTCATCAACGATTTTGTTCTTGAAAAAGCTTCAATGAGCAAAGCGTTGTTTAATCAATTAAGACTTTGTCCTACAATTGTGTTTAATCTGCCAAGAGAAGATGCGTCTGGGGAGTTCCCAGTCATGTTACTATGGCCTTCAACATATCATTCAGATAATATATCAACCATCAATTAGTAACTTAGATTGAAGAATTCCCATTGTAAGCATAAGACTGGTCAGATATGAATTAATTGACTATGTATGTATATAATTATATACATTCTCTCTCTGTCTCTCTCTCTCTCTCTCTCTCTCTCTCTCTATATATATATATATATATATATATATATATATACATATTTATATATATATATATAAATATATATTTATATATATACATATATATATATATATATATATATATATACATATGCATGTGTGTATGTGTGTGTGTGTGTGTGTGTGTGTGTGTGTGTGTGTGTGTGTGTGTGTTTGTGTATAGAGAATTGATCATAGCAAATACAGTGTTTAGAAAGAAAGTCAAGCATAAGTACACATGGGAGAGGGTGGTGGATGGAAGAGTAGTAGATAGAGCGTTAATGAACCTATAGAGCTAAGGATGTACATGTTTTGAGGGGAAAGACTGGGAAAATATCAGATTATTTTTTGGTGGAAGGTAAGTTGAGAGTTAAGGATAGATGGAGAAAAAGGAAAAGGACAGAAGCTAGGGAGGTGCTTAAAGTAAACTGCACAAATGAGAAAGAAAAGGAGTACAAGAAGCTGAGAGAGGAATGGGAGGGAATAAAGGATATAGTAGAGCTAGGAGTGGAGTAAGAATGGGAATATTTCAAGGAGGTAGTCACATGGTGTGCAAAGAAGGTGTGTGGAACAAAGAGGATGTGAGGAAATAGAAGGAAAAGTAGTGAGTAGTGGGATGAGGAAACAATGAAGGTTGTAGAAAAAAGTGAGCTTTCACAGATTGGTTACAAAACAAGACGAGAGAATCATATAAGAGGTA
>NC_134807.1:30040177-30045177 GCF_046742065.1 Oratosquilla oratoria
ACCTTGACGGAGATTAACATTTATTCCCTCTCTAGGTTTGAACAAACTGCATTCAATTAAATTTCCTTCTGTTATGTTATTGTTGTATGTGATGACTTTAGCGTTATCCCAGTCAACTGGGTGGTTAGAATTTTTCACGTGGTTGAATATGCCGCTAGATTGGTTTCCCTCTCTAACGTATTTCTTGTGTTGATTGATTCGTGTTTTGAGTGTTTTAGCAGTCTGACCAACATAAAACTGATCACAAAATTTACAAGGTATTTTGTACACACACCCTTTATCACTATTGACACAATTATTTATAATCAAATCCCTTACAGTGTTCTTATTATTAAAAACTACCTTAATGTTGATATAGCGTAATATATTTGGAATGTTTTTCAAGTTTTCTTAGTACGGTAGAATTAGCAAGTTATTCGTATTGAAAATTTGGGTTGACCCAAGGTTATGAAATGTCCTTTTAGCACGACTGTAAGCTGTATTAAGAACATGTGTGGGGTATTGCAGCTTAATACCAATATCGTAAATGCATCTTATTTCATCATCAATGTACTCTGGGCTGCAAATGCGTAGGGCCCTAAGGAACATCGAAAAAAACCCAGATAGTTTTACGCCATTAGGGTGTGAGGATTAATAGTATATATATGAAGAAACATTGGTTGGTTTACGATATACACTAAGCTTCAACTCACTTTCACGGCGGTTGATATTACAATCAAGGAAAGTCAAAATACCTTCATTCTCTATCTCCACCGTGAGTTTAATGGAACTGACCAAATTATTAAGTTTACATAAAAAATCATTTACATTAACTTGAATGGACCACATACATAGGATGTCATCAATGTACCGCAGCCATACTATGTTGGAGGGAATGATCTTACTTAATTATCTAGTTTCAAAAAACTCCCTATATAAATTACTCAATACGGGGGAGAGAGGATTACCCATGCTCATGCAAAATTCCTGAGAATAAAATCTATCATTAAATTGGAATCTATAGTCTTTTAACACACAATTCCATCAATTCAATTAAGGTGTCTGAGGGTAATGGTAAATCGTGCTTATTTAACTCTTCTTTTAGATAGATTAGAAGATCATCCAAAGGAACTTTAGTAAATAAACTAACAATATCATAACTTACTAATTTAAATTTATAGTCTGGTTTTACCTCACCTAGTTTGTTAATAAGGTCTTAACTGTTCTTAACATGTGAAGTGGAAATAGTGCCAACCAGTGCACTAAGAATTGTTCCAGCCATTTCGAAATTTTATATGAAGCTGAACCTATTGAAGAAACGATTGGTCTTCCAGCTATTTCGATTTTTTTTTTTATATGAAGCTGAACCTATTGAAAAACCGATTGGTCTTACCGGGTAATTTGGTTTATGTGTTTCAATTAAACCATACATGTAAGGCAAAGGAGGGCTAATAGAAATAAACTATTTTTATGAGTTCACTATTTCCACTTAACATTTCTTTAATCTTCTTATTGAAATAGCTATTCACTGATTCAGTAGGATTCTTTAAAAGTTGAATATAAGTATCTTGATCTTTAAGTAGTTCATCCATTTTGTTTAAATAATCCTTTCTGCTCATAATTACTACGGCGTTTGATTGATCAGCTTTTGTGATACTTAAATCACTTTCCTTTTTGAGAGAATTGATAGCAATGTGGATACGTTCAGGACAGCTGGGAGGTACCTGATTAGCTAAAGCACCATAAACAATACCTTTGCATATATCAACATCGTCTATAGGTAGATCTTTATCACACTTTAAATTACAAAAAGCTTTACCAATGTTAATAATGTTAGATGGATTTGAGTTATTGGCAAAGCTGAGCCCAAATACTAACGCTGTGGTGAGTGGCTTAGATGACAAGTTAACCACGAAATCTGGGTTAGCATAACCTTAGGTCAACCCAAACTTTCAGTATGAATAACTTGCTAATTCTACCGTACCAAGAGAACCTGAAAAACATTCTAAATATATTACGCTATTTCATCATTAATGTAGTTTTTAATAATAAGAACAGTGTAAGACATTTGCTCATAAATAATTCTGTCAGTAGTGATAAAGGGTATGTGTACAAAATACCTTGTAAATTTTGTGATCAGACTGCTAAAACACTCAAAACACGAATCAATCAACACAAGAAATACGTTAGAGAGGGAAACCAATCTAGCGGCATATTCAACCACATGAACAATTTTAACCACCCAGTTGATTGGGATAACGATAAAGTCATCACATACAACAATAACATCACAGAAAGAAATTTAATTGAATGCAGATTGGTCAAATCTAGTAAGGGAATAAATGTTAATCTCCATCAAGGCTTGTACAACGTAGTTATATTTGCCATGAAATTTTAAAATTATTTCCATTGTAATATACCAGTTATGAGCAATTGTCCCATACTTGTTGGTTACCAAGACGGTATCAAATGTCACGTGTACTTCTTCCACTACCTCTCCGAATTAACTCTTTACCATGTCTCACTCAGTCAAATATTCTGTACCTTCCTTCTTCATTCTATAATTCCTTCTTTGTATAAGCACTGAAGATGTAATTATACGAAAGCGCTCTGCTTCGTTAGTTTACTTTTCCTAGAGGTTACTTACGCATACACACACACACACACACACACACACACACACACACACACACACACACACACACACACACACACACACACACACACACAGTTAGATGAGAAAGTAGTGTGTGCAAAAACAATACATGAATTTAAAAATAGTTTAGATAAAATGAGATATGAAGACGGGATCCCACGAGCATAGCTCCCCTTCCCGTAAAATACAACTAGGTAAATACACACACACACACACACACACACACACACACACATTCTGATGGTTGCATATACAAAATCCCTTGCAGAGATTGTGAAAAGTATTACATTGGACAAACGGGCAAAGCATCTCACACCTTGCTGTTTCTTTCCTAGTGTATAATCTTGTAATTTTTAAACCTCTTTGTAACACAACTTTTTCTGTATTACCAGCAAAATATATATATACATATATATATATATATATATATATATATATATATATATATATATATATATATATATAAGAACATAAGAAATAAAGGAGACTGCAAAAGACCATAAGGCCTACACTAGGCAGCTCCGTATCCATCACCACCTGTCATCCCCATCCATAAAGTTGTCTAATCGTTTTTTAAAACAACTGATAGTTTCAGCGCTTACTACGTGGTTACTAAGTTTATTCCATTCATCGACCACCCTATTTGTAAACCAATTCTTGCCTATTTCCTTCTTAAATCTAAATTTGTCCAGTTTATACCCATTACTGCGAGTCCTGCCCTGTTGTTTTATTATGATGACCTTGTTTGCATCACCCTTGTTATAGCCTTTGATCCACTTGAACACTTCTATTAGATCACCCCGCACTCTGCGTCTTTCCAGAGAGTGTAAGTTTAGGTGCCTAAGCCTCTCTTCGTAAGGCAAATTTCCGAGTCCTTGTATCATTTTGGTCATTCTTCTCTGTACTGATTCTAGTGAATTTATGTCCATTCTGTAGGACGGAGACCAAAACTGTACCGCATAGTCAAGGATGGGTCTAACTATCGCTAGATAGAGTTTAATAATTACCTCTGCACTTCTATTCGTTACCGTCCTAGCAATGAAGCCTAATGTTCTGTTTGCTTTATTTCTGGCGCTAATGCACTGCTTCCTGGTTTTAAGGTCCGGACTCACCAGAACTCCCAAGTCCCTCTCGCACTCAGATTTTTCTAAAAACGTGTTATCTAAGTTGTACCTATTTTCGGGGTTGTGTAGCCCTACGTTTAACACGCTACACTTAGAGATATTGAAGTTCATTTGCCATTTCACCGACCATGTTTACAGTTTATTAAGATCATCCTGCAGAATCTGGGCGTCTTCTCCTGACCTAATTAGGCGTCCTATTTTAGTGTCGTCCGCAAACTTACTAACATCACTATTTAACCCATCGTCTAAGAATATATATATATATATATATATATATATATATATATATATATATATATATATATATACATATATACATACATATATATATATATATATATATATATATATATACGTAAACGTCGGGGCTGTAGCAGGTATGATGATCCTCTCAATGATAGGAAGGGTGGTTGCATGGGGGATTACCTGAACAAAGTACATGCTTCATGGAGTATGTTCCCCGTTAATGTTGATTGGTGCGTATGTACATATGTATGAGTGTATGTATGTATGTATGTATGTATGTATCTATGTATGCATGTATGTATGTTTATATGTATGTCATATGTATATAAGTATCTAACTATATATATATATATATGTATATATATATATATATATATGTATATATATATATATATATATGTATGTATGTATGTTTGTATATATGTATGTATGTATGTATGTACGTATGTATGTATGTATGTAGATATGTACCATGTACATTATCTCAGTGATGTAATGTAGTGAAGCGTTTCGTTCTTCTTATCATGATTTCATTCAGGTGAACGTAGATTCCGTATCAAATTGCCTAATATCTCAGAGGGTTGTGAAAATTAAATGTAAAAATGATAACAGATAGAGTTGATAGAAAAATCGTAATATCTCAGAGAGTTGCGAGGATGAAATGGAAAAATAATAACAAATAGATTTAATAAAAAAAAATATCGTAATATATAAGAGGGTTACGAAGATGAAACGGAAAAATAATAACAAATAGATTTAATAAAAAAAGATATCGTAATATCTCAGAGGTTTACGAAGATAAGATAAAAGATAACAGTAGTAAGTGAAAATGGATAAGAAATAGAGATAAAGATTACTGTACTAACACTCCGTAGTGATCGATCACCGCGTGGGAACACATTGGCTGGACATCCATCATTGGTGTAATCAATCATTGATTCGCTCAATTTCAAGAATAATGACCCAATGTCTCCCGCTGTGTCGTGTTAGGCTTT
>NC_134807.1:30050177-30055177 GCF_046742065.1 Oratosquilla oratoria
TCTCACTCTATCTAGCCTAGTAACCCCCATCATACTTCTCAGACACCTCATCTCAAACACATTCAATCTCCTTCTCTCTTCATCTCTTATGTTCCATGTTTCTGCTCCATACATTGCTGTTGGCACAATCACTCCTTCATACAGTCTCCTCTCAGCAGCCATTCCCATATTGTATGTGTGTGTGTGTGTGCATACACACACACACACACACACACACACACACACACACACACACACACACACACACACACACACACACACACACACACACACACACACACACATATATATATATATATATATATATATATATATATGTATATTTATTTATTTATTGAAGGAGGTAGAAAGAGAGAAAATATAGACATAGAGAGGAATATAGAATATATATAGAGAGAAAACGAAAGGAAATGAAAGAGATGACACCGGGAATACCGACTGTGTGGAAGTGTAGATGCATATGTAAAGACACCGTCTTGCAGCGAGAAGCCAAAAGGATATTTACTATGCCTTGTCCCTTTTCTAGAACTCCCACAATGAGATATGTGTAATCAGCAAGAGAAAAGAAGGCATCATATAGTGAGGCAAACAAAGAAAATGTATCTTCACTATCATGTAAAGCGCGTGCCAGTGATGTTAGTGGTATTTTCATGAAGAAGTTTAGGAATGATATATGAATAAATGAATAAGTAGATTAATGAATAAAAAAAATACACAAATTAACAAATTGATAAGCGAATAAATATACAAATGTATAGAGAGATAAGTTATGAATAAATAAATGGATAAATGAATAAATAGATAAATGAGTAGATATATAGATAAATAGATAACTAAAACTAAAAAAAATGAGACAACTATACGAGATTTAAAATAAAGTAATAATAATTTTTTTCTTTCATTTTCAGAATCCAACTTGCCCAGTTGAAATGACTTCAAATTATGTTAACACTAACAGCTGTGTTCTAAAATAACATTGATTTAATAAAAGACTTTCGTCTAAGAACATAGAAAATAACAGAATCACAATCTATGCACTTAATCATTGATCATATCCTAGACTAGGCAAACATATGAAATATAAAATACAACACTACATTGACGAGCAAATATCTATAAATATAGAAGCGCTGGTAAACAGCAATATAAAACAACAACAATAAAGACAACAACAACAGCGACATCAACAACTAACGACAGTAAATAACAAAATAACAACAACAAAAGCATAAAATAAGAAAAAAGCAAAAAAGACAAATAACTTTCTAAAACAACAGCAACAATAACAGCAACAACGACAAACAAAAACGACAACAAAAACACCAAAAACAAATACAACAAAAACACCAACAAAACAATAAAGCTAACAAAAAAACACACAAAAATAACATAAAAGACAATAACAGCAAGAACAACAGTAACAACAACAGCAATTGCAGCAATAAAATCAACAACACCAATTACAACACAAATACAACACAAAAAATAAAAAATATCAAATACAATACCACCACCACCACCACCACCACCACCACCACCACCACCACCGCCACCACCACCACCACCGCCACCACCACCACCACCACCACCACCGGGGAAGAAATCACGTGTTTCTGTTTTATTTCTTTTGCCAAATGGAATTTTTGATTTTGTTAGAAAAACATTGATAAAAGTCTAATTACGTTATTGGTTAGATTTATTGCTCTTATATTTTTTATTTCGTAATTCAAGTATTCTCGAAACTCTTGCAGTCTTGAAAAAATTAATGAAAGTAAAAATTAATGAAGATTATTATGTTGGTCTTGTAGAAATGGCTCTAAAGTTGCATAAAAAATAAATTCTTTGTTGCAAAAACGTTAATTTGTGGCAATATCCTTGACAGAGTCATTAAATGTAATTATCTCTCTTTCTCTCTCTCTTTCTCTCAGTTTTTCTATCTCTGTATCTTTCAGTTATTTTTTCTCTTTATATATTTTTTCTTTATAATTGTTTCTATGTCTCACTCTTCCTCTTTTTTTCTCTTTCTCTTTCTCTTTACCTCTTACTCCTTTTCTCATACTCTTTCCGGTCTTTCTCTTTCCTTTTGTATCTTCCTCTTTTTCTTTCATTTTCTCTTTCTCTTTCTTTTTCTCTTTCTCTTTCTCTTTCACTTTCTCTTTGTCTTTCTCTTTCTCTTTCTCCCTTTCTCTTTTTCTTTCCTTTTTCTCTCTCTTTTTTCTCTTTCTCTTTCTCTTTTTCTTTTACTTTCTCTTTCTCTTTTTCTTTCACTTTCTCTTTCCCTCTCCCTTTCTCTTTTTCTTTCCCTTTTTCTCTCTCTTTTTTCTCTTTCTCTTTCTCTTTTTCCCCTTCCTATCTTTTTATCTTTCTCCTTCTCTTTTTCTCTTTCTCTTTCTCTTTTTTCTCTCTCTTTCTCTCCTCTTACTCGCTCTCTATCTTTTTCTTTCTTTATCTGTCTATTTTTCTCTCTCTTTCTCATTCTTTTTCTTTCTTTATCATTCTCTCTTTCTCTTTATCTTTATTCTTTGTCTGTTTCTCTCTGTCTCATTCTCTTTCTCTTTCTTTCTCTTTTTCTTTTTTCTCTTTTTTCTTTCTCTTTCATTTTCTCTTTCTTTCTCATTTTTCTCTTTTTCTTTCTTTCTCTACCTCTTTTATTCTCTATGTCTCTTTGTTTTTTCTTTCTTTACTCTGTCTCTCCCTCCGTCTCTCTTTGTATCTCCCTCTCTCCCTCTTCCTCTCTCTCCCTCTCTCTCCCTCTCTCTCTCTCTCTCTCTCTCTCTCTCTCTCTCTCTCTCTCTCTCTCTCTCTCTCTCTCTCTCTCTCTCTCTCTCTCTCTCTCTCTCTCTCTCTCTCTCTCTCTCTCTCTGTATCTCTCTCTCTCTCTCTCTCTCTTTCTCTCTGTGTATCTCTCCCTCTCTCTCTCTCTCTCTCTCTCTCTCTCTCTCTCTCTCTCTCTCTCTCTCTCTCTCTCTCTCTCTCTCTCTCTCTCTCTCTCTCTCTCTCTCTCTCTCTCTCTCTCTCTCTCTCTCTCTCTCTCTCTCTCTCTCTCTCTCTCTCTCTCTCTCTCTCTCTCTCTCTCTCTCTCTCTGTATCTCTCTCTCTCATGTATATATATATCTTTTCCCTCACTTTTCTTCCTCCTTCTCCAGCCCTCTAGCCTCTTATTTATCTCTATACTCTCTCTAATTCCGGCTGTCTTTTTGCTTTCTGGTTGTCTAATTTGCAAGTCATTAGTGTCTGATCATATTCCCTGTCCTTATGTTTACGAGCACGAAAAGTTGTAAATTAGCAGCAAATACTTCTCTTTGTTCGAACCTCTCTTATTCTGTGGGGGGTAACTTTTAATCAAGACGTAATTAGTTCATAGCTCCTGAGCAAATGGAATCAAGTAAAGAATGATGTTATCGCAAAGGAAAGAAATATGTGTGAATATACGAAACTTCCGTTAAGGGCAATTAGGTAGCAGAGATCAATATTTATGGTTTGCTGTTGGGATTTATAAGAATATGGTGGATGTATTATTTTTTGTCGTTCTCTCTAAGCAAATTGTTTAGTTTATATGGAGACTGCCTGACCATATATAGGCAATGTTGAGATAGTGAAATGAAAAAAAAAATGTTCAATGGGATTCTATTAATGAAAGGAGAACGTAAGTGTGGGAGAACGTGTGTGGGAACGTATTGATGAAGAACGTGTGGCAGTGTTAGAACGTATATAATGAGAAAACGTATTAAAGAAAACGGCTTGGGGTTGGTTTGATCATGGCTCATGTAAAGGATAAACTCTTTACTATGTGTATACGAGAAGGACATTCCTAATAATGCCTTAACCCCATATTCATTCACACCGAGATAATTATAGAGTTTAAGAATTTTATTCATATCAGAATAGGGACTGCCCAAGTCATAGAATGTATTGCTTACAAACGTCCAGGTAATATATTTTCAAGCGTTTAAATAGTAAATGGAATTTGTACCGCTTAACGAGAATTTTTTCTAAGCAGCTGATGTCTTCAATGTAGTCTTGACACTTGATCAATTCATGCCTTGTTAATGTTAAATAATTTCATACTCAGATGCCTATGAGTGATTATCCCTAGCTAGCGCATGGATACGTACAATTGTATTTGTATCTGTATCTATCTATTTATCTATCTATCTATATATCTATCTATCTATTTAGCTATCTATCTATCTATCTATCTATCTATCTATATATATATATATGTAGATATATATATTTATGTATATATATATATATATATATATATATATATATATATATATATATATATATTTATGTATGTATATATTTATGTATATATGTATGTGTGTGTGTGTTTGTGTGTGTATGTAATATAATGTATATATATAATATATATATATGTATATATATATGTATGTATATATTTATGTATGTATGTATATATGTATATTTGCAATTTTTTCGATTTACGAAGGATAGATTTCCTATAGATAATAGTTGACTTCGTAACTTCATTCATAGATGATATGTATATTAGTACTATTATAAACACACAATAAAACAACTTTACTTCTTTTCAAAATATATTAGAAATCTCCGAAAGCGATACTGAAAAAGACGTTGCGGGAGGGAAAGCACAATACCACAATTTTTTTTTTTTTTTTTTTTTTTTTTTTAGTAGTTACATTGATACGCAAGGGCATTACATTCATGTCAGCACCAGTCTAAAGTTCTAGGTTGAAGGTAAGGTGACTCCTAATCATGCCTGAAGACCCAAGGAGATCCTAATCCGATTGGAAGCCAGAAGCAGTCTTGGGGAGGCATGAGAATGGTGCGAACTAATTCGTTCCATTCAATTGGGGAGATAAGATTCTGTTTCTGATCCTCAGGAGGACCGTCGCAGGAAAGGGATTCGATTCAGGAGGGGAATTCAGGGAGGGAAGTATGCAAAGCCTTTTCTGGGTGTGGGTGAGGGTCTACGAATTCCAAGCTTCCGTTGGGACGGGCCATTTCCATAT
>NC_134807.1:30065177-30075177 GCF_046742065.1 Oratosquilla oratoria
ATGAATGTGGGCTTCATACCACTGCAGCATAGTCTAGGGCGAATCAGGGTAAATGCGCTTGTTCAGTATCTCTTTGTTCATGCAGTGGAATGTCACTAATGTCGCCTCAGCATTCTATAAACATCTGCAATCTTCTAGATGTGTTTTCCAGTGATTTTACCATTACTTATATTCTGTGGTCCTCCTCTTCCTATGCATTGTCATTTGCTTCATATCACAATATAGAGATTGGTGATGATTTTCTCCTACTATGGACTTTATTAGATTACAATCGTCCTTATCTTTTACTCTGTTCATTATATTAGCATCATTAGGAAATAGGTTGTTTGTCCGACCCATCACGTTATTAACAAAAATTAATAACATTATTGGTCTCAATACCAAGCTTTGAGGGGCTTCAATAATTACTTGAAGTCAATGCGATATATTATTCTTTACAGCTTTCTCATTAATCTGCTGTTCAGAAAGTGTTTTAACAATTTCAGCAGACTCCCTTCATGCCGTTTTTTATATTCTGATAACAATAACTATCTTTTTGTGAGATACTATGTCAAAAGCCTTAACGAGATTCTGGAATTCTCTGTCCACTGACCCATCTCTCTTGTAGCACATCGATTGCTCTTGAGAAAAAGAAAAAAATTAACAAAAGTCAAACATATGGCCCTCCTTCTCCGAGTCCAAATTGAATATCTGCGAAGAGCTCTCTTCCACTTACAATAAATGTATGTTGTCCATTTGCCGTTCACAAATCACATACATATTTTAGCTCGTGTGTGTGCATGTATGTGTGTGTGTGTGTGTGTGTGTGTTTGTGTTTGTGTTCGTGTGTGTTTGTGTTTGTGTGTGTTTGTGTTTGTGTGTGTGTGTGTGTGTGTGTGTGTGTGTGTGTGTGTGTGTGCGTGCGTGTGTGTGTGTGTGTGTGTGTGTGTGTGTGTGTGTGTGTGTGTGTGTGTGTGTGTGTGTGTGTGTGTGTGTGTGTGTGTGTGTGTGTGTGTGTGTGTGGAGACAGCTTTATTGCATATTCCAATCTAGGACGGATCGACATTTTGATGATTTTTATTTATTTATTTTTCATTATTTCGTTTCTATCTACGTTGCTCCAACATTTTTAAGCGGTTTTTGGGTGACGAGTTGTCCTTAACTAATACCCCTAAATCATCTTTGTGATCACTTTATTTCTCAGTAAACAACTTAGTAATAACCTCTTCAATGATCTACTGTTTTCCAATGCTTTGCATTTTCTTAATTTTATTCTCCACTGCTGGCTCCAATCATAAATCTTGTTTAGATTTTGCCGCATTAATTTTCAATCTCTTTCATCTTCTGTTTTATTCATGAATGTTTGAATATTGTAGGAGAGGTTTTGGGGGGGATGTAAAACAGCTCAGATTCGCCTTTGTATTTATTGATTACACCTTCACGTTCTTTCATCCTTAAAATCTTCATTTGTTCATTCCTGTTTTTCTATTATTACTATTCTTTTTATTCTTCATATTCTTTTTAGTGTACTTATGTGTGTGTGTATGCGAAAGCGAGAGAATATGTATGCTCACTTTTAGAACTCCTTTTTTGCTCTTTTATTTTTATTTCTATTTTCATTTGTTTAGTTTTATTTATTTATTTATATATTTGTTTATTCTATTTATTTTATTTTATTTATTTTATTTATTTTATTTATTTTATTTATTTTATTAATTTTATTTATTTAATTTATTTTATATATCTTATTTATTTAATTTATTTTATTTATTTTATTTATTCTATTTAATTTATTCATTTGATTTATTTTATTGATTTTATTTTATCTTATTTTTTTCTTTTATTTATTTATTTATTTACTCATTCATCTATTTATTTTTTATTTATTTAATTATTCATATATCTATTTATTTATTTTGTTTTATTTTTGACAGAGAGAACCTCTTTCACCTCTACGATTTTGAGAAGTTAGAGTTGCAACTGGAACAGATAAACGTGAGTTAATTTTCTTCTTGAAGTGTTACTGTTATGCCAATACGCTATTTACTATACATAGTTGACATCTTCCATGAACTTTTGCATCTGTGTTCTATTTTTTCGCTTTTCTGTACATCATCAGGAAATCTCACCATTTTCTTTCTTATCAACGTTATGTCATTTCTTGTCTAGTTGTGTTTATATTTTTTTTCCAGGCACGTAATTCTCTTTCAAGTCAAATGTTGTTCTCGTTTCTATATAACTTTTCTTCTTCAATTCTGGTTCTTCATATGTTTTCTAAGTTATATATATATATATATATATATATATATATATATATATATATATATTTTTTTTAAATTATTTTCTAATGAGTCTATTTATATCTTCTGTGAACTCATTCTGTTTACTAAATCTCCCCATGCCAAGTGTCATATTTTCTAGTCTTTTCCTTTGTATTTTTTTCTTTTATTCCATATTCTTTATCTTATATTTTTGTATATATTTTCTCTTCCCCACCTTCGTCTAGTCTTTATTCCGTTCTTCACCACAATTTCCAGATTCTTATCTGTTTTTCTTTCTCCTCGTTCGTTTTATATTTCTTGTCTACTTCTACATTTCTTCCTCGCTTTCTGTTGTAAACCCATCTCTGTAAACTCACTTTTTTCGTTTCTTTTCATGGGATTCCAATTTCTATTTCCGATCTGTTCCACATCACCGAAGTTCTTCTTTGCCATGCAAAACTCTTCCTTTCTGGTTTGTCACAACCTATCAGATATTTTTCATTTCGTTTACTGCCCCACATTTTCTTTTTTTTTCATGACTTATGTCAGACAGTTTCGTTCAGCATAGAGAACTTTGTTCAGATGTCGAAATTTATTCCTTCAGTTAGTTAATCATTCAGATATATTTTGATATTTATTTATTCATTTGCTTATCTATTAATTCATTTTTTCATTCAACTATTTACATTTTTATTTGTTTTTAGTTGAAATATCTGTCTCTTGATATATTTATTTGCTACTTCTTCTGAGGATCGTTGACGGATACGGTGGAGATGCGGATTTCAATCCCGTGAAACCTGAGACAACAATTACTATTAATCATTTACACATCAAGAGTATCCTATTATTATATTTTTTAATACAATAAGCTTTACTTCATATTAATATTTACTCGCTTATTACACACTCTGCTCAGTATATACTTTCAGCTTCTGTTCTTTCAGTCAGATATTCTTATATACATATATACATATATATATATATAAATATATATATATATATATATATATATATATATATGTATGTGTGTGTGTGTGTGTGTGTGTGTGTGTGTGTGTGTGTGTGTGTGTTTATTTACACATATATAAATTCTCATATGTGTATATATATATATATATATATTTATATATATATATAAATATATACATATATAATTACATTATTCTTTTTCTTTATTTTTTCTAACTTCTTTCGTCTCCCTCCTTTTCGTCTTCAACTCTTTATCCTCCCCTACTTTCTACTTCTTACCCTTTTTTTTTCATTTTTTCCTTCCTTTCTTCTTACATTTCTTTTCCTTTTTTGCTCTTTTCTTTCCACCCCACCAGTTATTCCCTTCTTCCAAGAAAATCACAAATTATTGGAGTCCTCCTTCCCCCTTTTTTGACTTCTTCTTCGGTATACGTTTTCTCATTTGGTTTAGCTATATACATCGACGTTCCATGAGACTTCGGCTCCATTTCTGATTTCACTTCCAGGACCTTCGCCAAGAATACCTTCCCATTCTTTTTCTCGTCTGTTCCACATTCTTCTTGTTACTCTTTCCTTATTGTAGTCCCTGCCTCGCTTTTATCTTTCCAAATTCAATTAATTTCTACCCTGGACTATCGATTTCTTAAACAGAACTTTGTTCTTCGACTGATTAGAAATATTTTCTTTGGATTTTTGTTCGCTTGCCAAGGTCTTGTCTTAGCGCCTTAATATTACTATTTTCCTTTTCTTTCTAATATTTTTGCGCTCTATTTTCTTTTTCTTGCCTTTCTTTATTATTTCCCTCCCCTCTTCCATTGTATTTGATATTCTTCTACCTTATATATTTTCTTTACTTTCCACGTTGGCGCTTTTATAATATTTTTGTTACATGCATATATATATATATATATATATATATATATGTATATATATATATATATATATATATATATATATATATATACAGTATATGCTAATAAGAACACGGGTACATGTGTTCACTTATGCAAAGTAGACCATTTGGAAAAAGAAACTAACGATATCTTCAGTGCAAAAAGTACATAGTAATAGATATGCATAGATTATATACATGGAAAAAGGAACAAGGACCGTTTGAATAAGGGTAGCGGACAATTACCCCCTGGAAGGCGGAAGGTCAATGTCAATACACTAATGATGGTGGGGCGACATCAGGTCACAGTCGCAAGGGTCAATGCGTCCACTAATGATGGTAGGCCGACATTAGGTCACAGTCGCAGGGTTACATTTTACCTGATATTATTTTGCTTATTTCTTGACAGATAAAATTATCAAGTTTATATAAGCTCTTGTGTAGGTTGGTATTTTGATCACTGGTGGTATGGATCAAACTACACTCTATTAAGTTTCTTGTTATTATGTTGTTGGTATAATAGATTGCCTGGCATTACCCCCAATCTATTATACCACCTCTAGTCATATTTCCTTATGTGTGCATATATGTATGTATGTATGCATTTATGTATGAAGGTATGTAAATATGTATGTATATATTCTTGCACTAGAAATTAACTTAGAAAAGCACTTCTAGTTATATTTTCCTTATCGATTAGTAAGTATTTGTCTTGTTTAAAAATACAAAATTTTTGTTTGTCATATATTCTATCTAAATATGAAAACATGACCTTTACACACATGTGATTTTCCTGTGACATAATAAGTAAGATTATTGTAAAACAAGATTCATGTCCGAATTTATCCGATCTTTTTTTTTTTTTTATAATATAATCACATCCTACGTAGTCATTGACTGCTTTTATCAAACTGTTAAAAGAAATTGTTATGATTAAGTTCAAATTTAGATGAAAGTATCTTTGGTTTTTTAATCTAATTTATCTTTTATATTTGCAAGCTATATAAGTTTTCATTGGTCATCTATAACTCTTATCGGAGCAAACGTTGAAATAAAAACGTTTGATGAAAACGTTTTTTATTCACGAGGCTTCTCAAAATTCCTAGACATTATCAGTCAGGTCCTGAATTTCATCACCCTGAAAATGAACTAGAAGCGTATTATTAATTACCACAGTCAAAATTATTTTCACTTTTTTTCTTGCCGGTCATCTAGCTCTCTGAAGTCTTGTTTTTACTAAAATCCTTTCTTTCACTCTCTTCACACACCTCTCTTTCTCTTCTTACCCCTCCTCTCCTTCTCCTCTTCCTCCTCCTCTCCTTCTCCTCTTCCTCCTCCTCCTTTTCCTTCTTCTCCCCTCCTCCTTCCTTTCTCCTCCCCTCCCCTTCCTCCTCCTTTACTCACCCCCTTCCCCTGCTATTCTTCCTTCTCCTGCTCCTCAACCTCTTTGTCTTCCTCTTCCACCTCTTCCAGGTTCTCTTCCTCCTTCTCATCCTCCTCTTCCTCTTCCTAGTTCTCCTCTTCCTATTTCTCCTCCTCCAACTTTTCTTTATCCTCTGCCTCTTTCTCCTCGTCATTATCCTCCATTTCGTCTTCTTTTTACTTTTTCATCGTGTCTCTTTCTTCTACCTCTTCCTCCACCTTATCTTCGTTCTCTTTGTTTCCTCGTCACCCAAACTCTCCTTGTACTCTTTTCCCCCCTCATACTTCTTCTCTTCCTCGTCCACTTCCTCTTCCACCTCTTTCTCTATCTCTTCTTCCTATTTTTCTCTTTTTTCTCTTCCTCCTCCTCTTCTTCCTCCTCTTCTTCCTCTTTCTCTTTCTTTTCCCCCATTCTTCTTCCTCATCTTGCTTTCTTCCTTTTCCTTCTCTTCTTTCTCTTCTTCCTCTCTTTCTCTACTGTCCTCTTCGTCTTTCTCTTCTCTTCCCTCTCCCTGTTCTTATTCCACTTCCTCTTCTCTTTCTCTTCCTTTTATTTTCCTCTTCTATTCCTCTTCAGTTCCTCTTCTCTTCCTCTTCCGGCTCCTCCTCTTCCTCCTATTCCTCCCCTTCCTCCCCTTCTTCCTCTTCTTTTTCTCTTCTTTATCCTCTTCATCTTTCTCCTCCTCGTTTTCTCCTCTTTTTCTTCTTCCTCTTCCTTTTCTTTTGCTTCTCGGCACCTTTCTTCTCCTCAAGTACCTCTTCTTTACTCTTCTACTCCCCCTCGTCCTCCTCTCTCTCCTCCTCCTCCTCCCCCTCCCCCTCCTCCCTCTCCTCCCCTCCTCCTCTCCTCCTCCTCTTACTCCTCCTCCTTCACTTTCTCCTCCTCCTACTCCTCCTCCTTCTCCTCCTCCTTCACTTCCTCCTCCTCCTCCTCTCCTCCTACTCCTCCTCCTCCTCCTCCTCCTCCTCACCATCGCCATCCTCGCGTCCTTTGCAGCCGGGCCACTCGACCCTTTAACAATGCCGTTACTCGATCAATCCTTGAAGGAGAGCCCTCGAAGAATAATATGACTACAAAGATTGGTACTAGAAGACTTCTGAAGCCCCGCGTTCTTCAGGAAGGGTACCGGAGGGGTGGGGGTGGAGGATACGGAAGGGGGGGGCGGGGGGAAGTGAGGAGGTTGAGCTAGAAACGGTAGGGGGAGGATATGGAAGGGGAGATGAAGAGGGGAGGTAGGTATTGTGGGGAAGATGGAGAAGATGAACAGGGTAGGTAATGATAGTGGGGAGAGATGATGAGGGGGGCTAGCGGTAGTGGGGGAGCATAAGGAGGGTTGGGGGAGATGAAGAGGGAGGTAAGGATGTTGGGGAAGGATGCGGAAAGGGGAGAGGATGAAGAGGAGGGTTCTTGAGGTGGCGGGTGAGGAAGAGGATGGGATAAGGGAAGGAGAAGAGGGAGGATCTTGAGGAGGTAGGGGAGTAGGGTCAGGATCCTCAGAAGACGCTCAAAGAGTCTGGGAGAATAAAAAAGTTAAAAATGAGGACACTACCCCAGGAGGCGCTGAGTAGCTGCGGCCGAAGCCGTCACCTTTGCCCTGTTATGCGCTTGGAGAATAGTGCGGGATTCGAACCCACAACTAAGCTCCCGGTTATCGCCACCAGGTTAAAGTATGTAATTCTTAAAGAGTTTTGGGTTGGAGGTAGGTTGTCCCTAGATGATATATATATATTTTTTCTTTTTAGCAAACTTTTATTTTGGACTATAGTTTATCAGCGCTTCTGTCCATTTGGACAATCTCCCACCGCTGTCGTGCGTTTTATTTCAGATCCAAGGTGTTTCCTGTGACTAAAAGTATTATTCATTTTTATCAGTTTCCTCAGGATCCTCGCTGGCTGAACGGGTTAAGGCGTTGCGTCACTACTTGCAACGGAGGTCGATGTGACGAGGGTTTGAACACTGCCACCAGCGAGTTGGTTCAAGGGTATGGTTAATCAAATTCCACCCTACAAAGCCCTCTAAAAGGGGCACCGTTCTTGCCTCCTGATAGGTGGAATTTGCGACAGTATACCAAATTACGAGCTTCTTCAACACAGACAATTATCATAGTTTTTAATGGGATTAATAAAAAGCAGACTCGTTTAGCTAAAAGGAAGTCGTTTTGTTAAATTGAAGATAGAATATTTCTCTTAACCTCTTCAAGCTGATGGTGCAATTAAGTTATTGACAGATTTTTTTTCTCAGTTGAAGTATTGACCGTTGAAGCTTCGATTCGAAACTCGTTCATAATTCAACATCGTCCATTAGCACAGCGTTTCTTGACCTTTTAACCGATCATAATGACCTTTTAGTACTCAAGTCTAGGCAGTCTAGCACCCCCGAACTACGGTTAAGATCTACTAAAAGGATAAAGTAAAGTGAACTGAAGTTCTGCCGTGGATTCAGCACTTCCTAGCAATCCCTAACATTGATTTCAGAACCCCAGTTCAGGAGGTACTTTAGCATGTAATGGGCTTTCAGGAACTCAGAGGTTCCGTCACATTACAGAAATTCTGTCTTCGAGGCCGCCAGACGATTTTATTCAGATGAGGGTCAGGTATCGTACTGAAGATGGCTCATGAATTCCTCATGGTTCGTCTTTTTATTTCTACGGATAGCTTTTCAGAAATCAGTCCCATTTTAGGTGTCATTACCTTATATATTTCTACTTATTAATTTGTTTGTTTATTATTTCATTTTTTTTTTAGTTTTAATTCTTCAGTCATTCACTTGGTATATCTATTCGTTTATTATTTTCGTTTTATTAATCGTTTGGTTGTTTATAATCTATTCATTTATTTGCTTTTTATTCGCCCAAATATTTCACTATTTGATTATTTATATGTATTTACTTATCCATAGAATATTTATTTATCTATTTATTTATTTATTTATTTATTTATTTATTTATTCATTTATTTATTTATCTATTATTTATTTTTGCTTATTTATTCATTTATTCATTTATTTATTTATCTATTTATTTATTTTTACTTGTTTATTCATTTATTTACTCATTTACTTGTTTATTTAGTTATTCATTTATTTGTTCATTCATTTTTTATTTATATAGAGTTTACTGGCAGACGAGCTTATAGCAGCTGAAATACAGGCCGTCAGACTGTCAGGTGGCGTAGTGTCAGCGTTTCCTCCTCCATCTCTGGCCTTCTTACCATTTCAGAAACCTGAAGTTTCTGTCGATTTCCGCTTCCTCTTTTCCTCCTTGGCTTATTCATGGAATAATTTGAAGCCGACCTACCTCGACTCTCCGACCCTTTCCTCGAACCCCATTTGACTTTCTATAAACATTTCCACAAGCTCTGGAGTTCTTCTGAGGTACATGCAGCTTTCAATCTCTATTCCTGATGAAGTAAGTTTGAGGTTGACCCTGTAAGGGGGATTGCCATCTAGCCTGACTATCGGAGCATATGTCTTGTGATGGGTACTCCTACAGGTAAGCGGATCTTGCTGAAGGATCCTCCTTACCTAATGCAAAGATGTCCTTAAGTCTCTGTTTATGTACTGTAGCCTTCAGGTGGGTTGATTTAGTGTCTTTGAAGATTCGCTTGTATAAAGGGAGGGGCTGACGCCAGAGAAAGCTGAGTACCTGCGACCGAAGCCGTTACCTTTGCTAAATGAGCTTTAAGGAATGTTGGGGGAAGTAAAAGTCATTGGTGAGACTCGAACTCACAACAAAGTGAATACGAGAATACTTAAATGGGTTTGGAAAAAGAAAAGAAAACGTTAGTCAGTGATAGACCTTGTGGTAGAAATAAACAATGTCCATTGTCAACTTAACAACTGACCACCATCAAACCACAACTATCGTCATCGTCATCATCATCATCATCATCGTCATCATCATCATCATCATCATCATCATCATCATCATCATCATCATCATCATCATCATCATCATCATCATCATCATCATCATCATATTATCTTCATCATCATCATCATCATCATCATCATCATCATCATCATCATCATCATCATCATCATCATCATCATCATCATCATCATCATCATCATCATTATTATCGGGATCATTATCGGGATCATCTCATTGGGGCTCGATCGAAGCGACACTTCTTCCTAAACTAGCCTTAGCCCTCTCTTCCTCCTCACCATCTTCCTCTTCCTCTTCACCATCTTCCTCTTCCTCTTTCTCTCCCTATCCTTCTTCCTCTTTCTCTTCTTTTCCTCCTTCATTTCTTTCTTCTCCTCTACTGAATAAAATAACCTGGCGTTCGCCCTGAACGCACGGTGTTCAAATACCACCGTGTTGAACAGGGATTATGTCTTTGTCACGCACAAAAGTGGAGAATTTAATTTTGTAGCACGTGAAATGAATAGGATCAATTAGGTTAGTATTTGCAAATTGGTATATCAGGCTCGATTGAAGTTTAATTGAATGTAAGGGCGCCGTAATCAATT
>NC_134807.1:30082677-30090177 GCF_046742065.1 Oratosquilla oratoria
ATTGAAGGTGTCGTCGATGTATCGGTAATACGTACTAGGCCCCTGGTTGTCACCGAAAACTTGTTCCTCGACAGTACCCATGAAGAAGTTTGCGAAGAGAACTCCCAATGGAGATCCCATGGCAACGCCATCTCTTTGGACATACATTCTTCCTCTTGGGCATCTGAAAGAAGCTTCTTTTGTACAGATTTCAAGCAGGGACTTCAGCGCTGGTTCAGGGATTTTCAACTTTGGGGTATACACGTCACGATATACTCTGGCCAAAATAAAACTAATAGTTAAATTTATGGGAACATTCGTAAAGAGACTCTCCACATCGAGCGAGGCAATATGCTTGCTTGAGTCTAAACCTTTTACAAGCTCCAGAAAGTCAGACGAAGAAGCCACGCTGTACCTGTCTGGAACGTATGGGGTCAGAAGGGTGGCGAGTCTTTTGGCCAAGGAATACGTGGGGGTGGGAATCTGGCTGATGATAGGACGTAATGGGTTACCTGGCTTATGGTTTTTAACATTACCATACATATATCCAAGGTCATAATCTCCACTTAATAGCGGCAGTTTGCTCTTAGCTGAATCTAGTAAACGCCGTGGCTCATACTGCAGTAAGCTCCTATCGAAAGATTTAATGAATGCTGCAAGAGACTTCAGAAACAACCCGGACATCACGATTAGGCGTGCTGATAAATGTGCTTCATTTGTTATTTTACCAACGAAGAATACCTAGTCAAAATTGATCATATTCTCCAAGACGAGTCCAAATTTACACGCATTACACGGAATCCGGTTGAAGACATCAAAAGGAAGGTAAATAAAGTTATTGAATCCGTGAATGCA
The DNA here is from genome assembly GCF_046742065.1 of Oratosquilla oratoria. Taxonomy (NCBI): domain Eukaryota; kingdom Metazoa; phylum Arthropoda; class Malacostraca; order Stomatopoda; family Squillidae; genus Oratosquilla; species Oratosquilla oratoria. The sequence goes on from NC_134807.1 coordinate 30,083,512, forward strand.
GTAACTGACGATATCAAACTGCCGCTATTAAGTGGAGATTATGACCTTGGATATATGTATGGTAATGTTAAAAATCATAAGCCAGGTAACCCATTACGTCCTATCATCAGCCAGATTCCTTGGCCAAAAGACTCGCCACACTTCTGACCCCATACGTTCCAGGCAGGTACAGCGTGGCTTCTTCGTCTGACTTTCTGGAGCTCGTAAAAGGTTTAGACTCAAGCAAGCATATTGCCTCGCTCGATGTGGAGAGTCTCTTTACGAATGTTCCCACCTCTTGCCTCTCCCTTCCATGCTCAACAGGCATTCTCATCTTAATGTCTCTTAAGTCAAAACATGCATACATAGATAAACAAATACATATATACACAAATACGCAAATACATAAATACAATATATAAAGAGGTTGTTGAACCTACTTCGAGGATTTGACAATAAATCCGTTTGGCCTTCGGGCCCCTCGGCACAGAAGAACAAAGAGAGCTTTGACCCACCTGATACACTTGTGGCCGACACCCCTTACTCCATCCTCCTATCCCTCCCCCTTCCTCTCCCCCTCCTACTCCCATTTCCACAACTGTCCCTCCCCCTCCCCCCTGTCCCTTCCAACCTCCCTCTCCCACTCCCCTTTCCACACCTGTCCCTCCCCCTCCCCCCTGTCCCTTCCAACCTCCCCCTCCTCCTTCCCCATCTTCCCGTTCCTCACCCCTTCCCCTTCCAAACTCGCCCTCCCACTCCCATTCCCACTCACCCTCTCACTCCTATCCCTCCCCCTCTTCCTCCCTCTCCTATCCCCTAACTCCCCCTGCCACCCTTATCCCCAACTCCCCCTCTCACCTCTATCCCCCAACTCCTCCTCCCCATTCCTAGTCTTCCTCCTCCTCTACCCTTCCCCTCCCCTTTCCAATCTCCCCCTCTCCCCTTCCTTTTTCTCCACCTTCCATCATAAAGGTCACTATCAGTCAATAAGCATCTTCATTTTGAAGATTCGTTTAGGTCTTCATTATAGATATATTGTTATTATTGTTTTTACTGATATTACTATTATTGTTACTATTATTGTTTTGATTAATTCCTTCAATTTTTATCATACTTTAATCTCATTTATCTTATTTTGTTTATTTTTCATTTGTTTTGTTTTATGTATTTTATTCCATTTTATACTATTTCATTTAATTTTTTTTTATTTACACCTTTTATTTATTTTCTTACTTTATTTCATTTCTAGTTAACTCTAATGCATTTTTATTTTTTGTTGATTTTTATTTTCATTATACTTATCTATTTTGATTGTCAATATACTATTTTATTATTTGTTTAATTATCATATATTATTCATTTATAACATTATCATCATCATTCAGTTGGGGAAATGGAAGACAACGTGTCATTCCGATACAGCACTGCAGAAACGCGATGTGGGTGAAGGGGATTGGGTGGGGGAAGGTAATGGGGGAATGGGGGAGTGGGGTATTGGTTGGGGGGATGGGGGGATTTGGGGGGAGTGTTCTCCGAGACCTGGAGTATGTTAATGCAATGCGGAATTGGGATTTATAATGGTTTGATGGATTTCCGATAATACAGTTGATCGGGATGACAATGGGAAATGAGATGAGAAAACATGATGTCATTTCGTACTGCGTGTTCTGCGTTCGAATGGCGGGCGAAAACTCTTGCAGTATTATGTTTATTTCGTTTTGTTCTATTCTATTTTATGTTTTACCTTAAACACACACACACACACACATATACACACACACAAACACACACACACACATACACACACACACACACATACACACGCACACACACACACACACACACACACACACACACACACACACACACACACACACACACACACACACACACACACACACACACACACACATACGCAACTCTATATATATATATATATATATATATATATATATATATATATATATATATAAGCATAAGTACACATGGGAGAGGGTGGTGGATGGAAGGATGGCAGATAGAGCATGAATGGACTATAGTGGTGGTGACCAGGAATATGTTCTAAGGGGAGAGAGTGGGGGAATATCAGATCATTAACTGGTGGAAGGTAGATTGAGAGTGGAGAATAATTGGAGAAAGAGGAAAAGGGCAGAAGGTAGGGAGGTACTTAGAGTGAACTGCTTAAATGAGGAAAAAAAGGAGAATGAGTATAAGAAGAAGTTGAGAGAGGAGTGGGAGAGAGTAAAGGATAGAGTAGGACTAGGAGTGGAGGAGGAATGGGGATGGTTCAAGGAAGGAGTCATAAGGTGTGCAAACATGGTGTGTGGAACAAGGAGGGCGGGAGGAAATAGAAGGAAGGGTAGTGAGTGGTGGGATGAGGAAGCAAAGAAGGTTGTAGAAGAGAAGAAGCAGGCATTCATAGATTGGCTACAAATTAGGACAAGGGAATCGTATGAGAGGTACAAAGTAAAGGGAAAGGAAGTTAAGCATAAGATAAAGGAAGCAAAGAGGAGAGCAGATGTGAAATGGGGAAAGAGTATGACAGAAAATTTTGAAAGTAATAAAAAGATGTTTTGGAAAGAAATTAAAAGAGGAAGAGGAGGCGAATCAAGTAGAGAAGAAAAGGTAAAAGATGCAGATGGAAAGATGATAATGGAAGAGAAGGCAGTGAGAGAAAGGTGGGCAGAGTATTTTAGGGAGTTGATAAATGTGAAGGAGGATAGGGAGGGAAAGGTAGTTGCAGTGGGAAGCGCTAAGAAAATGAAAGTGATGAGTGAGGAAAATAGAGGAGAAATAGGGAAGGATGAAGTGAAAGCAGCCGTTAAGATGATGAGAGCAGGTAAGGCACCTGGGTTGGATGGATGCCATGCAGAATGTCTGAAGAAAAGAGGGACAGTTATGGTGGACTGGCTCGTGAGGTTATTTAATGTTTGTTTAAGAGAGGGTAGAGTGCCGGAGGACTGGAGGAGTGCCTGTATAGTTCCGCTTTACAAAGGAAAGGGGGACAAGTGTGAGTGTAGTAGTTACAGAGGGATCAGCTTGTTGAGTGTATTTGGGAAGGCTTATGGAAGGGTCTTGATTGAGAGGATTAGGAGAGGAACAGAGGGAGTAATTGGTGAGGAACAGTATGGTTTTAGGACAGGTAGGGGATGTGTAGATCAGATTTTTGTGGTAAGGCAGATATATGAGAAAGCTATAGGAAAAGGTAAGGATGTTTTTTGGGGCTTTTATAGATCTGGAAAAGGCTTACGACAGGGTAGACAGGAAGGCATTGTGGGAGGTACTACAGATATATGGGATAGGAGGAAAGCTGTTAAGAGCAGTCAATAGTTTTTATGAGAGTAGTAGAGCTTGCGTTAGGATTAGAAATGGAGAGAGTGAATGGTTTGAGGTAGAGGTGGGACTTCGTCAGGTACTTTGCCCTTGCTGTTCAATGCGAGGGTAGTTGGTCAGGGGTTGGAGATGGTTAAAGAAAATGGAGAAAAGTAGGAAATGAGGCAGATGTTGTTTGTTGATGACACTGCGCTTGTAGCAGGATCAGAGGAGGGATTGAGAAAGTTAGTGACAGAGTTTGAGAAGGTGTGTGAAAGGAGAAAGCTGAAGACGAATGTGGGCAAAAGTAAGGTGATGAGATGTACAAGGAGAGAGAGTGACAGTAAGCTGGAAGTGAGCATTAAGGGTGAGAAACTGGAGAAAGTGGATAGTTTTAGATACTTGGGTACGAATGTGACATGAAAGGGAGGAGTGGGGGTGGAGATAGAATGTAGATTGAGAGAAGCGAGTAAATGCCTTGGTGGATTAAGAATTGTAATGAGAAATAGACATCTGGGAATGGATGCTAAGAGGAGGTTATATGAAGGAGTGATTGTGCCAACAGCATTGTAGGGGGCAGAAACATGGAACATGAGAGAGGAAGAGAGAAGGAGTTTGAATGTGTTTGAGATGAAATGTCTGAGAAGTATGATGGGGGTTACTAGGCTAGATAGAGTGAGAAATGAGGAGGTGAGGAGGATAACAGGGGTGGAAAGGGAGCTGGGAGATAGGGTTGATGAAAGAGTATTGTGATAGTTTGGACACATGGAAAGAATGAGTGAAGAAAGATTAGTAAAAGAAGTGTGGAAGGCGGAGGTGGAAGAATTGAATGTGAGGGGGCGTCCTAGGATGAGATGAATGGATGGGGTGAAAGGTGCTTTACAAAAGAGAGGAATGTCTGTTGAGGAAGGACGGGAGAGAACGGAAGATAGGGGTGAATGGAGAAGGGTTGTGTATAGATGAAGCTGTGATGCATGAGGGGGAGTGGGTGGGAGATGGGGGGGGTTAGGAAGTATGTATGATTTTTTTTTCTTTTCTTTTTTTCTTTTTTGACGCAGCCCAAAGAGATTTCTCCCCGTCTTCTCCTTTTCTGCATGAGGGGACGGAGAGGGGGGGGGGGGTGTCACTTAATTTATGAAGCAGCCTTGCTGTGGATGTGCTTCTGACCCAGGGCAGTGGACAGGATGCAGGGATGACCCGTCATCCAGGAGGTGCCAAGATGGGAGGGAGGGAGGAGGGTGGAGGGGAGTGGAATATATGGGAAATGAAATGGGTGGGAGTGATTTCTATGCCTTTATCTTTTTGGCTACCCCCGTGTAAGGGGAAAAAGGCTTTGGTATATGTATATATATATATACATACATACATACATATATATATATATATATATATATATATATATATATATATTGTATATATATATATATATATATGATTAGGAATACAGATAGTATAATACCTACAGACATCACACCTTCCCGTTTAGCCGCCTTTTACGACCCAAGTGGGAAAACTTGGTGGCAGTATTCTTTCTTCTCCCTACAACAGGGGACAGAGGCAAAAATTGAAATACAGTATATAGTCAAAGAAGTGGTACAAGACCGTATCGAGAGGAGAGGGGGGCAGTATAACGGAGGTGCAGTCTCAGTACAATAAAATAGCATAATTTCCTTATAAGTATAGCTTTCCTCTAATATCAACAAAAATATGTGTGGTTCTGGTCCGCAGGGAAGCATCTAATAGTCCCAAAAGCATCGACTGCACACTACTGAGGAACTTATACTGTATAATAATATGCAGCCAATACTCCAGACGGGTAGGGAGTGGTTATGTTTGAATTATATTTTGACGCAGTCCGAAGGGATTTCTCCCCGTCTTCTCTGCTTACCACATGTCCGCACCTCCACTGATATTAAGGAGAGACGGGAAGATCAGTGGAGCTGCGGACATATGAACACAAAAATGACGTCAAAGCTCACATAACCTCCAACTCGCTAGTGGTTCATTTAGACCAATGTGGTCATCTTCCGGATTGGAACAGGATAGAGGTTCTCCACAAAGGTCTAGAGAAAAAGAAAAGAAAAGTAGTGGAGGCAGCCTACATTACTTCCCACCCCTGCATGAATCATAGGAATGGGTTTATAAAATTAGCAGGAGCATCATACACTTTAATCATCAAGGAGGTCAAGAGAACGATTGAGAACGGAGGGAGAAGCGGCATGGTCGGAGTCACATGAGAAGTATTGGGAATGGATGAAGGTATGGAAGGAGAGGAACACGCCAAGGATGAATTATACAAGCTGTTTATTTTCTGAGATTGTATGTACTTTTAGAATGTCCTGGTAAGGACGAAACGTCAGTGAATATGGCTCCAACTGTTCTCTGTGTTCTCTGTGTTTAGCTCAACGCCCTTTCACTCATTTTGAATGCAGGTTGTAGACTTCAGCAACGCCTGCATATATACACACATACATATATATATATATATATATATATATATATATATATATATATATATATATATATATATTTGTGTGTGTGTGTGTGTTTGTGTGTGTGTGTGTGTGTGTGTGTGTGTGTGTGTGTGTGTGTGTGTGTGTGTATGTGTGTGCGTGTGTGCGTTGTATGTATTCATTCATATGTCTATGACATTTATTGCTTACTTATTTTGTAATATTACAAAACTCAATGATAACTTATGTTGTATTTCTATTCTATGCTGTGATTTTTTTTTTTGTCAAAAATGTCTCCATCTAAATGGCTGCCGACGACAACGACAACGACAGCGACAATGTTGTTGTTACTGTTTTTGTTCTCAGTGACATTGTTCTTGACGTTGACATTGCTCTCGTTGTCGTTGTCGTTGATTTTGGCGCTGTAGTTGTCTTTCTTGTCATCGTCTTTTTCGTTTTCGCTGTTTTTTGTGTAGTCTTTGGCGTTGTTGATGTCATCGTCGTCGTTGTCGTCGTCGTCGTCGTTGTCATCGTCGTTGTCGTTGTCATTGTCTTTGGCGTTGTCATCGTCTTTGTCGTTGTCACATTAGCGTTGTTGTCGTTGTTGGCGTCGTCGTCGTCGTCGTCGTCGTTGTCTTCATCGTTGTCGCTGGCGTTATCGTCGTCGTTGTCTTTGACATTGGGTTTCCTGTCATCGTTGTAGTTGTTGTTGTCGTTGCTGTCGTTATTGCTGACTGACGTTGTTGATGAAGACATAGTTTTGATTTATCTTCTTGTCATGGTTCTTTCTATTGTTCTTATGATAAATTACTAATGATAAGAGTTAGAAAAACTACTGAGAACTTTCGTTTATAACGAGGCCAATTATGAAAGATAGTAAAAAATTATTGCACAGGCAATTAAACAAACAAGCTAATTGTCT
>NC_134807.1:30095177-30110177 GCF_046742065.1 Oratosquilla oratoria
GGGGGGTCGCCGATTAAATGAAGCGGCCTCGCTGTGGATGTACTGTGTCTTGCGACACTGCTTCTGACCCAGGGCGGTGGGCAGGGTGCAGGGATGACCCGTCATCCAGGAGGTGCTCAGATGAGAGGAAGGGTGGGAGGGGTGTGGAGTGTATTTGGGGATGAAATGGGTGGGAGTGTTTTTATACCTTTCCCTTTTTGGCTACCTCCCTTGGAAGGGGGAAAAAGCCTTGGTATATGTATGTATGTATATTCTGAAGGCGTCTCTGATTTCTTTTCTATTAATTGAAGAGTGAGCCGAGGGTGCGTCTTCTCTCCGACATTTTTCAACAAGTGCATGGACTGTACTGAAAGAAAATTTCAATTAGTGTCATCGCAAGACATCCAATAGTAACACTAAAATCATCGACCTTAACTTGCCGATGATGTTTTACTTCTTGCGGAGGAGTTGGAGAGAGGTCCTATCTGTAGTCTTAGAGTCACTGGAAAGGGAGGTCAGACATCTTAGACTCCAGTTTCCCTGGACCAAAATTAAGATCCAGGCTTCTGAAGTCTTACGGCGTGATGCAATTCTGTCTTTATGTGTGTGTGGCGAGGATATTTGAGATCTAGCAAAGGATTCACAACTTGGTAGTAGAATTGTTGTTGACGTTCCCTATACAATCTGGCCGAGCAGTCCCGTGGTAATGGAGTACATAACTATGGTGTGTATATTTTTTTCTGCACGTTACGGGTATCTTGGTTGATGTGGTTAGGTTTAATTCCACTCAATGAATACCTACTCTCTGAGTCGGCTGACAATTGTAGAGGTGATGAACCCAACCTGATCTTAATTTTTTTTTTTTTTTTTTTTTTTTTTTACACAGCTAATCTTATCACTCTTTAGGGTGGGGTGGGAAGAGGTCAACTAAATGGTCAGAACATCAATGTATGTCGGCCTCAAATCATATTTTCTCTAATATTTCGTCCTGTGCGTGTCATGTACCCATAACCATTAACGTTTAATCGACAATAACTGGTAGGAGCCCTTAGCTGGGTGGACAATAAAGGAAACCAATCGTTAATCGGGTCAATATGTTTATTCTCTCTGGATATATATTGATATGCAATGGAGCTTTTGCCTTTTAATTTGGAGACATTAATAATACATGATCGTAAATATAATTTGCTTATATTTTGTGGTGGTGGAGAAGGGGGTGGGAGAGAAGGGGTGGGGTGGGGTGATTGAGTCACGCTGTCAGCTGTGGGTGACCGTATGTATATTTGATTGTTCTTGCATCCGGAAAGACTTTTATTCATTTGATCTGGTCTGAGATCTTTTATACATGTAAGACCTAACACCCAATTAACTGAGACTTTCTGACAGTATCTTTATCAGATAATACCCACTGATAATACCCCTAATACCCACTGGCCGGGCGGGTTGGAGCGTCACTGCTTCTGGCGGAGGTTGAGGTAACTACTCTTAGAGCCCTGCCGCCAGTGAGTTGGACCAAGGGCATAGTTCATTAAATTTCACATTATAGAGTCCTCTGTAAGGGGCACGGTCCTAGCTTCATGATATAGAGAGTTCGTGACGTTAAACCAAAGGGTACAGAAACCAATAATTAATTCTTGTGTTTATCATTTTATAAAACTATTAGACATATGATAAAAAGGAGGTTTGTGTACCAATTTTCTTGAAAGCATATACGATTGCAAACCCAGAATGTGTGTGTGTGTGTGTGTGTGTGTGTGTGTGTGTGTGTGTGTGTGTGTGTGTGTGTGTGTGTGTGTGTGTGTGTGTGTATGTGTGTGTGTATGGGTGTGTGCGTATGTGTGTGTGTGTGTGTGTGTGTGTGTGTGTGTGTGTGTGTATGTGTGTGTGTGTGTGTGTGTGTGTGAATGTGTGTGTATGTGTGTGTGTGTCCGTGTATGTTTGTACCTCTGTGTATGTACATGTGCGTGTGGCTCTGTTTGTGTGTGTATGTGTGTGAGTATGTGTGTGTGTGTGTGTGTGTGTGTGTGTGTGTGTGTGTGTGTGTGTGTGTGTGTGTGTGTGTGTGTGTGTGTGTGTGTGTGTGTGTGTGTGTGTGTGTGTGATTATGTGAGTATGTATGCTTGTGTGTACTGGAGTGAATGTGGGAATGTTATATGTTTCTTCATGTTTTTATTTTATTTTTTCTCTTTATAATTTCATTATTCAATTGGCACTTTAATTTTCTTATACTTGGCCATAACTTCATTTTGCATTCATTTCGTGCAGAGGCAAATCTTTCTGTGTCTTCTCGTTATATATTCCCAAAACAAATTACTAGACTCCCCAATCGCGTGCATTTGATGGTGCCATTTTGAAAATCAAAATGAAATTTAATTTTTACTACTACATGTTAATTGCATCATTGTTATCATTACGGAGATGTATAGCCAATTGAAAAACTCCTTTGCTTTAGGAGCACAATTTTGTTTATATCTTACTTGTTCTGTTCATAGATTTGTGTAGAGTATCATGAACACACATTCTGCAAGTGAGATTATGATTTAATTATCTATTTGATTATCGAGTAATATATTTATTCACTCTTCCTCTCTCCCTCCCTCCCCCCCCCTCTCTCTCTCTCTCTCTCTCTCTATATATATATATATATATATATATATATATATGTACGTATGTATGTAATGTATGTATATGTATACATGTACATATATACACACTTTTTAAATATATACATATAGCATGCACATATATATATGTCAGTGTATTTGGGCAGGAGTTTTTCTCTAATGCATGTTTCATTAAAAGTGATGGCTAGTTGTGCATTAATAATTTTCTTAAAGGTATTTTCCATATACCTTATTATGGATTTGTGTTCCTTAGGAAGGAAATTTATGACTTGGCTGTATGTAGTCATATTAGCTAGATCGCGATTTCGGGCTCAAGACCCTTCTTCAGTAGCTATAGGGATAAGAATTAATCCGAAGATTCTAGTAAAGATCTAAGTTTTATACTAGAGTTCCTATACTTGCTAATCACTGGGGGAGGTCACCTGGTATTATGGGCAGGGACGAAATGTCACGTGCGCTAGGGAGCCTCCGGGTTTGTGTTGTGGTGGAATGTGTCATGCTTATGGTTATAGCGTTTTGTCTCGTAGTTGGACGAGTGGCGTTTTGTCTCGTATTGGCGTTTGTGGTGTTATGTATTCATATATATATATATTATATATATATATATATATGTATATATATATATATGTGTGTGTGTGTGTGTGTGTGTGTGTGTGTGTGTGTGTATGTGTGTGTGTGTGTGTGTTTGTGTGTGTGTGTGTGTGTTTCTGTGAAGTACATTTTAGTTTTTTTGTCCTGTGAATTTGAATATATTGGGATGTTACTCCCAGTGTGAGTCATTTGCCCTGGCATATCAGGACTGACTTATATCTGAATAAAATAATTTGTTATTAGAATAAACTATATAGAAACTTATTTAGAATTAGCTCCATTTGTCTGGAAAGTCATTTTTAGCTGAACAGAATCCTCTGGCGTTGCCCAAATGAAAACTTTAAAATTGTTTCTTCTTATTGAAAAGATTTATTCAGGGTCTTTCGTTTAATTGGAAAAAATGTCATCACTGACCCATTCAAACTCGAAGGAAAAAGATATCTCCAAGTCTTGGGGAAAAAAAATAAAAGAAGTAAAAATTAGAAGAGGGAACTTTTGGAAGAAAAAAAGAAATGTCTCTGATTCATGTAAAGTAAAACAGTTCTTGAAGAAATGGAAGACGTTCCATCAAATTAACATTTTCCCTGAGTAGGGGGACATCCTTTGGGTAGATAAAATCCTCTGGTGGTAGATAAGAACATGAGAATGGAGGAGATAACAAGAGACCATATGGCCTATACTAGGGAGTTCCATGTCCCTTATCACTTTTTATTTCTATCCATAAATTGATCTCCTCTTATAACAAGTAATTGTGTTCCATCAAATTAACATTTTCCCTGAGTAGGGGGACATCCTTTGGGTAGATAAAATCGTCTGGCGGTAGATAAGAACATGAGAATAGATGAGATAACAAGAGACCATATGGTCTATACTAGGGAGTTCCATGTCCCTTTTTCTCACCTTTCTCACCCTACGCCTGGTAGGAATAATCCTGTCAGCGGCAGCTCTTCACTAGACCTAGTAACCATGTAGTGAGTATTGAAACAATTACTTGTTATAAGAGGAGATCAATTTATGGATAGAAATAAAAAGTGGTAAGGGACATGGAACTCCCTAGTATAGACCATTTATTTCTATCCATAAATTTATCTCCTCTTATAACAAGTAATTGTTTTAATACTCACTATATGGTTACTAGGTCTATTTCGTTCGTTAACAATACTGTTGGTAAACTAGTTCTTGCCCATTTCATTCTTGAAGCCAAATTTACTACTACAAATCCTACCATTCTGTCCTAACTCTATAAGCAGAATGATTTTCCAATGTTAGATAAAATTGTTTAGTATCAGTAAGAATAAATGTTCAATTCAGTAATAAATCACGAACTCACTTCTAGTAGAGTACTAGGACGGTGCCTACCCGGAGAGAAGAATTCATTTTTTGTACAAATAAGCTTACATAATTAGTGAGTAAACTTTTTTAATGTTTCTATCCTTTTATTATACTAACAAATCATTTGACGTCATTTTACTCCATAAATTCACCAATTGCGTACCCTGAGTAATTACTGAAAGCACGTTCCCGTTCATTATGAAGGATTTTTCTTTAATAGATAATTTAATGTAGTTTGTCCTTAGGCCGTTGTCATACTGTCCTGCGCCACCGATGCGGCAAGTTATTGGCAATAGCAAAACCTCCTTTATGAGTCAGCAGACTCGATAGGTTATAATACTATTTTAACCAGGGGATGATGATGGTCATTATATAAAATTATAGCTGTCGCCAGGTGATTTTATTAAGCTAATTTAGCTTTCCCAGAATGTGGCTGCATCCGTTACCCCTGTGTAGTGTGACACTGCATTACAACGAACTCACCTTTCCGCCAGACAGCCTCGAAGCGTCTTCACTTCTGACCTTTCGCCACAAGAAGAGACGCTCTAAGACCCACTTTATTTGAGTGATAATCGTCTTCACTTTTCATGAAGTCTCCATGTCTCGTACTGTGTTTTACTCCACTAAATCCGCTATTTCCCATATTTCCACATAATAGCCTTACGACAGTGACGCGGGATTATCCATAAGAATAGAAGCGCTGGTAAGCTATAATCCATAACAACAACGTCCACATAATGACATAATTTTCAACATTAATATCACCTCACTTTACAACTTTAAGCATCATTATCTAAACGATAATTCCCATGGTTAGGTTAATGTGTAATAAATAAGACCTTTTTTACTATATGTACTAACTTCAAGGTAGTCTTATCACCCATATCACCTATTTTTCTTTAATAACACCAAAATACTTTTTTTTTAGCACGGTAGTATCACTATCAACAAAGGAACGTAATCGTACACTACCATATCAAGTAACGTCAACAATATCATTATCATTATCACCAGGTCCAACGGAGGGAATAGAGCCTTCATTACTCCATCACAAGGACCACCACCACAGCAACTATCACCACCTCCACCACATCCTTCACCACTCTCTAACTACCACACTCACCTCGTCTAAGACCACCAACAAAACCATCATCATCATTATTATCATCATTCTCCAACTACCACCAAAGTCCTACTAACACCAGCAAACTCATCACCAGTGCCATTGGCTGCACCATTCTCATAATGGTCACCAACAAAACCATCATCATCATTATTATTACCATTCTCCAACTACCACCAAAAGCTTACCAACACCAGCAAACTCATCACCAGAGCCACTGCCTGCACCATTCTCATAATCATCACCAACAATCTCCAACCACCGCGACATTCATCACCATCGCGGGCACCACCAGCACAACACTGACAATCACCACCATCCTCCAACCACCAAGAGGCTCATCACCGTCAATATCACCATCAACCTCACCACCAGTACCACCACTATCACCACCACCACTATCACCACCATCATCGTTAATCGCCTCTTGACTAGTGGCTCTTGTCCATTACTTGCAGCATCTGATCCGCCTTGACAAAGGATCTAAAGGACTTCCTCCCGATCTAAAGATCGGTTAGGTTAATGAGATCTTAATAGGGCAAAGCTGTACCATAAATGCCTCTTGGCGTATGCTCCTCGCTCTTCGTTTTTTTTTTTTTCTAAAATGATTCGATAAAGACTGCATCATGGATAATAATTTGAATTCTTGATGAATAGAAATTCCATAAATTTTAAATCCCAAGTCATGCAAAATTTCTCTGCATAATATATATATAGGCAAATGAATAAATAAACAGATTAATAGATAAATGAATATATATAGATATATATATATATTATATATATATAATATACATATCTATATATATATGTATTATGTATATATATATATAAGAGGAGTAGAGGGAAACACACAAGTAGAACAGGAGTTTATTCCTTGACTAGTTTCGCACAGTGATGCTTCTTCAGAAAGAATGGTTTGCATTACAGAATAACTGGTATTAAATACAAGAAATATTTGGAGAAAGAGGGTATAAGGGAAGGTCACTTCCTATTCATGGTGGCACGAAATCGTGCGGGTTGGTCGGACTGGCGCTCCGTGTGGTGCTACGAGTGAACAGATGTCCTGTTGTTTTCCACTCAGTTGCTGCATGTAGTGCTGTTATCTTTGATAATTTAATATCTCCTATTCTATTATTTGTGCATTTATTTGTGGCTATGTATATGGCTTCTACCATTTTCCTCTGTTTCTTACTGAGGTTGTTGTGTAATACATCAGCTTCATCCCATTTTGGTAGGTGCCCTTTTTCATCTATATGGTTCACGAACGCGCTGGTTTCACGGTGGTGACGGACATCGGCTCTGTGTTCTTTGAGTCTTGTTGGCAAACTCCTATATTGTTGGTGTCTTTGGGGAGAGAGAAACAGTCATCTACGTACCTGTACCATTTGCTGTTATCCGGGATTATCTTAAATATTCTTTCTTGTTCAAGTGTCTCCATAAAGAGGCATGCGGCTACTGCACTTAGAGGGGATTCCATAGGCAAACCTTCGTGTTGGTAAAAAGTTTTCTTGATAGCAGAGATGGTATTTTGTATTAAGACATTAGTAAATAAACTTTTAACATCATAACTTGCCAGTACTTTGTCTTTGAAATCTATTTCCTTTAATCTATTTAATCAGTCGGACGAGTTTTTAAGGTGTGCCACACTGATTTTACCAAGTGATGAAGAAAGTGGTTTAGCAAGATGTTTAGCTAACCTATGATGTTAAAAGTTTATTTACTAATGTCTTAATACAAAATGCCCATCTCTGCTATCAAGAAAGTCTTGACACACATCAACGCGGACGACCTTCCTATTAATAAGAGAGACTATATAAAACTAATTGAAATGTGCTTCAAGTGTGCGTCTGTTTCCTTCAACGGGAAAACTTTTTACCAACACGAAGGTTTGCCTATGGGATCCCCTCTAAGTGCAGTAGCCGCATGCCTCTTTATGGAGACACTTGAACAAGAAGAATATATTAAGATAATCCCGAATAACAGCAAATGGTACAGGTACGTAGATGACTGTCTTCTCGTTCTCCCCAAAGACACCAACATTGATGACATCCTCTCACAACTCAACCAAGTTCATCCCAGGATTCAACTAACAGTAGAACACGAGGTTAATGGGTCTCTACCGTTCCTAGATACAGTTATCATTAGAGAAAATAGCACTGTCAAATTCAAAGTGTATAGGAAACCCACCCACAAAGATGACTATATTAGTTTTTTCAGTGCTCACGACCAAAAGACCAAGACCGGCGTAGTCATGGGCTTCTTTCTCCGAGCACTCAGAATATGCAGCCCTGAATTCCTCCATGACGAATTACATCATGTCACCGAAACTTTCAGAAAACTTGGCTTCCCTACCGGTCTTCTCTCGTCCACCTTGAAGAAGGCCAAAGCTGTAAGGGAGAGGAATAACAAGGAGGAAAAAAACATTAAAAACATTAACTACGTAGTAGTTCCCACTTCTGATTTGGCCTGCACACTAAGTAAAGAATTAAGACACTCTAACATCCGTTTCTCATGTGACGCAGGAAAGAAAATCGGGGACATCATTAAACCAAAGATGGAAAATAATAATACCAACAGTTTAGTTTATAGAATCCCTTGCTCAGGTTGTGATAATGTTTATATTGGAGAAACATATAGGAGTTTGCCAACAAGACTCAAAGAACACAGAGCCGATGTCCGTCACCACCGTGAAACCAGCGCGTTCGTGAACCATATAGATGAAAAAGGGCACCTACCAAAATGGGATGAAGCTGATGTATTACACAACAACCTCAGTAAGAAACAGAGGAAAATGGTAGAAGCCATATACATAGCCACAAATAAATGCACAAATAATAGAATAGGAGATATTAAATTATCAAAGATAACAGCACTACATGCAGCAACTGAGTGGAAAACAACAGGACATCTGTTCACTCGTAGCACCACACGGAGCGCCAGTCCGACCAACCCGCACGATTTCGTGCCACCATGAATAGGAAGTGACCTTCCCTTATACCCTCTTTCTCCAAATATTTCTTGTATTTAATACCAGTTATTCTGTAATGCAAACCATTATTTCTGAAGAAGCATCACTGTGCGAAACTAGTCAAGGAATAAACTCCTGTTCTACTTGTGTGTTTCCCTCTACTCCTCTTACAACCTGTCAGGATGTCTTCATATATATATATATAATTTGAGGAAGGTAGAAGAGTAAGACACGGGTTTAGGTCCGAGTTTATTCCTGCCCGGTTTATTCCTGTCACAGTCTCTCTCTCTTTATATATATATATATGTATACTTCCCAAATTACCCGCGCGTTGTTGTGGGCAAATGATGATAATTTTATTTTCAATAAAATTTGTGGAAAAAAAAGTTATACGTATCAATATAACTCAATGGAAAAAGTAACAAAAAATAAAATGTTAAGAAAATAAGAAAAAATTAATTTGAGGAAGGAGACGCCCTTTGGAAATAAAATATACTTACCCAAGTAGCCTGGGTTATGGTGAATGTATATGGTTTTGAGGAGAGTTCATGAACAAACACAGAGACAGACAGAGGCTCCTACTTTATTATAGTAGATACAAATGAAACACAGTTATCCAAGTACCTTGGGTTATAAGGTTTCAGATTATTTATGGTTATAGTGGTCTATCTGCAAAAACCTTGGAGGAGTTCGTGAATAATCCCTAACCTAACCATACCCCACCTAACTTTAACCATTAACCCTAGCCAAAATATTGTTTTGGAAATAAGTTATAGTTATCCAAGTACCTGGAGTGATAGGGTATCAGAATATTTATGGTTATGGGGACTTATTTCCAAAACCCTAGGAGTTCGTGAACAAACAAACAAACAAAAAACAGACAGAGAGACAAATGAAAGATAGTTATCCAAGTACCTTGGGTTATAAGGTTTCAGAATGTATATGGTTATAGGGGTCTATCTACAAAAATCTAGGAGGAGTTCGTGAATAATCCCTAACCTAACCATACCCCACCTAACTTACCCTTAACCCTAACCAAAATGTTTTTTGAAAATGAAATGTATCTATCTAAGTACCTGGAGTGATAGGGTATCAGAATATATATGGTTATGTGGGTCTATCTCCAAATCCTTAGGAGTTCGTGAACAAACAAACAAACAGATAGACAAATGAAAGTTATCCAAGTCCTTTGGGTTATAAGGTTTCAGAATATATTTGGTTACAGGGGTCTATCTGCAAAAACCTAGGAGCGGTTCGTGATTGATGTCGCTGTTCACTAGCGAATTTCTCATATAGTTAAGTTGGCGATAGCGTGAAAGGGATTCGTTCCGTTCCTTACCCCCTCCCACATGTGCGGTTGGCTTTGGGGTGAAATGGTGTGTATGGGGTGCAGTGAGCGCCCTCCCCAATCTCGATAGTCAGATTGACTATGAGTTCTCAAGGTTTTATACCGTCGATGGTCGAGCGGAGTAAGGTGGGTGTCTTAGAAGTTTGCTTCCAAGTACAGCGGGTTCGAATCCCGTGCGCCACTGTCAAGGAGATTGTCTGATATGTATATATATATAATACATGTATATATATATGTATATATATATATATATAATATATACATATATACATATATATGTATATATATATATAATATATATATATACATATATATATGTATTTATATACATCTATATATATATATATATATATATATATATATATATATATATATATATCACAACTAACACCACAGTCGGAAGAAAGAGTTGAGTAACCGAAACTATATTTCTATTGCTAACTACAATTCTCTTCAATACTACTGAAGAGGATTGCAGTTAGCAATCGAAATATATATATTTGCTTACTCAACTCTTTCGTCCGACTGTGGTGTTAGTTGTGATTTAGAAACGTGTTACTTCATTTCTCACCAGTGATATATATATATATATATATATATATATATATATATATATATATATATATGTATATATATAATATATATATATATATATAATATGTATATATTTATGTATATATATATACATACATATATATATATGTATATTATATATATACATATATATATATATTATATATATATACATATATATATATATATTATATATATATACATATATATATATATATATATATATTGTGTGTGTGTGTGTGTGTGTGTGTGTGTGTGTGTGTGTGTGTGTGTGCGTGTGTGTGTGTGTAATAAAACCACTTGGAAAATAAATTGAAAGGTGACCAAATATTTTCGTATATTTATGACATTTGAAAATGTCTTAGATAGACGAAAACGTTCTGTCTCCTTTCAATTTATTTCCCAAGTGCTTATGTTACACATTTTGTGAATAATTTTTTTGTGATTTATTCGCATATATATATATATATATTTGCAAATACTCTTCTGTGTCTATCAGGGCTTAAAAATCCTATGATGATTTTTAGGTGGTCCTGATAGACACAGAAGAGTATTTGCAAAACTTATATCAGATCCTTGGAGACACCAGCAAATTCAAAAAGATCACCAGAGACCCCACAGAAAACCTAAAAAAGAAACTCAATAAGCTTATAGATACTGTCAATGCTACCACGGGTGGTACTAAGCTTCCTAAGTTGTCTGGTGATTACGGCCTTGGGTACTGCTACGGAAACATTAAAACCCATAAGCCTGGAAACAAACTAAGACCAATTATATCTCAAATCCCTACGGCGACTTACCAAATAGCGAAGAAGCTAGGAGAAATCCTTACCCCGTATGTGCCGTCATCTTACTGTGTCAGGTCCCCTACCGACTTCTTGGATATCCTGACCAACCACAACTCTAGAGGTGTAATTGCTTCGTTAGATGCAGAAAGCCTTTACACGAATATTTCGGTAGATCGTACGATACAATATATAATCAATAGAGTCTACCACAACGACAGCTACCCCAAATGCGACATCCCAGAAGAAGTGATGAAGAAACTATTAGAAATTTGCACTAAAGAAGCCCCATTCACCTGCCCGAGAGGTACCAAATACTGCCAGATAGATGGTGTTGCAATGGGATCTCCTTTGGGAGTCCTTTTTGCTAACTTCTTCATGGGTAGTATCGAAGAAGAGGTCTTCGGTGAAGTACAGAAACCGCAAATATACTGTCGATACATAGACGATATTTTCGTAAAAGCGGAAAATAACGAACAAGTCGTAGCACTACAACAGAAACTCATAGAAGCCTCAGGTCTTAACTTCACCATCGAAAACAGTGAAAATGGATCTCTCCCTTTCCTTGACGTCCTCGTGAAACAAGGGGAAGGATCTTTTCATACCTCAGTTTACACCAAAGCTAGTAACTCCGGACATTGCCTTAACGGACTGAGTGAATGCCCACAAAAGTACAAAATCTCAACAATTAGTGCATATGTACGAAGATCCCTTAGCCATTGTAGTAGCTGGAAAAATGTGCACCTAGAACTAGAAAGAGCATCACAAGTCCTAATCAACAACGGTTTTAGCAATAGAGACATTGAAAAAGTGACCAAGAAAATAATGGAAAATTGGTACGAGGAAATTAAATCAGCAAATGCATCAGACAATCCAGCGCAGAACGTCATAAATATATATTACAAATCCTTCTTCTCCACTGCATACAAGGAGGATGAGAGAGTGATGCAACAAATCATAAAGAGAAACATCAAGCCCATTGAATCAAGCTCCAAAATTAATTTCATTATTTACTATCAAAACAAAAAAACCTCGAACCTACTCCTAAGGAACAACACCAGGCAGATCGTCGATGAACTTCAAAAATCTCATGTCGTATATAGGTACACCTGCAAATATGGGAACTATGCGACCCATTCTACTACCTATATCGGCATGACCACCATGAGGCTCTCGCGTCGTCTGTCATACCACCTAAACTCAGGAGCACCTAAAAATCATCATAGCGAAGTCCATCAAGCAAAATTAAGAAGAGAAGACCTAACCCAGAATACGGAGATTATAGATCACAACAAAGACCCACGACTTTTACCTACAGTATATTAGAGGCTTTGTATATCAAGGATCTATCCCCGGGAATGAATACCCAACTCGAGGACTTAAAAATCCTACCAAGTGTGAGAAGATCATTCCCCAGTGAAAATGAGACAAAAAACACAGATGCACGCCACCCTCCAACCTACAGAACGACACGGAGCTCCGGCGACGCCAACCAGACAAAATCCCACATCGACGACCAGACAAAATCCCACACCGACGACTAGACAAAATCCCACAGCCTGTCCCATATATACCCACACACACCAGCCCAGCCCTTAGATTCGTACCTGCCACTGAGGAAGCACCAAGAGGTGTGAAAACGCGTTTTGGCTTATTTATAGATTATGTATGTTATTCCACAACATGACATACGGAGATTTATTAAGGTTACTGCCTACAGAAGGTAAGATCACTCTAAGAAAGAGAGAAAAATACGACAAAAAGCTCTGTCATAACAAGCTTGCCATTCATTTTAATGAAATATGTATATATATATATATATATATATATATATATATATGTATATATATATGTATATATATATTATATATATATATATATGTACATATAATGTATATACATATATATTATATATATATGTATATACATATATATTATATATATATATATAAGTACATATATATATATACACACACATATATATACATATATATATGTATATATATGTACATATATATATACACACATATATATATACATATGTATATATATATATATATATATATGTATATATATATATATTTACACATGTATGTATGTATGTATGTACATATATAATGCATTGTTCATTTAGTTTCTTGTGGCTGTTTTAATGTATTTAGTTATTTACTCAACAAATCTATATCTTATTTCGTAATGAAGTGGAGTGTCACGTGTGTTTCTGTATTTTGTATATATTATTTATCGCTTATTTTCCTCGTGTTCAGTCGTATACCGGAAATGAAAAAAAGTAGTAAACCAAAACCACTGAGTTCGTCAACGAGTACAAATAAAATATAATTAAGGTCAGGTTTGCCTTTTCATCTCTTCGGTCGGTGTCCGTGATTGTACAGTACTATGAACCCACGCCCGTCATCTTTCCCCTGCAGGTGAATGTTAGGCTGGAATTACCTTCAAGAGCAGTAATCATGTGTGGAACCTCTTCGTCGGTAGTAGTGGTGATGAAAATGTCATCAATGTATCTCGCATATATTCCTGTGACGGCTCCAGCACATATATTGGTAGGACCTCCTCTACACTACGACGTCGCCTACAATCCCATAGAAATCAGGGGTCAATTTTCCAGCATTTCACAGAAACACACGACATGAAGCCTCCTCTACAGAAACTGCTGGACCAAACAGAAATTCTTCATAAAGAGTCTGCCTTCAGGAAGCTGCAGATTGCAGAAGCAGTTTCTATTACTTGCCAGCGCCCTACCATCAACATACAGCAAGCTGCCGATTTTATTCTCCCTTCCGCGCGCCCTCTGAAGAATAACCCCCTCCAGGAACAACAAGCCCTTAGACAGCAGCAGCCCCACGAACAAGTGAAACATGTCCAGCTAGTTAATCAGCGCCTAGGATCAATAACCAGAGCAGCAGCAACTCAGGCCAGAGCTTCCAGACATAATCCCACCACCTTGGCTCCCGAACAAAATCCCACCCCATTAGCTCCCAGACAAAAACCCACCCTCTTGGTTCCCAGACATAATCCCACCCTCTTGGTTCCCAGACATAATCCCACCCTCTTGGCTCCCAGACAAAATCCCACCCTCTTGGCTCCCAGACAAAATCCCACCCACTTGGCTCCCAGACAAAATCCCACCCCCTTGCCTCCCGGACAAAATCTCATGCTGCCCCTCTCGGCCAATGAGGGGCCAGTATTCCGTCTGAGCTAGGCAGGCCGAGCCTTATAAGCCAGCCCATCCAACCAGCGGTCAGTATTCGTTTGAAGACCTTTCAACACAACAGAGCATCCACAAAGCAGTCCTCACCCTGAAGACGCCTCACGACGAGGCGAAAAACTATAGTTTCGGTGGAGTCTATAGTTGTTCAATACTATTACTATGCAAAAATATACCAGTTGGCATACACTGCGTATATTCTTTTGAGAGTCATGAATGACTACTTCCAGTCCCTCTCAGTTGCTAATAGGAAAGTATTCTCCAAAATAAAGAATACAGCCTTGAAGATTGTTAAAGCAACTAGTGCAGTTGATTTCAACCAGAATTGCCTTAGAGAAAACCTGTGCCCCAGAAATATATATATATATATATATATATATATGTATATATATATATATATATATATGTATATATATATATATTTATATATATATGTATATATATATAT
>NC_134807.1:30115177-30137677 GCF_046742065.1 Oratosquilla oratoria
AAACATGGAACATAAGAGAGGAAGAGAGAAAGAGTTTAAATGTGTTTGAGATGAAATGTCTGAGAAGTATGATGGGGGTTACTAAGCTAGATAGAGTGAGAAATGAGGAGGTGAGGAGGAGAAAAGGGGGTGGAAAGGGAGTTGGGAGATAGGGTTGATAAAAGAGTATTAGGATGGTTTGGACACATGGAAAGAATGAGTGAAGAAAGATTAGTAAAAGAGGTGTGGAAGGTAGAGGTGGAAAGAGTGAATATGAGGGGCGTCCTAGGATGAGATGGATGGATGGGGTGAAAGGTGCTTTACAAAAGAGAGGAATGTCTGTTGAGGAAGGACGAGAGAGGACAGAAGATAGAGGTGAATGGAGAAGGGTTGTATATGGATGATGCTGTAATGCATGAGGGGGAGTGGGTGGGGGATGGGGGTGAAGAAGTATGTATGAGAAAAAAATTGACGCAGCCCGAAGGGATTTCTCCCCGTCTTCTCCTTTTCTGCGAGAGGGGACGGAGAGGGGTGGGGGGGTCGCCGAATTTATGAAGCGGTCTTGCTGTGGATGTGCTGCATCTTGCGACACTGCTTCTGACCCAGGGCAGTGGACAGGATGCAGGGATAACCCGTCATCCAGGAAGTGCCAAGACAAGAGGGAGGAAGGATGGTGGAGGGGAGTGGAGTATATAGGGAATGGAATAGTTGGGAATGGTTTCTATGCCTTTTTTGTTTTTTGCTACTCCCTGCGTAAGGGGGAAAAAGCCTTTGGTATATGTATATATATATATATATATATATATATATATAGATGTAGGTATGTATATATATATATATATATATATATATATATATATATATATATATATATATATAGGTAGTAACCGACTTACGACCTATGTGACTTACGACTGATCGAGTTTACGACCGTCTGATCGGTAGGCATCACTCGCTTGCCAGGTGGTAGAAAAATATAGTGTACAGCAGTTTCCGCGGGCCAGCGGTAGTATCTCAGGGTCTCGCTACTCAGTCTTTTTGAGTAGCAAGTATCATTATAGTGTGACTTCTTCCTTATCCGTGTCTTTTCAATTTTACTCAAAAATACGCCCAAAATTTCTACTAAGAGGAAAATATCGTTGTCTACACCTCATCCTGCCAAGATGGGAAGAAAGGCCATTGATCTGGACACAAAAATGATAGTGATTAAACAAAATGAAGAAGGAAAGATAATGTAACTGTGAAAAGGATCTGCACCCATGCAATCAAAAGTGATAACGAAACAACGTACCGGACCTGTCTATGAGATGGAGAAATTACTTCTCATTTGGATGGAAGATCAAATTAAAAAACGGACACCGTTAAGCTTTTTTACTGTGCAGACAAAGGTTAAAAGTCTATTCCTTATGAATGTCTCACTATTTCCTATCACTATCCTAACACCGTGTGGAAGCAAATTGTGAAATTCAACAAAAACTGAAGGAAGTAGAGTCACCCGGTTTTTATTGTTTGCCTTGACAAGATTCTGATTTGGTGTACTTGGGTCAAACCGGGAGAGACATTAACACTAGATTGGCAGAGCATAAAAGATCAATTAAATATGGGAAGGAAAAATCGGCCGTATTTCTTCATGTTAAAAATAAGAATCATTCTTTCGACTGGGGTAAGGCCAGATTAGTGGTCAAGTCCCACTGCGGATTCAGGAGGAAAATAGTTGAATCAGCATTAACTAAGAAATACCCCCAACATCAATATTTCTAAAGAGCAGTGGATTCCTGACATTATTTCACGAGCGGCGGTTAGCAGGCTTGTTTGAAGCTTACAACTCCCCTCCACCTCATCCTCACCCTCCCCCGCCACCCCATCTTACCCCGCATCTGAGTAATCAGTCCACGTTCCCTCGCTTTCCTTTGTATCTGTAGCTTATAAGTCCCATTTGTCCTCTGTCTTATGCACTTTCCTGAAGAGGGCTACAGTTGGTAGCCGAAATATAGAATCTTCTTTCATTCGAAGTTTATTTTCTCCGACTGTGGGTTTCTTGCGATATATATATATATATATATATATATATATATATATATATATATATATATATATATATATATGTGTGTGTATATATATATAATATATATATGTATATGTGTGTGTATATATATATATATAATATATATATATATATAATATATATATATATATATACACATACAGGACAATCAATAAAATAACTTGAACCCAGAGTAATTGTTTTGAATGGAATACAAATAAAATCGGGTAAAGAGAAAATTTAAAGAATATAAAAACAAAACGAAGTAAGAAATGCATAGGGAATGAATAACACGAAAAGATATGGAAGAAGACGTAACGAATAAATGGTGGGAAGGAGACACGGGAAGAAAAATCTGTCGAGCAATCATGAATTTCACATACTGTCAGGAGGTCAGTGGGACAGACGGCAGCACTACAACCTTGCCAATGTATTCGATCTGATATTGCACTGTTTCCATTTCCTGTTCTTGCTTTCGTGTTAATGTAATCTCCATAAACTATCCGGTCTTTCTGCCACCTAACCTTTTTTTTTTTTTTTTTTTTTAAAGAAGCGCTGGTGTGTTCGAGTCAAAAACGTCTTTACCTCGGTTGGTTGGTGGAGTAATTGGGTTTCGATCTGTTCATTTCACTAGAAGCTTGGATTTTTTTTTTTTTTTTTTTTTTTTTTTTGTCGGGGCAAGGGGCATGACCATAATATTTTTGTTTATAAATGCTTCGTAATATAAATTCCCATAACTCTATAACTGTAGTGATTTCTGACTAACGACATACTTTTATCAAGTCAGAGAACGTCACCCTTTGTCTCGGGTCAAGGGAATTGACTCTTGGAAACTGGTGAACTGACAGGAACCAGTGTCCAAGGGACTCGAAGAGACCTTTCAGATCGTAACAGCGTACGCCAACTACAATAAATAAATAAATAAATAAATAAATAGATAGATAGATAGATAGATAAATAGATAGATAGATAAATAGATATATAGATAAATACATACATACATATACCAAGGCTTTTTCCCCCTTCCAAGGGAGGTAGCCAAAAAGGGAAAGGCATAAAAACACTCCCACCCATTTCATCCCTAAATACACTCCACACCCCTCCCACCCTTCCTCTCATCTGAGCACCTCCTGGATGACGGGTCATCCCTGCACCCTGCCCACCGCCCTGGGTCAGAAGCAGTGTCGCAAGACACAGTACATCCACAGCAAGGCCGCTTCATTTAATCGGCGACCCCCCCTCTCCGTCCCCCTTTGCATATAAGGCGAGGATGGGGAGAAATCCCTTCGGGCTGCGTCAAAAATTTACTCACACATACTACCCCACTCCCCCGCCCATTCCTCCTCATGCAGTCACAACATCATCCATATACAACCATTCTCCACTCACCTCTGTCTTCCGTCCTCTCCCTTCCTTCCTCAACAGACATTCCCCTCTTCCCCAAAGCCCCCTTCACCCCATCCATCCACCTCATCCTAGGACGTCCCCTCATGTTCACTCCCTCCACATCTGCCTTCCATACCTCTTTTACTAGTCTTTCTTCACTCATTCTTTCCATGTGTCCAAACCATCCTAATATTCTTTCATCAACCCTATCTCCCAAATCCTTTTTCACCCCTGTTCTCCTCCTCACCTCCTCATTTCTCTCTCTATCTAGCCTAGTAACCCCCACCATACTTCTCAGACACCTCATCTCAAACACATTCAAACTCCTTCTCTCTTCTTCTCTTATGTTCCACGTTTCTGCCCCATACAGTGCTGTTGGCACAATCACTCCTTCATACAGTCTCCTCTTCGCATCCATTCCCAAATGTCTATTCCTCATTACACTCTTTAAACCACCAAGGCATTTACTCGCTTCTCTCAATCTACATTCTACCTCCACCTTCACTCCACCTTTTCCTGCTACACTTGCACCCAAGTATCTAAAACTATCCACTTCCTCCAGTCGCTCTCCCTTAATGTTCACTTCCAGTCTACTGCCACTTTCACCCCTTGTACATCTCATCACCTTACTTTTACCCACATTTATCTTCAGCTTTCTTCTATCACATACTCTCCCAAACTCTGCCACCAGCTTCCTCAATCCCTCCTCTGACCCTGCCACAAGCGCAGTGTCGTCCGCAAACAACAGCTGGCTCACCTCCCACTTTTCTCCATTTTCTTTAACCATCTCCAATCCCTGACTCACTACCCTAGCATTCACCTCTCGCACCACCCCATCCATGTATAAGTTGAACAGCCAGGGCGACATAACGCATCCTTGACGAAGTCCCACCTTTACTTCAAACCACTCACTCTCTCTATTTCTAATCCTAACACATGCTCTACTACTCTCATAAAAACTCTTGACAGCTCCCAAAAGCTTTCCTCCTATCCCATAAATCTGCATAACCTCCCACAGTGCCTTTCTGTCTACCCTATCATAAGCCTTTTCCAAATCAATAAATAAATAAATAAATAAATAAATAAATAAGTAAGTAAATCAATCAATCAATCAATCAATCAAAAGTAAAACTAAACTTTGGACTAAAACTTGCCAAGGTTGGCATAGAACTCAAGCAAGTAAAGTGGGGCGTACTTGACATCTACCGCTGTTTAAATATAGATTGTTTTCTTTTTCTAGTCAACAACTATCTTGATTCTAGTCATTATATCCTACTTGGCATAGGAAAAAACTATCGATTATGCTAACGTGCTGAAGACGTTGAAGAGAATTTGAATACAAGAAGACAATTAGAAGCTTGAGCATTTGATTAAAGACTTCTTTTGGAAAAGCGAGGTCATGTTAAGATCATGAAAGACTATATTTATACGTACAGTAGTGTCTATATGTTGTGTATACTTCGCATGATCATGGCCAGCATAGTGTTGTATACTGTTCTATTTGTTTGTAGAAATAGGTGAATGTATTTATGGATTAATTAGTAATTGAATTAGACTTGTTCTTTCTAATGAAATGAATGTGTTCTCTTAATGTTTTGTTTTGGTAGTGATAGATCGTAGGCGAGATAGCTGTTGTTCGTGTCGTTTTTGTCGTCGGTGTCTTTAATATTGTTTTCGTTGTTGTTTTCGTTCTTCTTCTTCTTCTTCTTCTTCTTCTTCTTCTTCTTCTTCTTCTTCTTCTTCTTCTTCTTCTTCTTCTTCTTCTTCTTCTTCTTCTTCTTCTTCTTCTTCTTCTTCTTCTTCTTCTTCTTCTTCTTCTTCTTCTTCTTCTTCTTCTTCTTCTTCTTCTTCTTCTTCTTCTTCTTCTTCTTCTTCTTCTTCTTCTTCTTCTTCTTCTTCTTCTTCTTCTTCTTCTTCTTCTTCTTCTTCTTCTTCTTCTTCTTCTTGTCGATGTCCTTGTTATTGCTGTTCTTACCATTGTTGTTGTGTGTGGTTTTCGTTATCGTTGTCTTTGTCGTTGGCGTTGTTTTCACTACTGTTGCCGATAACGTTGTTGTCTTTTTCCTTGTTAGCGTTGTTGTTGTTTTTTTGTTTGTCTCGGCCGTTGTCTTTGTCATTATTGTTATCGTGATTGAAGTTCCTGTTGCCACTGGCGTTGTTATTATGGCAACAGTCGTTGTTATGATCTATTTAATTTCTGTTATTTTTGTTGTAATTACTGTTGTTATCATTTTTCCATGTCACTGGAGGCTTTGAACTATGTTTACAAATGATTGTGAATAAGAAAGTCCTTGATGTGAGAGGAACATGGAGGGAAGAGAGAGTACATTAGAGTCTGCCGGGCCAAAGGAACATTATTCTCCTACACACTGTTCTCTCTGAAGAAAATAGTTTATATGTTTAATTTACACTTCTTATAATCCTAATTTACACTTCGTATAACCTAGCTTTTCTATGATAATCCTTTCCTAATTGTAATATGAGGACCACAGTGGAAATAAGTCTTTTGACTTTCTGTGCCATCCTCGGATGTACAATTATATATACTGTGTATAATATTGAGTCTTGTATGTATTGTACTTATTGTATGTATGATTGTATCCGAATAAAATTCAATTCAATTCAAAGCTCTTTAACACCCATTGAGAGTTTGAGAGCAAGGAGTAATTAACACGTAAAAAAAAGAACGTTTATTTAACCGACCTTGTTCTAGATACCCTCCTCCTCCTCACTAGATTTCATTTTTCCATTTTTTTTTTACTCTTTTCCTTATACAAATTTGTAGCGCATTTAACTCTCTCATCCAATGAAGCTTGAGCTTCAAACCCTTATCAAAACGGGGAATACGATGGGTAAGCCAACCAGCAGGAACCTTTTCGTTTTGTCGAAAAACTGGAGGCTGAAAGAAAAAACCTAAGAAGGCTTCCGGTAACGTCTTCAAGTTGCTTCCATCATGAAGTTAAAACCCGGAGGTTAAACGAAAAACCTGGACAATTTGAGGTGCTTCCGGTAGTATTCAAGTTCTTCCTATCAAGAAAAATGACTCGACCGAACATACATGCCCTTCAGGATTAATCTATGTATCTTCTTCATTTTTCTTCTGCTCCAAAATGGATGAGCCCGCCTAACACACCCTAAGGCAGGGGTTCTTAACCTTTTTTCTCCAATTCCCCACTTTTTAGTGAGCCAACTCTCCATTTCCCACCACAGCATCGGTGACAACAAGAAGACACCAGAAACAAACAAAAAGAAACAAAAACACATCGATTAAAAAAAAAAAAAAAGACAGTGGTTCTTCTGTCCGACCGGTCATTCCCCACTTGGCAACTCCGCCATTCCCCACTTGGCAACTCCGCCATTCCCCACCAGTGGGGAATTCCCCACAGGTTAAGAACCACTGCCCTAAAGCGGACCCTACACGATCAATATTATTGCGCAATATTCCGCATTGTACAATATTATTGACGGTGTAGGGATGGTAATGAAGGGACACCTGTGTTTGGCTTGTACATTTGATGTCTTCAATATATTGTGTCATTCCTCTATACCGTCCCTACAACATCAATGATATTGTACGACACGGAATATTGCGCAATAATATTGATCATGTAGGTCCCGCTTAAGGCTACACCAGCGCCTCTGAGCCAAATTAGGAACAAGGAAGCATCCTCAAGACGCCCTTAAGACATCTTCACTGTCTCCTCGTGTACTTTAGAGGGTTAGCTGTGCTCTTAAGGCCTTTAGATTAATTAGAACAAACTAAAGAAATTTATATATCCCGGGGGAGGGTAGGAATTAAACTCTTGTATAATTTCTTTTTCCATTCTATTCTTTATGGGGGGGGGGGAATATTCGAGTTTGTCTTATTTGGTTGTAAGAATGTTTTCCAGTGCCAATTTATACCATATTTTTCTAAGAAAGTCATACGAGGCGTGATGTTAAAGTGAGTTTTGAAAATCCAGAAAAAATTATTATAAAGAGAGTGAGAGAGAGAGAGAGAGAGAGAGAGAGAGAGAGAGAGAGAGAGAGAGAGAGAGAGAGAGAGAGAGAGAGAGAGAGAGAGAGAGAGAGAGAGAGAGAGAGAGAGAGAGAGAGAGAGAGAGAGAGAGAAGGAAAAATCTAGTCCAACGTCTCCGAAGTCAACAAGAGCCACTCGGCCTTCGAAGGATGAACAAAAGGATGATGGATGACATCCGGCAAGAGATAGCGAGTGAGTGGGAAGTATCCCGCAGAAACCGGCCCTCAGGGTCTCAAAGAAATAGACCAGCGCTTCTATCCTTCCGGAAAATATCGCAACATTGAAAGGGATAAATATCTTCTCCCAGACGTATTATACTTTCATTCTTTGTCTCAGTTTTTTTTTTATTTATTTATTTCGTGGAATTAATCACAGAAATTGGTTTTGTTATTTATATATCTTCCATTCAATTTCATACACATATACTCGCATACACATAAATGCACACGTACACACACACACACACACACACACACACACACACACACACACACACACACACACACACACACACACACACACACACACACACACACACACACACACACACACACACACACACACACACACACACACACACACACACACACACACACACACACACACACACACACACACACACACACACACACACACAGATACACACACACACACATAAACATTGTATATATGTATATATTTTTAGTAATATACAGGTATACACAGACATGACAGAAATGAATAGACACAAGAAGAAATCGTTTAATTTATTAAACAAACAATTGATACAATTAAAGTGACTATGAATTATCACAATGTGAATAGCTAACACTTGGTTGACATCCCCTTTGCTTTTCTCAATCACTAGGCATGCTAATGATTAGTTCACGAATATCATCTTGAGGGATTTCTTGCCATGTTTCCCGTAGTAATCCTAAGAGTTCGGGCTTTGAAGATGGCTTCCTGTTCTTTTTGCGAAGTTGTCGGTCTACTATGCCCCAGAGATGTTCAATAAGATTCATATCCGGGGACTGATTTGGCCATGGGAGTTTCCTGATCCCATTTTGGCTCAACCAATTTTGTGTTGCTTGAGCAGTGTGACAAAGAGCTCCATCGTCTATAAATAGGAAGCCATTCATACTCATTCTACCACTGGAGAACATTGGAATGAGTCCTTCCCTTAACATAGAAACATATTTGCCTGAATTTATGTTTCCTTGACACTCCACAAGCTCTGATCGACCATCACTCCAAATTGCACCCTATACCATTATTGAAACGCCCCAATGTTTCACTGTTGGCTGCAGTCTTTTGAAGTCAAACCCTTGACTACAGAGTTTCCAGACCCACACTCTTCCACTGTCGGAAAATAATGCGAATCGTGACTCATCACAAAAATTGACAATGCTCCAAAAGGCCACAGGTCTCTCCACCATCTGAACAGCCCAATCCTTTTCGCGCTTGATATTGGCTGAACGAAGAAGTGGTTTCCTTCTTGCAGCTCTGCCATAGTAACCCAGCTTGTGGAGATACCTGATAGCTATTCTGGGACTGGCATCAGCTTGTGTTGGTATGTCAGAGGCCTTGCAATGTGGATACTCTTCGACATTTCTTTTGACAAGACGCAAGGTTCTTTCTGAGGGCGCGGGATGACCTGAATGAGGTTTTCTGCCCTTCTTGCCCTGTCTGGTGAATTGTACGATCACTCTATTAAGAGAAGAAAGGAGTATTGACAGATTTTCAGATATTTTGCGTTGACTAAGTCCTCCTTCAAATAATATGCATACATATATATATATATATATATATATATATATAAATATATATATATATACATATATGTATATTATATATATACATATATAAATATATATATATATACATATATACATATATATATATATATATATATATATATATATATATATATATATATATATATATTGAGACCATTGAGACAGAGCTCATAGCAGAGATCCTGTCCCTCCATATAAATGTATATGTAGCAGGGGTTACATATAAAGCAGAGTTTCTAAGGATGGGTTCCTTGAAACGGAGGGGGGTTCTTCCTTAATCTATTTTCAGGTACAAAAATATATACAAAGAGAGATAAAAGAGAGGGGTTACCTACCTCTACTGACTAGGTCCTTGACCTAGGCAGGCCTATCCTATGACAGCCCAGCCTTCGTTATAAAAATGAAAAGTTACTTATGTAAGCATGTTAGTGTAGGTTGCCGTATGGGAGATGTGTTAGTCATTATACGGGTGTTGCATTGGATGGGGTTTAGATATATTAATGGTGGACGTGGCTAGATATGGCGCATATATTGAAGTTACGGTAATGTAATTGGGGTAGGTATAAGAAAGAGGTCAATGGACTTGTCTGGTAACATAAGGTATTTCGTGGTAGGTGGTAAAGTTATTGTCTTACATCGCATTCTTTGAGTCGTGTTATGACATTGGGGAATTTATGAGGTTTGTAAGATTGGGAGTCTTGCTAAAGTCGAGTGCAATCTCGCATGTGTGTGGATCACGTACATCGTTAGTGAGGGTTACATATATATATACATATATATATATATATATATATATATATATATATATATATATATATATATATATATATATATATATATATGTAACATATGCATATATATACACAACACAATACATATATACGTATGCATACACAAACATATCTCTACATCCGCATACACATACACATACAGCCGTAGAATTTATAGATAGGTCAGAGTTAAGAGTACTTTCTCGTAAGAAGTAGTAAAAACCGTGGTTGTTTGAATTTTGCGTAAAATCATTTGTTTGTATAATATTTGCAGTCGATAACTGCAGTTGAAGAAACGTAAGAACACATTATTATTATTCTCAAAAGCTTCGTCTCTTTGATGATACAAATGAATTACCATAGGCTACTTCATCGGATCTCGTCCTTGACATACTCACCATAAACCCAATCTCACACAGTGAAAAGTGAGAAACACTTAGTATGGGCCCAATCAACTTTTTTTTTTTTTTTTTTTTTTTTTTTTTTTAATTTTTTCCTTCTTTTGGTCGATGTTGGGTCAGGTCTGTCGGAAACCAACGCTGGAAGCTCACAGTGGGTCCTGGGAATCTGAGGTATGACCACCTGCTCATGAATTGAACACGGTATCCACTGGGCTAGCGCGCGGTCCTCTTGACACACTATTATTATTATCATTATGTTTTTATTCCTTTTCGCAATACAAAGTATCCTCCTGTATCTTAAAATACCGATGACTACCACTTACCCAGGCCACCCTAATATGTAATGATAAGATGATAGCCTCGACCGTAGTTATTCGTTTTATTTGTTCATCTCTCTGTTTATCTCTATCTATCCATCTATCTATTTGTCTGTGAATCTATTTATATGTCTACTTATCTGCACAGTACTCCTATGAATTTGTCTATCTTCTTGTCTATCTATCTGTCTATATATATATATATATATATATATATATATATCTTTCTATCTGTCTTTATATTTATCTATCTATCCATCTAATTATCTTTTTATATAGTAGAAAGGCTTCTTCCACATTGTAAGGGCGGTAGCCACCCAAGGTATGCTACCCACCCTCCACACATCCCACACCTATCCAACAGCTACTTGCTTTCCCTTTCATCTTAGGTGCTCGTGAATGAAGAACCACCCCAGTCCTCTGACATCTTCCTGGGTCAGAAACAATGCAGCAAGACACAGCATCACATGAGCAGGTCCCTATGGGCGTTCTTTTCGTGAGTTCTTCCAGTCCGCGTCAACCACTGGTGTTCATCTTTCGTATGACAAAGAACATTTCTCTGCGCCAGACACTATCTCATCCATCTGCTGATTCATCAAAGCGTCCCTCGAAAGGAAACTCTTGGGGGGCAGAAAAAAAGGACAGAATTGAAATCCAGGAAATCCCTCTCCAGAGGAATTACTTCAGTGCCACTTCGTGTGAGATTTTGACACTTTGGGATTCGTCAAATCCCTTGAAAGAGAACTTAATCCAGAACCAGTAGTTTCCTTGTCAGTAGACGCATGCAAATCAGTTCAGGCGCAATGGGCCATTCTCATACATTATGCTCATGGTGTCACAACATATATATATATATATATATATATATATTTATATATATATATGTATATATATATATATATATATATATATATATATATATATATATATCAGATAATTTTTATGACCATCGCGCAAGGATTCGAACCTGCGCTGTACATGACGACAAGAGGCCCGCCATGACTACCGCCTTACACCGCTCGACCACTGATACTTAAAATCGTACGAACTCAGAACACTTACTGGTTCTCGAGATTGAGAAGGTCACTACCTGCAACCCTATTCTCATTTTTACCATACGACCAAGCACACTCGTGGGAGGGGTAAGGACCGGATCGAATCCTTTTCACGCTTCGTCATTGTAACCATACGAGGAATTCGCTAGTGGACAGCGACATTAATCAGATAATTCTTATGACCATCGCGCAAGGATTCGAACCTGCGCTGTACATGACGACAAGAGTCCGCCATGACTACCGCCTTACATCGCTCTTGTCGTCATGTACAGCGCAGGTTCGAATCCTTGCGCGATGGTCATAATAATTATCTGATTAATGTCGCTGTCCACTAGCGAATTCCTCGTATGGTTACAATGACGAAGCGTGAAAAGGATTCGATCCGGTCCTTACCCCTCCCACGAGTGTGCTTGGTCGTATGGTAAAAATGAGAATAGGGTTGCAGGTAGTGACCTTCTCAATCTCGAGAACCAGTAAGTGTTCTGAGTTCGTACGATTTTAAGTATCAGTGGTCGAGCGGTGTAAGGCGGTAGTCATGGCGGGCCTCTTGTCGTCATGTACAGCGCAGGTTCGAATCCTTGCGCGATGGTCATAAAAATTATCTGATTAATGTCGCTGTCCACTAGCGAATTCCTCGTATATATATATATATATATATATATATATATATATATATATATATATATGTATATATGTATGTATATACATATATATACATATATATATTTTTTATCTTATTTTTTCATGTATTTATTTAGTCATTTATTTATTTTTTATTTTTTATTTATCCATTTATTTATACATTTATTTATCCATTTATTTATACATTAATTATCCAATTACTTATATTCATATCTATTTACATATCTATTTTATTTATTATTATCGTCATCGTACCTGACGTCATCGTTGATACCAATAACTCCACTCTTATCGTTCTCTTCATCTTCAGTTTCAGCTTCAGTTTCAACCTCAGCTTTGTCTTCATCTTCGTCTTCATTCTCACCGTAGTCCTCATCCTCATGTTCATCCTCATCTTCACCCTCATCTTTATCCTTATCTTCATCTTCATCTTTATCTTCATCTTCATCTTCATTCTCACTGTTATCCTCATCCTCATCTTCACCCTTATACTCATCCTCCTCTTCACCATCATCTTTATCCTTATCTTCATCTTCATCTTCATCTTCATCTTCATCTTCATTCTCACCGTCATCCTCATCCTCATTTTCATCCTCATCTTCACCCTCATTATCCTTTTCTTCAGTCGCATCTTCATCCTCATCTTCCCCCACATCCTCATCCTCATCATCACCCACATCTTCATCTTCATCTCAACCCTCAGCTAAATCCTCATATACAGCCTCATCTTTAGCCTCATTTTCATCCTCATCTTCGTCTTTATATTGATCTTCATTTTCATTTTCATTATCACCTTCATTTACATTTTCATTTACATCATCTCCCTCTCTGTCTCCATCTCCATCTTTATCTTCATGTTCATTTTCATTTTCATCTTCATCTTCATATTCTTCACCTTCATTTCCATTTACATATTCAAACACATCACCATCTCCATCTTCTTCCTTATCCTCATCCTCATCTCATCCTTATTCTCATCCTTATCCTCATCTTCATCTCCATCCTGAGCCTCATCTCCATCCTCATCTTCTTCGTTTTCTTCCTAATTGTCTCTCTCATCTTCATGATCGTTCTCTTCTTCAGCTTCATCTTCATCCTCGTTTGCATTTATTTTCATATTTATCTTCATCTTCATCTTCATCTTCATCTTCATCTTCATCTTCATTTTCATCTTCATCTATATCTGCATCTTCATCTTCATCTTTATCATCTTCTTCAACATAGTCTTCGAGGTCATTGCTGTCGTCATCGTTCTGCTTTTCATTTCCTTATTTATCGTTGTTCGTCGTTCTAATTCTCGCATCTCAAGAAAATCTGTCAATCATTGTTGCACTGCCTCACAATTTCGTCCCATATTTTCATCGCTATTTTCTTTTTCATAATTTATAAAATTTTGTCTCGTCCGTCGTCTTAGAATTTCCTGACTGAGGTAGTATTCTTTCAGCTGCTTTGTGCATCAGGAAATTGTGCTGACAGTCACTGGTAACTACAAAGACCAAGTTTGAGTCTGTTGTTACAATCACAATGGGGATCATTGCTGAACACCCCATATTGTGAGTGTATATCTGTATGTGCCCACGCACGCGCGTGTGTTTGTGCGTATATGTGTATATTTGTGTGTGTTTGTGTATGTGTGTGTGATTTACTATGGTCTTGGATTACGTTTTGGACACGTGATCGATAACTATCCCCCTCCCTCCCGATGAGAGCATGAGAGCTCAGAGCTTATATATGCCCGATCTATATGTTTTGATGCGACCTTACACACACACACACACACACACACACACACACACACACACACACACACACACACACACACACACACATATACACACACACATACACACAAACACACACACACATACATACACACACACATAACTTCTTGCCCACGAGAGTTCGCAGTGCACCGAAGCTGAGATAATTTCAGCACTGGGTAGGAATCGAACTCGGACCGCTGGATTAATGATTGCGGACGGTACCACCGCGCCGTCGAGCTGTGTGTGTGTGTGTGTGTGTGTGTGTGTGTGTGTGTGTGTGTGTGTGTGTGTGTGTGTGTGTGTGTATGTGTGTGTTCTTTCTTATAGACTTATATCTACCAATAAACTCTACAATTTCTCAACCAGAAACTCTTCTCCAATGGAATTCATTCTTTCTTTACGTCTTAGTTCCTCCATCCAGGATCTGTGTTTCATTTTGT
Source organism: Oratosquilla oratoria (assembly GCF_046742065.1). Taxonomy (NCBI): domain Eukaryota; kingdom Metazoa; phylum Arthropoda; class Malacostraca; order Stomatopoda; family Squillidae; genus Oratosquilla; species Oratosquilla oratoria. The sequence continues at coordinate 30,129,768 of NC_134807.1, forward strand.
TTCCAGATTTTCCTTTTCATAATGACTTTGAAAACGAAATATTTTTTGTTTTCAATCCCACGACCATTTCTGAACCTTTATTAATTGTCGACTATATTTATATTTTTGTGATTTTCAAAAACTTTCTTTTTTCCTTTGCACTTTATACTTTGGTTTCCTGATAATTTTTCCCGCAATTATTGCAACTTACTTTCATTTCTTTTTCTCTTTCATTTGCTTAATCTTTAGGATTCTTGGTCATAATATCTCTCAAAAAATAATATATCTTCTATTCTATTTTGGTTTGTCTTTAAATTTATCTGGAATTATATCATATAGCTTTAAGGAACCATTTTCTAATTTCCTTCTTTGTTCAGAATTCTCTCAAAAAATAATATACTTTTTTGGGGGGTTGTTTTCAAAGTTATCTTAAAGTATATTGCTTTAAGGCACCATTTTCAAATCTCCTCCATTTATTTCATTCCGATCATTTTTATCTTTTACCGTACCTCCATGAATGCTCGCTGGCCGAGCGGCTTAGAGCATCGCTACTTGCGGCGGAGGTTGAGGTGACGGAGGTTCAAGCATTGCCACCGGTGAGTTGGACCAAGGATATGGTTATTTGAATTACACGCTACAAAGGCCTCTATAGGGGGGCACCGTTCTCGCCTCCTGATAAGGAGAGTTTTGCGACGTTAAACCTAATCATCATCTATCACTATCCCTCCATTTACTTTGTCCCCAACGATAGAAACGCTAGTTAATACTAGAAAAATAAGTCTCATTCTTATTCTCCCTTCTCCTCCTCCATCTCCTCCAACACCTTCTCTTCCGCCCCTCTTAGTCCTCCTCTTTCTTCTGTTGTTCCTCCTCATCCCTCTTCTTCCTTTCCCCTCTCTTCTTCTCTATCCCTCCAATTAACGTCACTCTTCCTTGTTGTAACCCCGCCCCTTTCTATTTCCAATCACATCCAGATAGCTCCTCATTCTCATTCCCTCTCCCCCCCACTACCTGGATTCCCGAGGGCAATAACGAGAGAGGTTCCCATACGGAATGACCAATTATACTCAGATAAGCCGTAAACTAACGAGACGAAGAAGCTCAGAAGGGGGATTAAAACCAGTTAAGAACCGGATCATTTGATTGTTAAGGGGATCTAAGTAAGTGTCGGAGGGGTTAGTGTCACGTGGGAGAGGGTTCCTGGGAACGCGTATTTCCTACGACATTTATAAGATTTATGTATATCCTTTGTCCCCAACACACACACACACAATAAAGTTATTTGACCAAAGTCGCCTTTGAATGCCGTATGAGTCATGTGACGCTTTCCCTTTTAATCTGGCTGCCACCAGACGATTTCATCTATCTAGAATCAGTACAGAGAAGAATGGTATCAGGACAATTGCCCCCGGGACAACTGCCCCCGGGACAATTGCCCCCCGACAACTGCCCCCGGGACAATTGCCCCCGTAGGATAACTGCCCCCGTAGGACAACTGCCCCCGACAACTACCCCCTGGACATTTGCCCCGACAACTACCCCGACAATTGCCCTGGATTTTGTTGCCAATTACGTAATTACTTTCTAGTAATTTCCTGAGTAACTCTATATAAAAAAAAATTCATAGAGAAATGGTAGTAAATAAGAACTATTAAAACAATGTTTTATTATTGTTAATAAAAGTGCATGATTTTAAAAAGAGTTTAGAAATTTACCTTTCAAAGGCAAGCTTAGACCCCTTGATTTACACTCTCTGGAAAAAATTAAAGTACAGGTGATATAATAGAGGTATTCACATTATTCAAGAGCTTTAAGAAGGGTGATCCAGGCAAGGTCATCATGTTAAGATATCAGTATCAGACTCGCAGTTAGGGATATTGGACAAATTTAGGTTTAAGGAGGATATAGGCAAGATCTGGTTTACCAAAAGAATGGCTAACGAATGGAAAAGACTTAGTAACCATGTGAGCGCTGAAACATTTAGTTTAAAGAGAGAAGATGAGATAACTGTGGATGGGGATGACAGGTGGTAAAGGACATGAAACAGTCAAATGTAGGCCTTATGATTTCTTGCAGTCTCCTTCATTCTTATGTTCCTGTGTTCTTATGTTTAAAAAAAAGATTGGTTTAAGTTATGGATAGGGATGACAGATGGTAAGGAACATGGACCTGCATAGTGTAGGCCATATGGTCTCTTGCTGTCTCCTCCTTTCTTATGTTCTTATATTCTTATGTTCTACGTCAGCAGTAACAGGGGTAAGGCCAACATCGATGAACTCCGTTTTTGTTGGATAACCTTTTATTTTATTTTATTTTATTTTTTTCATTTTTATGGCGATCCCTTCCTAGAAGGAGAATAAGCATTTGAGTTTATGGACTCAAAAGCTTCTGCAGAAACTGCGTCATATATCTATGATAAACAGCGATGGATTCCAAAGAAAAGATTTTCCATTACGAAAACCTATCATATGTCATGCATGAAACGATCTTCCGATAACCAATATATCCTCAGATTCCATGGACTGTAAAAAGGTGTTTAGCTTTAGCTAAGTGCACTGGTGACGTCATCGGAAACGTGCTTTTCTCACATTTGCTTAGTTGTGGATTCGAATCCCACACTATTCTTCAATTTCCAGGAGTGGCTGTTATCTTCTCCAACAGTCTAAACACACAGGGCAAAGGTGACGGCTTCGGCCGACTCCTTTGCCTTTTTATAAAGGGACAACCAAGAAAGAATCCTTTTGGTTCGACAAGAGGAGATTCGTAAACTTTACCAGCCCCAGCAACCCTTTTAGACCAGCTGCATTCCGTCATTTCCTAATATCCGGTTAAAGAGACTATATTACTACATGGCATAGTTATCCAGAATATCCGTTTCACCACTCATAGGTAGAAAATACGAGTTTAGAGAAACAGTTCTTCATTTGTTTCCTCGTGTATTTTATATTTATGTATCGTGGTTACATTACTCAGCGTCCTGGTAATCTCTTCAACACCGAATAAAATCGCCTGGCATCGACTAATTCTCACTAGTTTTTTTTTTTCACCTCTTTCGTAGAACTATGTGGACCCTCCTCTAGGAATTCACGATCGCTAGGTTGAGGAACACTGTTCGTATTCATAAATGTCTACGTCAGTGATTTTCAATCTGATGTCCGTGACCTCTTGGAAGGCCATAGATTTCCAAAAGAGGGGCCACAATTCGACAACTAGTGGTTGTGAGTGGATGCACAGCGATTAACTTTAGTGGTGAAATTGTGGTCTCATGCAGGCTGACGAACAGTAATACATAAATGTGGAATATAAGATGCTGTAATGGCTGCCATTTATTTACATTATTTGTTTATAATTGTTTGTCTGTTTATTTATTATTTGTTTAATTCTAATTTATTATTATTTATCTGTCAATTCATTATAATTTACTATTTAACTATTTGTTTATTATTTGACTATACCTATGCATTTATTTATTTTATTTATCAATGTTTATATTATTAGCCTTTTTTTATCATTATAATATTTTTTTCCGCATCCGACCTAGTTATGGACCAAAAGGTCTCCTATCGGCATGCTCCGCCTTTGTAATCCTTACATGAAAAAACGCGTTGAGAACCTCTGGTCTACGTCCACGTGCTATGAATACGAATGCGTCCGTAGAGCAAAGGCGTCTCGACTCGCAACGCCATAACTCCTTTGCATTCAGAGCGATCCAATCCTGATGAAGAAGATCACATGGCTGGTCTCGACTCTGCCGTGATTGAATTAGATTTGATGTTAAAAAGAAAGGACGACTGGAGTGAAAAAAGGGGGGCATATTGGATGATTCGGGGTAACTCGCAATCGTTCAAATGGCTCAAAACAACAAACAAGTATGGATGGAACTGACATCTTTTAGGTAATTTTTTTTGTGCGTTTTGTCTTTTATCCTTGTGAGAATATTATTGCAGCTTACTTCTTACTTTTGTTGTATTCTATCACATACTTCGAGCTAATTGTGCTACTAGTACTAGTGATGATTTACAAGCAAAGGCAACTGCGATAAACAAATCAAGGTGCTTATGACAATGGTAGTTATTTGAATGGCCACAGTCATATCGGCAAATGTCCAAAAGATCTTATATTTATTAATCAATCGTTGTCTTCAGCTTCCCTCACCAGTAGTCTACATATCCATAAAACCAGGAAAGACCCTTGTATACTCCCATAGATCTCTCCTGTCAGAAACGTTAGACTATTATCTGATAGGTTCGTTCCAGACGTATCGACTTTTCGCCGTCCGCTGTCCACGACACGACCTCTTGTTCTCAAATAATCATGAGTGTCTATAAATGCTTTCACACGTCACGACCACGACCACGTGTGAAGGCGTCCACAGACACCCATGGTTATTTAAGAGCACGACGTTGTGTCGTGGACGGCGCACGGCGAAAAGTCGATAAGTGGGAAACGAGCATTATATATGTTTGGATGTTGTCTATCTCACTAGAGAGAAGGAGTTACCAGTGGACACTTGTCAACTAACCTCAAGACAAACAAGAGTGTAATCTATCTATCTATCTATCCCTCTATATATCTATCTATCCCTCTATATATCTATCTATCTATCTATCTATCTATCTATCTATATGTATACATATCAAGACTTCTTCCCCTATATAACGGAGGTAGCCAGACGAGCCAACTATCCATTCCTACCCATTTCACTCCCATCCCTCTCAATTAAATAGTGTTTTAGTACGTTTAGATAACTCTTTTCTAACAAGATACGGGTATTAAGATGTAACTTTTCTAGAGATATTATACGTAAATACAGATATCTAGCGCTTCTATCCTTGGGTATAATATCGTACTTGACATGGGGTTATAAAAATGTTAAGAGATTTGAGGAATAAGATTTTTCTTTAATTGGAGATTGATAACTTATCATAAAAGAATATTGTGTTACTCTGGTCCAAAGGGATGCTATTTTCAGGCGAGTGAATGAACGAAAATTTAAAGGATGGAGGTTGGTAGTCCAATCATGACTTCCATAGGGTGAGTGAAAATCTAAGGGGTGGGTATCGTTGTGAAATGGAAAATGGGATTACGCCAAAGACGTGAATGAGAAAAATAAAAAAAATAAGAAAGAGGAAGAGAAGGAGGAAGAGGAAGAGACACAAGAAAAAGACGATTTTTTTTTTTTTTTTTTTTTTTTTTTTTTTTTTTTTTTTTGCCTTGGCACATTTTTTTTTTCTTCAAAAAATATTTTCTATAAACTTTTTGATTTCATAAAGAGACCCTTCCTTTCGCTCATTTCCTTTTGTTTTCGTATTTCCGCTTCTCGTCGTCCCTTTTGAGTGAAATTTCGCCATAGATCGACAGATTTTAGTATTATTCGAATTTTAGTTTTACAGAAAATAATGAGGACCGTGGCTGAAATTCGTTCAAGAAATATGAATTCTAAATCGATGATTATCAACACAACTTTTGATTTAAGGCCTCTTGATATACTGCGTTTTATTGAATTATTTGAATATAATTTTATTTATCAATTTATGTGTTTATCTACATATTTGTTTGTTTATTTGTTTATTTGTCTATTTACCTCTACATATACTGTGTTTTATTGGATTATCTGAATATTCATTTATTAATTAATTTATGTATTTACTTAATTACCGGTTTATTTTCATTTATTTAAGTATTAATTAACTTGTTTGTTTATTCAGTTATCTATTTGTTTGATATATATCTTATTTCTACTTTCTGTTTATCGTTTTATATTAGAATTTTATTTATATGTTCGTTTTTATACTAAATAGATTTATTAATTAGTTTCCATTTTTCATTTATTTATTTATTCATTTTTTTCACTGATTAAACCTTTTCTCACATCACACAATTGCACTGAGATGACAAGGGATTCTGATATTCTCTCTAAGATGACTCACATTATAGATATGGTTTTGGCTAATATCATACGATTTCATTCACCCGAGAGAAGAAGCAGCTATCATCAGCGGGACTACGAATTGCGCACAGACGAATTTATTCACACAGCCACGGGATCTCTTGTTGAAGGAAAGGAGGAGCCAATTTGCAAAAAAAAAAAAAAAAAAAAAAAAAAAAATCTCAGGAGGAAGTAAGGGAGGGAGGTGGAGACGAAAGAAGGGAGAGAAGGAGGGAGGAATGAACTAAGTGAGGGAGGAAGGGACGGAGGGAGGAAAGATGAAGGGAGAGGGAAGAAGTGAGGGAGGAAGAGACGGAGGGAGGAAAGATGAAGGGAGAGGGAAGAAGTGAGGGAAGTAGGGAGGAACAAAGGGATTGAGTGAGGGAGTGAGGAATGGAAGGCACGAGAAGAGTTCTACATCACTCTGCATTTAAAGAAACAGAATTGGGTGTGGGGCGGGGGGACGACTAGAAGAAAATGAGGCAATTGGAGTTGATGTATGGGGAGAGGAAGAAGGAGGGAGAGGGGAAGAGAGAGGGGGAGGGGAGGAGTTAGGGGGAGGGGATGGTATAGACAGGCCAATTGCTTCGTTTAATTTACGGGGTATTATAAGGCCCATATATATATATATATATATATTTTTTTATATATATATTTATATATATATATATATATATAAATATATATATATATATATATATATATATATATATATATGTATATATATATATATGTATATATATACATATATACATACATATATATAAATGTGTGTGTGTGTGTGTGTGTGTTTGTCTGTGTACGCGTGTGTGTGTGTGCATGTATGCATGTGTATTTGTTTGCATGTGTGTGTGCTTGTGTGCGTGTGTGTGTGTGTGTGTGTGTGTGTGTCTGTGTGTATGTGTGTGTGTGTGTGTGTGTGTGTGTGTGTGTGTGTGTGTGTGTGTGTGTGTGTGTGTGTGTGTGTGTGTGTGCGTGTGTGTGTGTGTGTGTGTGTGTGTGTGTGTCTGTGTATCTGTGTGTGTGCATGGTAGCAGTAGAAATTATTATCGAAGTCGAAATAGAAAAGAAAATCGTTGGATGGAAAAAAATAGAAACCATTATTTCACTACAATGGCTTCTGAAGTATTTAATTAAATTCCTTCAGACAGAAATCATTAACGATGTTTGTTTCTGCAATATTAATGAATTAATGCATGGTCACCGAGCAGATAAAGGTCATATTTGCATATTAGCTATTTTTTTCGTTTATCAATGCAAAGAAAATATATAATAGAATAAGTTTGATAACAATACAGAGGAAAGCAGGAGGACAATGAGATAAGAGTGTCTCAACAGGAAAAGAACATTGCTGTCACATATTTCATTAAAAGCATAGCTTAATGTATAAAGAACAGATAAACATACACACACGTGTATATATATATATATATATATATATATATATATATATATATATATATATATTATATATATGTATATATACATATATGTATATATACATATATATATATATATATACATATGTATATATTCATATATATATATGTATATATATACATATATATATGTATATATATATACATATACATATATATATATATATGTATATATATATACACATATATATATATATGTATATATATATACATATATATGTATATATATATACATATATATGTATATATATATATATATATATACATATATATATATATATATATATATATATACATATACACATATCCAAGTTGTGAAATAATTCCAGAGCTTAATTAATCCCATCTGCATGGCTAAATTTCCAATCTCTGTATGTTATGCATATCCATATACGCCTTTTCTACCAGTCTAGATGCATTCTGATTTCAAATTTCTAAATTTGTCTCATTAAACTATGTTTATCTCTTTTCCATTTGTCCAAGGGGAAAATTCGTCTTCCTTGCGGTTTCAATGATCCTTGGATCACTGTTGTCCAGAATGTCTTATAATTTCTATTTGATTT
>NC_134807.1:30142677-30147677 GCF_046742065.1 Oratosquilla oratoria
GGTTGCAAAAGTAGAAGGTAGAGATGAGGTTGGGTGGGAGAGGATGGGTGTAGGGCTCCGGAAGAGTTTCTGGCCAAGGAAAAGGTAAAAGGTAAGAGGACGAGGGTGCGTATGGAGGGAAGATGTTGGCAAAACATAGGCATAAAGGGAATAGGAGGGCCAAGAGCTCAGAAGAGAAAGGGGACGTTGAGGAAAAGAGAAATGATAGAGACGCTTAAGTAGGAAATAGGGTCAAGGGAGGAAGAGAGGATTACGAAAACAAAGAGAGGAAGAGTACAGGGATGGGAGGGGAAGATAAGAGAAGAGGAAGAGCATTGGGAAGCGAACGGGAGGGGTAGGAAATAGGAGAAGAGGATAGAGAGGGAAGAGGAGGGGAGAAGGGAAGGGGAATGGAGGAGGGTGAGTGGTAGGAGAAGGAGGAAGAAGGAGAGGAGAGGAAAGGTCAAGGGTCAAAAAGAGGGAAAATCTGAGGAGGAGGGGAAGGGGGGAAGGGAGAGAGGTCGAAGGGGGAGGAGAGAAGGACACGGATAGGATAAAAGGGGAAGAGTGAGTGGAAGGGGAAAGGAGGGGGCTAAGTAGATGCAAATATAGAGTTGAATAAGGAAAAGAGGGAAGAATATCGGGAGGATTGTAGTTGTTGTTCATGTTGTTATTATTCTGTTGTTATTGTTGTTGTTGTTGTTGTTGTTTTTGTCGATATGGGCTGTATTTGACTAGAGCTTCTATCATATGAACAATTTCGAGCCGTTGTGATAAGACCGAGATAGGAGATAATGGAAAAAAAGAGGGAGGTACAAGGAAGAAGAAGAAGAAGAAGAGGAAGAAGAAGAACAGGAAGAAGAAGAAAAGAAGAAGAACAGGAAGATGAAGAAGAAGAAGAAGAAGGAAAAGGGAATGATGATTCATATAGATATGCAGGCGAGAGGGAGAAGAACGAGAAAGAGTTGGAGGGAGAAAACAGGAAGAGGATAGCAGAAAACAGGATATGAAGCGGAAATGTGGGTGAGGAGATGGCGAATGGTAGGAGGTAGTGAGAGTGGGAGAGGTGGTAATATGTATATATATATATATATATATATATATATATATATATATGAATATATTTATATATATATATATATATATATATATATATATATATATATGTGTGTGTGTGTGTGTGTGTGTGTGTACGTGTGTGTGTGTGTGTGTGTGTACGTGTGTGTGTGTGTGTTTGTGTATACATATATATATATATATATATATATATATATATATATATATTATATTTGTACAGCACTGAATGGGTCCCAGTGATTAGAGATACATTTTAACAACCAAAATGCACTTTATTTCTAAGCCATCAACATCGGCAGACCGATTGGAGGCCGACACGCAGAAATTGAAATGCGGTACTGCCGAGAACTCGAACCCAGCAATCACATGATAAGTGCCGTAGTAACTTACTAACTACGCTATCAAGATAGCGTAGTTGGTAAGTTACGATCTGTATATATATATATATATATATATATATATATATATATATATATATATATATATATATATATATATATACATATATATATATATATATATACATATATATATGTATATGTATATTATATATATACATATATATATATATGTATATTATATATATATATATATACTGTATATATATATATATATATATATATATATATATATATATATATATATATATATATATATATATATGGCGTAAGCGGAGTAGGAAACAGGTGTCTTAGTCTTGAGTTTATTCCTGACTAGTTTCACAGGTATGTTCTTTGAAAAAGCATACCTGCGAAACCAGTCAGGAGTAAACTCAAGACTAAGACTCCTGTGGTTCCTACTCCGCTTACGTCAACTTGTCAGAATGTCTCAGGATATATATATATATATATATATATATGTATATATATATATATATATATATATATATATATGTATATATATATATATACTGTATACATATGTAGATAATATGATATATATACACATATATGATATATATAGATATATATATATATTATATATATACAGATATATATATATATATATACATGTGTATATATATATATATATATATAAATATATATATATATATAATATAAATATATATACATACATACATATATACAATGATAGAGTAAATGCAAAACCAAAAATGACGAAATGTAAAAGTGGAATATTATAATAACATTCCGACATTCCCTGTAACATGAAGTTTAGATTAAGGATCTTTCGTAATTCAAACACAGGCACTCTGAATACTCATAAAATCTTACTCTAACAAGCTCCTCCATATTTTTATTCTCCCAAATCTGCATTCCAATTACTTCCCTCATTCACATCTTTGCACACTTCCTACAGAAAGAAAAAAAAAGATATAAAAGGGAAAGAAAAAGAATTAAAAAATAAAATGAACATAAGGAAAAGAAAGGAAAAAAGAGGAAAGAAAAAAGAAAACGATTCCCAAGTTAAGACACTTCTTTACGGGGATAATGTTTCGAAGCATCAAAACAAACATCATCAGGGAAAATTGTAGCGAGTTTGGACCCTGTCCCCCTAGGAATCCAGCCGTACGTCGCGAGAAATTCTATCTAAATCTGACATTATTCTAGCGACAGTATCCAAATGCCTAAAGATTCAATTCAATATAAACTTTATCACCTAACCTTTTTGTCATAAGACTAGTCTAATGAATATAAAACTTCAGTTGATATTGAAGTTTGTTTTTCTGAACTGATTTCTTAGTAGAAGTCTAGATATCTGGAACAGAGGTTTTGTTTGCCACTGTGAATCCGCAACTGGCAGGGAGAATGGAAAGGAAATACAAAAGGTTCGGTTTCCAAAAGAATGTGTGGGAAGGGGTTGAGAAAGGGTGGAAAGGCTATGAATACTTTGTGTGTGTGTGTGTGTGTGTGTGTGTGTGTGTGTGTGTGTGTGTGTGTGTGTGTGTGTGTGTGTGTGTGTGTTTGTGTGCGTGTGTATATGTGTGTGTATGTGTGCGTATGTGGGTGTGTGTGTGTGTGCGTGTGCGTGCGTGTGTGTGTGCGTGTGCGTTTGTGCGTGTGTGTGTGTGTGTGTGTGTGTGCGTGTGCGTTTGTGCGTGTGTGTGTGTGTGTGTGTGTGTATGTGTGTGTGTGTGTGCGTGTGTGTGTTTTGTGTGTGTCTTTATGAGCAGGCGTAATAGGGAAGCAATTTACCACGTTATGACTAATCGCCAAAGGATCTCTTAATGGCTTCGAGAACCTACTTATAAACTAAAAGGTCTTCAAGAAAAGTCGCCCTTGCCTAAATAAGTGGCTAAATATAGACTAGACTGATCTTTTCATATATTTTTTTACCCGAAGGATCACGAACTGGTTTGACAATATATTAACTTCATCACCAAACTAATGTTATGGCTGTTCCGTGGTTAGCGAGAGAATCTTCTGTATTCACGGGAAGGGAGTGTATTGGGCAGATGTGGATGAAACATTGCTCTTATCGTAAATCTCAACGATATGGAAGCTAAGTGGTCTGATACGATATCACAAAGGGAGCTTCCCTGTGCTTATGCATGTAAATTCCCTTGAAGTTATGCATGTAAAAGTGTCGAGCTTGGAGAAGCTTGGGAAAGAAGGACAATCTTCTTAAACCCTTATCTTCAGGAGTCATTTGGTGAAGGAGAAATAGGGGAAGGAGACAGAGGGAGATTATTCCAGAGTGGAGCGAGGAGTAAATATGTGGAGGAAAGAAAGGAAGAAGGTAAAAATGCAATTAGACGTGGGTTTTATCTTAGCACGTTAATATACCTTTTTTTTTTACCTTTTTTGTTATCATTTAATGTAGCTACATTAGAAGGTAAAAATGCAATTAGACGTGGGTTATATCTTAGCACGTTAATATACTTTTCTTTTTTTTACCTTTTTTTGTTATAATTTAATGTAGCTACATTAGATAAATCATAGGAGTGTGATGTACATACAGTATGTAGAGGTAAGAAAGGAAGAAGGTAAAAATGCAATTAGACGTGGGTTTTATCTGAACACGTTAATATACCTTTTTTTTTTTACCTCTTTTGTTATCATTTCATGTAGCTACATTAGATAAATCATGGGAGTGTGATGTACATATGTGGAGGAAAGAAAGGAAGAAGGTAAAAATACAATTAGACGTGGGTTTTATCTTAGCACGTTAATATACTTTTTTTTTCTTTTTTATCATTTAATGTAGCTACATTAGATAAATCATGGGAGCGTGATGTACATATGTGGAGGAAAGAAAGGAAGAAGGTAAAAATGCAATTAGAAGTGGTTTTATCTTAGCACGTTAATATACCTTTTTTTTTTTACCTTTTTGTTATCATTTGATGTAGCTACATTAGAGAAATCATGGGAGTGTGATGTACATACAGTATGTGGAGGTAAGAAAGGAAGAAGGTAAAAATGCAATTAGACGTGGATTTTATCTTAGCACGTTCATATACCTTTTTTTTTTTTTTTACCTTTTTTGTTATCATTTCATGTAGCTACATTAGATAAATCATGGGCGTGTGATGTACATATGTGGAGGAAAGAAAGGAAGAAGGTAAAAATGCAATTAGACGTGGGTTTTATCTTAGCACGTTAATATACCTTTTTTTTTAACCTTTTTTGTTATTATTTCATGTAGCTACATTAGATAAATCATGGGAGTGTGATGTACATATGTGGAGGAAAGAAGGGAAGAAGGTAAAAATGCAATTAGACGTGGGTTTTATCTTAGCACGTTAATATACCTTTTTTTTTTACCTTTTTTGTTATCATATAATGTAGCTACATTAGATAAATCATGGGAGTGTGATGTATATATGTGGAGGAAAGAAAAGAATGAGGTTAAAATGTAATTAGAAGGTTTTGTTTTTAACATGTGTATATGATTTTTTGTCTTTTTGCTATCATTTAACCATGTTTACCTCAACCTGGTAGAATAAGAGCAAGAATGAGTATCTACCTGTAGGGGCGTCTACC
>NC_134807.1:30165177-30175177 GCF_046742065.1 Oratosquilla oratoria
TATCAGGTCATTAGTAAAAATGATCAAGTAAAAACAAGTAAATCTAACAATACTACAATACTTAGCAAAATTAGACAGATGGTCTAAGAACGTGATATCTATGTTGAAGGATTCAGATTGGATAGAAAGACCTAGTGACACATTAAAAGTTTCTCAGGTTACTAAATTAATAGCATTTATATTACGAATACATAACATTTATGAAATAACTGCAGAAAAACTGTATAAAGATCTCAAACAAACGACGAATTTAGGGGAGATAGATTACCTTCTTCAAGATTATAGTGAAAATAAAGCAATTAGTCCATATGTGATGGCAGTGGGAATGCAACAATGGAGAGAAACTAGGAACTTTAGAAGTGATTACAGAAACAGAAGATCTGAACACAGAGTTAGAAGCACACTAAGGAATGTTAGAATTGAATAAGAACATAAGAAATAAAGGAGACTGCAAAAGACCATAAGGCCTACACTAGGCAGCTCCGTATCCATCACCACCTGTCATCCCCATCCATAAAGTTGTCTAATCGTTTTTTAAAACAACTGATAGTTTCAGCGCTTACTACATGGTTTCTAAGTTTATTCCATTCATCGACCACCCTATTAGTAAACCAATTCTTGCCTATTTCCTTCTTAAATCTAAATTTGTCCAGTTTATACCCATTACTGCGAGTCCTGCCCTGTTGTTTTATTATGATGACCTTGTTTGCATCACCCTTGTTATAGCCTTTGATCCACTTGAACACTTCTATTAGATCACCCCGCACTCTGCGTCTTTCCAGAGAGTGTAAGTTTAGGTGCCTAAGCCTCTCTTCGTAAGGCAAATTTCCGAGTCCTTGTATCATTTTGGTCATTCTTCTCTGTACTGATTCTAGTGAATTTACGTCCATTCTGTAGGACGGAGACCAAAACTGTACCGCATAGTCAAGGATGGGTCTAACTATCGCTAGATAGAGTTTAATAATTACCTCTGCACTTCTATTCGTTACCGTCCTAGCAATGAAGCCTAATGCACTGTTAGCTTTATTTCTGGCGCTAATACACTGCTTCCTGGTTTTAAAGTCCGGACTCACCAGAACTCCCAAGTCCCTCTCGCACTCAGATTTTTCTAAAAACGTGTTATCTAAGTTGTATCTATTTTCGGGGTTGTGTAGCCCTACGTTTAACACGCTACACTTAGAGATATTGAGGTTCATTTGCCATTTCACCGACCATGTTAACAGCTTATTAAGGTCATCCTGCAGAATCTGGGCGTCGTCTCCTGACCTAATTAGGCGTCCTATTTTAGTGTCGTCCGCAAACTTACTAACATCACTATTTAACCCTTCGTCTAAGTCGTTTATATACATAATGAACAACAAGGGACCCAAAACCGAGCCCTGGGGGACCCCGCTAGTAACATTGCCCCACCTAGATTTTATTCCATTTATGGTGACCCGCTGTTTTCTGTTACTAATCCAAGCTCTAATCCATTCTAACACTTTTCCTCCTATGCCATGGGCTTTGATTTTATTTAGTAGTCTCTGGTGTGGCACTTTGTCGAACGCTTTGCTAAAGTCAAGGTAAATAACATCGTAATTTTCATTGTTGTCTGCCGCCTTATATACCTTAGTGTAAAAGGATAGAAGATTAGTCACACATGACTTACCCTTGGAGAAACCATGCTGTGAAACACGAATTAAATTATGCCCTTCAATGTGTTCTCTGAGTCTACTATTATTGATTCAAGCATTTTTCCTATAACCGATGTCAAACTGATTGGCCTGTAGTTGCATATAGACGATCTATCTCCCTTCTTAAAAACAGGAACAACGTTTGCCTGCCTCCAAGCAGTAGGAACAGAACCAGTGTCTACCAATTTATTGAATATTTCAGTTAACTGGTCGCAGATTTCAAATTTACACTCTTTAAGCATTCTTGGAAAAATTTCGTCTGGACCCGGAGATTTTGTAGCTTTAAGTCTGTCAATCTGCTTGACTACTTCCTCTTTACTAATGCTGATATTAGTTAGACTACTTTCTTCATCCCCTCTGAAAATCGGATCGCAGTCAGGTACTTTATCTAACCTCTCATTAGTAAACACCGATAGAAAATAATTGTTAAACTCCTCACTCATTTTTTCTTCCGATTCAATCATGACATTTTCATCGTTTTTAATTGGTCCTATTCTTTCTTTATTTTTTGTTCTATAGAGGTGAAAGAAACCCTTTGGGTTGGATTTTGCTTGACTGGCAACCTTGATTTCATAATTACGTTTCGCTGAACGTGTATTCCTTTTAACCAGCTTTGCCATTTCGTTATATCTTGATCTAAGGTGTGATTCCCCGTTTTTCATTTTTACGTAAAGTTCTCTTTTCATTCCGATCTCATGTAATAAATGGGAGCATAAAGCACAAGAGTGTTGTTATGAAACTATTTGTAGAAACTGCAAATATGTGGGTCATGATGAGTATCACTGCAGACATCCACCTTTCTGTTTGTACCACCAGATAATAGGACATATAATACAGGATTGTAGAGCAATGCCAAAATTTTGTATCCACACAGAAAGAAGAGGAAACCCACTTTTCTGTTTGTATCACCAGAGAATAGGACATAGAATACTGGATTGTAGAACAACGCCAAATATTCGTATTCACACAGAAACAAGAGGAAACTCCCCAGACACAGAATAAAACGACACTACAGAGCTACCATACAAATACAGATAGACATTATTGTATTAGGGACAAAATTGATAGAAGGGTGGAAGAAAATCCCAATATCAAAGACAATTGTAAATTGACTGTGAAAATTGGAAGTGTCCAATAAACCAATTCAAATATTTATTGATACAGGATCTTTAGTTAATGTTATAACTAGTAAAGTTGTAAACCAATTGAAACCAGGAGTGAAAATCTTGGAACCAATCCATTACCCATCGCAAGGAGTAACTGAAACATTAGGTAAAGTCGAATTAGAGATCATCTTACATAAACATGAGCATTTGCATATTCCAGTGATAGTTGTAGAAGAATATTTTTTTCTCAGGAAATCTATTAATAGGATTTGCAATTATGAGAAAAGAGAGCATGATCATATATCCTGCTGAGTTAGGGACCTTAGTGAAATCATAGTTAATCCCATTTTTAAAGCAACCAGGCTTAGATATCAGTAATAAGAGACTCTCTTGAAATAGATATGGAAGATAACAATGATAGATTGAATGATAGTGGAGCAGAGCGGCCCATAGAAATAGAAAATAGTCTCATATAGTGAACCCAATTCGAATGTTCGAGAAATCTTAGAAATTTCTAATTCATCAACTAAAAAAAATGCTTATTGTGGAAGGTGGCGTAACAAAGCCGGCATTATCACACTCAAGAGCAATTAACAGGGTAAAAGTGCAGATAAAAGGAATCAATGTAGAATCTGAAATTTTAACCATCCCAGAACCAATTAGAAGGTTCGAAATTGGACTCAGGGATTTCTAAGATAAACAATAAACATGGTAGAAATATTAGTGATTAGTACTTTGAATAAAGACAGACTGAGTTGCATGAACACTCACGAGAATTTACAGCCTTTTCTACATTAACGGGGCACAATACGTTCAAACGAATGCCATTTGGGTTATGTAATAGTCCATTAACTTACATAAGTTTAATGAATACAGTTCTAGAAGGGTTGTTAGGAAACACTGCCGGTGTATTTCTAGATGACACTTTAATAGTTTTCTAAACAGCAGTTGAGCATTTTAGAAAATTAGATTTTATATTCTCAAGACTAGTTGAATCAGGATTGAGTTTTATTTATTTTGGGACATGAAATAGGCAGGCATGGACTTAGTACAGTAAATTTAAAAGTAGAAGCAGTAAAACGTTATCCAGTTCCGGACAATGTAGAAAAAGAAGTTTCTTGGGATTGACAGGATATTATAGGAAATTTATCCAGGGATATGAAGACATAGCTAATCCTTTAAGTTGTTTGTTGAGGAAAGATTAAAAGTACATGTGGGGAACTGCACAACAGCCAGCTTTTGACAAGTTGAAAGATAAACTTACTAGTTCTTCAGTTCTCATATTTCTTGATTATGATGAGTTCATTCTTTGTACTTACGCGTCTGACATAGGGTTAGGATGCATATTGGTGCAAGAGAGAATTGGAACGTTGAAACCGATAGCTTATACATCTAGACTTTGAAATAATGGAGAGAGAAACTACTCCATAAGAGAAAGAGAAACCTTAGCAGTGATATATTCATTATAAATCTTTAGAGATGTGATACTGGGATATCCAATCAGAGTTTGGATTGATCATACAGCTATGAAGAATTTATTTAAGCATAAGAATCTTAGGAGCAGATTAGCCATTTGGTTTACTACACTTCAGTGTTATGCGGTTAAGTTTGAATACATTCCGGGTGAAACGAAAGTTGAAGCAGATGCACTATCAAGAAATATTAGACAACCAACGACAGGGTTGATCAATTATGTCTATAATATACATGAGCTGGTAACATTAGATGAGGAAATGATAATAAGAGAGCAAAGAAAAGATAAGACTTGGGAAAAAGTAGCCCAGTATTTGATGAACCCAAGAGATATTCCTCCAAAACTACCAAAAGGGTATAACCTAGAGGAATTTCACTTGACTAATGGGCTTTTGTATAGAAAAACAGTTGCATGTGGGAAGGGTATTTCTAGGGGTCCAGTGAATCAATTGGTGATACCACAAAGTCTTACACAAGAGGTATTAAAGTTACTTCATGATAGTAATTGTAGTTTACATCCAGGAAAGGATAAAACATATAGACAAGCACAACTGAAATACTTTTGGCCAGGTATGAATAAATTATATATATATATATATATATCTATATAATTTTTTTTAAATGTGCTAAGATGAAAGGAAATGTACCTAAACCTGTTCCTGTGCTTTCATATCCCATTCCACAGAAACCTTGGGAAAGAGCTCACATAGATTCATTGGAGTTACATATGTCTGAAGATGGATATAAATATGTATTTATTTTCTTTCAAGATTTTGTATTTTACAACCCATTCCAAATAAGAGAGCTGAAACAACTGTTTCAATAATCTATTATCAGGTAATCTGTAATTTCACTACACCTAAGGTCTTAGTTTCAGATAATGGTACTGAATTTAATAACAAAATCTTGAAAGAATTTTGTAGGTTATCTAAGATGGAGGTGCTAAGATGGGAGGGAGGGTGGAGGGGTGTGGAGTGTTTTCAGGGATGGAATGGGTGGGAATGATTTTATGCCTTTTCATTTTTTGGCTACCTCCCTAGTAAGGGGGGAAAAGCCTTGGTATATGAATGTATGTATGTGTCTAAGATTCATAAACTAAGCATACTAGTGAATCATCCTCTGGGTAATGAAGTTATAGAGAGGTTAAGAAAGTTATTACATGTCTTAGAGGTTTGACAAGCCCACATGGTATAATTTGGGGTAGTTCGATTCCTAGTGTTAAGTGTACCCTAAACAACCAAATTAATACAGCTACAGGAGAAACACCCTATTTTATAATTTTTGGGGAAGAAAATTTTTTTCCATATGAAATCTTGACTGCAGAACAAAAAACTGTGTATAATATAGATGATTACATCTCAAATAGGATACATATATTTCAAGCTATACATCAAAGAGTTAGTGAAGACATGAAAGACTATATACAAGAGATGAAAAAGCAACAACACAAAATAACACATAAAACAGAATTACAAATAGGAGATTTGGTCATTGTCAAATTACATATAATCTATAATAAACTTTCACCAAG
Source organism: Oratosquilla oratoria (assembly GCF_046742065.1). Classification (NCBI taxonomy): domain Eukaryota; kingdom Metazoa; phylum Arthropoda; class Malacostraca; order Stomatopoda; family Squillidae; genus Oratosquilla; species Oratosquilla oratoria. The sequence goes on from NC_134807.1 coordinate 30,170,961, forward strand.
GTACTCAGGTCCATCTAAGATAATTGATTTTGTAGGTGGAAATAATATATATATATATATATATATATATATATATATATAATATATATATGTATATATATATATATATTATATATATATATATGTATATATATATGTATATATATATGTATATATATGTATATATGTATATATATATATGTATATATATATGTATATGTATATATATATATATATATATATATATATATATATATACTTATGAAATTTTACATGCTTATGAAAGAGGCAATGAAAACATCTATTTTACTTTTATTTATATATATTTATATTTTTCATTGTGAAAAAAGAATATATTTTCCACTGTAAAATATTTAAGACCATTTTCATACCATTCATAGTTTGCAGGATCAACTAATTATTTTAAGAATTATTTGGTATCCAGAAAATACAAGTTTTTACATATTAGTAAAATGTAACTATTTTTGACAATAATGTTTAATTGTGCACATACTTTAATTTCTTTTTCCTATATTAACTATTTCCGTGAATATTTTTATAGATGAATAAATGACAAGAAGAGAAATGTGCAAATATATCAAGTGTACTTTTACAGTATATGATTTTTTTCAATATCTTCTCCAAAATATAAAACAGAAAATTATATTCCTTCCACATAAAGTGGTATCTAAATGAAATAGATTTTTCTCTGTCATGGAAGAAAAATATTAGTTTTTATTTTTTTCCTGTCTGTGCTCTTCTTTATGAAGTAATTGGTGTAGCATTTGATCCTATAAGGCACACCTTACTGGAAGTTTTCATTTTTACTGATACATACATACATATACCAAGGCTTTTTCCCCCTTCCAAAGGGGGTAGCCAAAAAGAAAAAGGCATAAAATCATTCCCACCCATTCCATCCCTGAATACACTCCACACCCCTCCACCCTCCCTCATATCTTAGCACCTCCTGAATGACGGGTCATCCCTGCACCTTGTCCACTGCCCTGGGTCAGAAGCAGTGTCGCAAGACACAGCACATCCACAGCAAGGCCGCTTCATTAAATCGGCGACACCCCTCTCCGTCCCCCATTGCATAAAATGAGAGGACGGGGAGAAATCCCTTCGGGCTGCGTCAAATTTTGCTCACACATACTACCTCACCCCCCATCCACCCGCCCATTCCACCTCATGCTATCACAACATCATCCATATACAACCATTCTCCATTCACCCCTGTCTTCTGTCTTCTCCCGTCCTTCCTCAACAGACGTTCCCCTCTTCCTCAAAGCCCCCTTCACCCCATCCATCCACCTCATCCTAGGACGTTCCCTCATGTTCACTCCCTCCACATCTGCCTTCCACACCTCTTTTACTAGTCTTTCTTCACTCATTCTTTCCATGTGTCCAAACCATCCTAATATTCTTTCATCAACCCTATCTCCCAGCTCCTTTTCCACCCCTGTTCTCCTCCTCACCTCCTCATTTCTCACTCTATCTAGCCTAGTAACCCCCATCATACTTCTCAGACACCTCATCTCAAACACATTCAAACTCCTTCTCTCTTCTTCTCTTATGTTCCTTGTTTCTGCCCCATACAGTGCTGTTGGCACAATCACTCCTTCATACAGTCTCCTCTTAGCATCCATTCCCAAATGTCTATTCCTCATTACACTCTTTAATCCACCAAACTCCCCCTATTAGGAAATTAGGACATTGCCCCTCACACAGGACTTTACTGCGTGGAATTTAATGAACTATATGCTTAGCTCAACTCACCGGTGGCATGCTTCGAACCGCCATCACCTCGACCCTCCCCACAAGCGGTAACACACAGAACCACTCGGCCGGTATATATCCTTGAGTTCTAGTAATTACTGTTCAACTTATCTAAATGCACGTACACGCATGCACACAAGCAACCATACAGAAATGCATGTGTATGCAAATGAACTCAGGCACAGACATACACACAAACACACACACACACGCAAACGCACGCACGCATGCACACACACACACACACACACACACACACACACACACACACACACACACACACACACACACACACACACACACACACACACACACACACACACACACACACACACACACACACACACACACACACACACACACACACACACTCACGCACACACCCAAGCACAGCACACACATATGTATAAACACACATACATACAAACACGCACACATACACACACACACACGCGCGCGCTCGGGACTCGGTGGCGCATTGGTAGAGACCCTAGCTGCCTCTATGGTGATCCGGGTCCAAATACCGACCGGGATGAAATAATTTCAGTATCGCTGCCCCACAAGTCGTTACTCCAACTCTCGTGGGCGTGGAATTGGAGGTGTTTGTGCGTTTAAGTTCACAGAATTACCCATAGATCGAACATATATGTGCTCTGAGCTCTCTTCTGGGAGGGAAATAGCTGTCGACCACGAGTTCAACACGTGATCTATGACCGTAGAGAATGGTGAATCACACACAATTACAAACGCACACACACACACACACACACACACACACACACACACACACACACACACACACACACACACACACACACACACACACACACACACATACACACACACATATACACACAAGGAAAATTAAATTTAATCTATATGATACTTGTATGACTATTGTGATTCAATATGTAAAATTTTAAATAGAAAAGGAGTTTCAAATAGGAGAATTTGATTGAAGTGAAAAATGCATAACAGTCTTGCAATATTGTGCTGCCCTGTCTGATATCAAAGGGAACATAAAAGTATTCAGTATTTTACTCTTTGTAACCTGTGCCTGGTTAAAGCGGAAGGCAAGAGTAAGGATGCCTTTGATACACACACACACACACACACACACACACTCATATATATATATATATATATATATATATATATATATATATATATTTATATATATATGCAAAGAAATCACAAACAACACATGATTCACAAAAAATGCAAGTAACCACTAGGAAAATGAAAACTTGCAAACCAAACGTTTTCGTCTTCAAAGGCACAAAATAAACAAGAGAAATAAGGACATTATATACAGTATATACAGAACATAAAAGAAACTAGAGAACGTCCACTGTGACTAGCTCAACACAGGTTGTCAGGTTACATGTGTACCATCGACATGTAACAATACACTGATATTGAAAATGAGACTAACGTTGTTCAATAGTTCCGAACTTAACCTAAACCAACCTAACCTAACCTAACCTAACCTAACCAAACCTAACCTAATCTAACCTATCCTAACTTAATCTAACCTATCCTAATTTACCCTAACATAACCATTCCATAAAGAAATAGATCTTTCAAATGTAAAAATAGAATGAAAAATAAGAAAATACTTACGAGACACGGTAATAGAACCGAAAATGGATACTTGAGTAAACAACAACAACGAGTAAATTTCCACTTCATCGCCTCGATGTTTTCTTTCTACTTTTTCGGTCTGGGGTCGACTTTCTTCGTCGTCTACATGGTCGACCAAGTGTGACAAAACCAGAGAAGTTGGCCACGTCGAGATTAAATGACCTGGGAACAACTCTCCCAAACACAAAGCAAAGCAGTTTCTGGCAACAAGGAAAAAGTGCGACACAAAATATATGGGAAATGTATTTCGACTAAGTGTCATGATGTTACTCTCAACCTTTCTGAATATTTGTGATGCCACTTCGTCTGTGTGTGTGTGTGTGTGTGTGTGTGTGTGTGTGTGTGTGTGTGTGTGTGTGTGTGTGTGTGTGTGTGTGTGTGTGTGTGTGTGTGTGTGTGTGTGTGTGTGTGTGTGTGTGTGTGTGTGTGTGTGTGTGTGTGTGTGTGTGTTAGTGTGTGAGTATGTGTGCATGTATTTACCTAATTTACATAATTGTAGTATACGTGAGAAAAATCCCGTCTTCTACTCTGTGTTTTTGTAATGTTGTGTGTGTGTATATACATATACATATATATATATATATATATATATATATATATAAATATATATATATATATGTGTGTGTGTGTGTGTGTGTGTGTGTGTGTGTGTGTGTGTGTGTGTGTGTGTGCGTGCGTGTGTGTGTGTGTGTGTGTGTGTGTGTGAGTGTGTGTGTGTGTGTGTGTGTGTGTGTGTGTGTGTGTGTGTGTGTGTGTGTGTGTGTGTGTGTGTGCGTGCGTGCGTGTGTGTGTGTGTGTGTGTGTGTGTGTGTGTG
>NC_134807.1:30187677-30192677 GCF_046742065.1 Oratosquilla oratoria
CCTCCCTCTTTCCCTGCTTCCCTCCCTCTTCCCCTCCCTCCCTCCCTCTTTCCCTCCTTCCCTCCCTCTTCCCCTCCCTCCCTCTTTCCCTCCTTCCCTCCCTCTTCCCTTCCCTCCCTCTTTCTCTTCTTCCCTCCCTCTTTCCCTTCTTCCCTCTTTCCCTCCTTCCCTCCCTCTTCACCTCCTCCCTCTTTCCCTCCTTCCCTCCCTCCCTCCGTCTCCTTCTTTCCTTATTCTCTCCTTCCCTCACTTCCTCCTTTTTCTTTCTCGTTTCCAGCCTGCATGCCTGGTCCCCACACTCACTCCTTTACTCCTTCATCCGTCTCTCCCTACCTTCTCCCCTTCTTCCCTCAATCCCCTCCCTCACTCCCTCTATGCTTTCCTTCTTCCCTTCCTCCCTCTCTTCCTCCCTCCCTCCATGCCAGCCTCCCTCCTTCCCTCCCTAACTTCCTGCCTCCCTCCCACCCACCTCCCTCCCTCCCACCTCCCTCCCTCCATCCTCCACTCCTCCACTTCTCCCACACTCCTTTCCCTGCTCGCGTCGCTGCTCGTTAAGGGAAGTGGTGCTCAAGTAGTGGGAGTACCTTCGAGGAAGGAGGGGAAGGACTCGCTCTGAGTGGAGTCGGAAGGACTCTGTCAAGAGGAAGAATGGCAAGAGGACCTGAGGAGGAGCCGAAGCAAACGAACTGAGAACGAGAATGAGAAGGACAGGAGGAGAAAGAAGAATGAGAATGGGACAAAAAAAAAAAAAAAAAAAAAAATCGAAGGGGAGAGAGAGAGAGAGAGAGAGAGAGAGAGAGAGAGAGAGAGAGAGAGAGAGAGAGAGAGAGAGAGAGAGAGAGAGAGAGAGAGAGAGAAGGAAGAGCAGCAGGAGACGCACGGAAGGAATAGAGAGGACATTCTGGATGATTAACAGAAGTTGATAAGTAATGTAAGGACGAAGGGAAGGTTAAAGAGGAAGAGGTGAGGAGGATAAGGAAGAAGATAGAGAAGAGAAGATGGGGAAGAGGAACAGGCAGGAAAAGGAACAGGCAGAGAGCGAAAAACAGGGACAGAATACGAGCCTGTTCACACTAGCGGTTTCAATTACAATGTAAGTCAATGGGAGCGTTCACATACAACTGCGCAGTTTTTCCTTTACTATGCGGTACCGCCGCGGTTCAAACAACTAGTGTGAACAGAGTCTAAGAATATCAGTATAAAAAGAGGGAAAGAAAAGGAAGAAGAAGAAGGAAGTAAGGAGTGATGGAGAAATGGGAATAGAAAAGAAAAGGAAAGGAATTGTAAGACAAGAGAAGGAAGAAGAACAAAATTGATAAACAAAAAAAGTAAATAAGTAATAAAGAAGAAATATAAGTATTACAAGAGAAGTATATAAAAAAGGGAAAAAGAGGAAAGAAGTATGATGATGATATGGTTTAATGTCACACACTCCCCCCTATCGGGAGGCTAGGACGGTACCCCTCACAGAGGGCTTTGTAGCGTGGAATTTAATTAACCATGCCCTTGGTTCAACTTCGCCGGTGTCAGGATTCGAACCGCCCTCACCTCGACCTTCGCCGTAAGTAACGACGCACCAACCCGCTCAGTAATAGGAAGAGAAAATAATAAATGAAAATTCATAAGAACATAAGAACATAATAATGGAGGGGACTGCAAGAGACCATAAGGCCTACACTAGGTAGTTCAATGTTCCTTAACACCCTGTCATCATTATCTAATCAAGTTATCTAATCTTCTCTTAAAGTAACTAATTATTTCAGCGCACACTACATGATTACTAAGTCTATTCCATTCGTCAACCACTCAGTAGGTAAATCAACCCTTCCTTATTTCCTTCATACTGAACCTAAAGAAGGAAATAAAAATGTAGAGGAAACAAACAAAATAAGGAATATATTATATACTTCAACGCGTTCCTTTGATATAGAAAAAGATAGAATTAATGTATTATCGTCTTAGAATCAGTGTCAAGGTAGATAAGATGATATGATGTATTTAACTGTCGTATTTCGGTATGGTTACAACTATGCAGAAAAAGTGAAAAAAAATGAAATAAAATAAATTATAAATCAAATAAAATAATGTGGAATACAACAAATGTAACTGAACATAATGAGACAAAAAAAAAACAATATAGAAAAAATTGAATAAACAGACAATGGAATAAAACGAAAAAAACAATTAAAAACAATAGAAAATAATGTAAAATAAAATGATAACAGAACAAAAAGAAATTAGATAAGTCAATATTTAGATAAAAATTAAACGAAAAAAAAATCAACAGAAAAAATGTATATATATATATATATATATATATATAATATATATATATATATATATATATATATATATATATATATATATATATATATATATATATATAAATGAAAAAAATATTTATTATACTGGAGGGCGTGGTATGTCAACGACAGGATTGCTTTTACCGTTGCGAGCAAACCCACCATCTTCTTCTAATTACTGGGTCCCGGAAAAACGTGACTGGAAAGAGAACGCCGGCTGGTTGAAAGCCAGGCCATTCACGCTGATCGCTCAATCTCCGAACTAATTCGGGAATGAGCGAAAACGGTATTCGGGACGGCAGGGCAGACAACACGACGAAATAATTTGGAAAACGAATGTAACTGATGGACAGGTGAGACGGCGAGCGGCGCGTCGTCGGACAATGCCTGTTATGGTGTTGCTGGTCCCCTTGAAACGCTTAGGTACGACGTGGGTGGTGTAGGGTGTCGGGAAGCGAGGTGATTTAATCGAAGGGATTTATTCGCGCCTTTCGACGTTTGCTGAATAGATTTTAAAAGATGTGAAAGTGGTCTAATGAAATCGGATATTTGAGTGAATATTTGTGTCAACGTTGATCTGATTTTGCATAAAAGAGAGAAATTTCAGTTCATTCTTCATCTGCGTCATTGGATATTTGGGAATTTTGATGATTAGACCGATCGTGCACATTAATCAAACCTAGCAGGGAACTTTGGGTAAGGAACAAAAATTTAGTATATATTAGCTTTAACATCTAGAATGTATAAGAAAGGGAATGAGTCATATCAAGCAGGGGAACTCTAATCGCTGCGCTACGAGTTGTGTATATATATATATATATATATATATATATATATATATATATATATACATATATATACATATATATATATATATATATATATATATGTACATGTATGTACATGTATATTTATTTCTATAAAGTAGAGTTCATAGAGTTGTGCTTGTATGTACGTCCATCTGTTTAGAAATATTTTCAGATATTTTCATTAATATAATATTCTGCTTTGGTTAGACTGCCTTTTGGATAAATCTAATATTCCCTCTTTTTAGTCACGAGGGACAGTGGGCTAGGAAATATCTTAGTTCGAAGTCGAAATTGTTTAGAAGTCCAAGGCATTATTTATAATTATTCTTGCAGCAGCACCCTCTGCAATGACAAACAATATATCTATACATTTTTACGAGAAAATGACAATTTTCCAAATGCCCTTCATATCAATAACCATATTATGAACTTTTTTATTTCTCAATAGTTTCGCCATACGTTCTAAATCTGTTCATAATTGCATTTATATTAATACAACGTATACAGGCAAAATATTACTAAACGGGTTTGTCTTTGATCAATGTGTATTGTAAGCTACCTAAATTCATTTCTACAATACTTATGTTAGCCTATTCTATCTTCAAGCTGATAACTTATATAAGTCAGGGTAGTCCACTGATCTGAGAAAGCTCGTTTATTTATTTATCTATCTATCATTATCTCTTCATTAATTAATTTATTCGGTTATTTATCCATTAATTGATTAATCAAATGATTAAGGAAATAATTAGATTATATATATATATATATATATATATATATATATATATATATATATATATATATTATATATATATATATATATATATGTATATAATATATTATTTGTTTATTCATTTATTTATTTGCATATCTATTTACTTTTTTTTTAATAATTACATATTTTTACTTATCTATTCATTTATCTATTTCTTCGCCCATTTGTTTATTCACTTATAAATAAACTGACGAAAGAAACTGGGAGAGAAAGCAAACAAAATTAGTTAATCCTCTCTCTCTCTCTCTCTCTCTCTCTCTCTCTCTCTCTCTCTCTCTCTCTCTCTCTCTCTCTCTCTCTCTCTCTCTCTCTCTCTCTCTCTCTTTCTCTTTCACTCTCTCTCTCTCTCTCTCTCTCTCTCTCTCTCTCTCTCTCTCTCTCTCTCTCTCTCTCTCTCTCTCTCTCTCTCTCTCTCTCTCTCTCTCTCTCTCTTTCTCTCTCTCTCTCTCTCTTTTCCGGGCCATTAGTATTGGGTGGCACTGCTCAAAAGCAAGCCTTCCAAGTATGCCCCCGGATCCAAAGAGTGAAGACGTACCTTCCTCCTTTGCTTTTTGTGACGTGGCACCCTTTTGTCTTCGGGCCCTCTGACGTCACAGAGCGAGTCGGCACTCACAATGGCCCTGAGGCGTCTGGGACTCGAATCTCCAGAGAGGTCATCCCAAAGTAACCTACGGACCTCGACATGATATATATATTTTTTTCATCTTCGGGAACGATCGATGTACTGAGCATAGATTATCGTTTACCAATGCTTATATGCTAGTATACATAATGAGTCTAGACTCATGGTGAGGTCAGGTTTCTATGACAACTTTCTATTTAAATTTAAAGTATATTTTTAGGTAAACACACACACACACACACACACACACACACACACACACACACACACACACACACACACACACACACACACACACACACACACTCATATATATACATATATATATATATATGCATTTCTATATATATATATACTTATATATATAAATATATATATATACATATGTATTTATGTATATATATATATATATATGTACATATATATGTATATATTTATATATATATATATATATATATATACCGGACTCAAAGTGGGAGCTTATATCC
>NC_134807.1:30202677-30205177 GCF_046742065.1 Oratosquilla oratoria
GACGATTCCTCATTGTTTCTATATCTAGCATTATTCTTAACCCGTTGTGTTAGGATGTATTCGATGGTCATATCCAGTAGAATGTTGCTCTAAAGTTCATCTCCCCCTATAACTATCATTTCTTCCCAGATTATGTATTTTGCATTGAAATCACCCATGATTACTATGTTTCCACCCTCTTTCAGTAGCACGTTTAGCACAATTATTGTATCTTCCAATGATTTGGAATGTTCGCTGTCCGACCACACATGTGTTTTTGGTGGTACATACACTGCTAAACAATTTCTGCTTTTCATCTTTTTGTTTGCAATATTGATCATAATTAATTCTACATTGCCTTAGCCTTCAATAATCTTTGTCACATTTAGACCCTTTTTGGTCAATATCATGACACCTTCTCCCTGCTTTTCTGTTCTATTTTTCACCCAGTGGCTGTATATACCGTGTCCCACTATGCTTTTTGATAGAGGTCCTTTCAAATTTGTCTCTACTATTCCCATGATGTCAGGGTTTTCTGTTTCTAGATAGTCATTTAGTTCATTGATTCCAGAGATCATGCCATCGATATTTGTGTATGCCGCTTTAAATTTCTTATTTTCTTTTCTTTTTTGGTTTAAGTTTCCATTTTTTTATGTACCATTTTTTCAGTCTCCAAACGAGTCTCAAAAAAAAAAAACAGTTTTTTTCCATCTCTGTTCTTTTCTCATTACTATCATTAGCTTGAATTCTGAGAGCTTTATCTTTCTCATTTTCCCCATCACTCATTTCCACTTGTATCCATATATGTTTGAATTTCTCGCTGTTTGCCAGTTTAACTGCTTTCGATAATACCTCCTCGGCTATCATTTGGGTTCTTAATTTTATTTTCAGAGGTATATCTTTTTTTCTTTTAAAAATTTGCCTATTCTATGGATTTTGTCGATTTTTTTATCGATATTTTGCCCTTCATCCTGTATTTATTTCAGAATCTCCTTGACTATTTCCTTCTCCTTTCTCTCTGGTATCTATACATATCATGTTTTTCCTGAATACCATAGACCACAATGCACTTACCTTGGTCAACTGTATCTCTCACCCAATTTTCCTATTCTTTAATTACTTTTATAACTGTTTCTTTTGTGTTTTCCTCCATCTGCTTTTGTACTATTTCTATAAAACATTTTTTTTCCTGTTACCTTTGACCTCCTTTTTTAGTTCATTTTTATTTTTTTCTTCACTTTTCATTCTCTCGTTTTCTCTTTTTAGGATTTCAATTTCACTCTTTAGGTCACTTAGTTCTTTGATCGTTTGCTCATTGCTCTTACGCAAAGTAATCAATTCTCTATGTACAGCTCAATAGTCCAATTTCAAATCTACAACTTCTTCCATTAAGTCATTTATTTCACGATTTCTTAATGCATTACTATATATAATTTCTCTATTTATATCTAATTTTTTTCCTATTCCACCTGGGTTTCTTTGAAACACTGAAAAAGTTACTTTCCCGCCTTTGGCTTTTCATTGGAGTATCAATTACAGAAGGACGTTTGGGAATGACACCTCTAGGACTTTCCACTATACTTACGTCTAATCCTCTTTTTGTCGGTTCGTTTATTATTCTTTCTTCTTAATCTTTCTCCATTTTTCCAAAAACTATACTATTTTAAGAACTGGAAATACTGGAAAAACTGTTACCGGTCATACTCGTACCATAGTTCACCCTTCCCGTACAATAACAACTGGTTTCCTTTGTTGTCGGTGACGAAACAGCTAGATAGACGCGCTCAACGCAGCACTTCCTTTCGCTTCGGTGTCTGGACGGTGTGTGTGTGTGTGTGTATACACCTTGGTCTTTTGGATCACGTGTTGGACTCGTGATCGACAGCTATTTCCCTCCCGGAAGAGAGCTCAGAGCTCGTATGACCGATCTATGGGTAATGGTATGACCTTTCACACACACACACACACACACACACACACACACACACACACACACACACACACACACACACACACACACACACACACCCAACTCCCCGCCCACGAGAGTCAGAGTAACGACCCGAAGCACAGCGATACCGAAATAATTTCGGCCCTGGGCAGGATTCGAACCAGGTCCTGCGAGCACCACCGTACTTCCCAGCTCCAGTGGTCTACCAACTGCGCCACCGAGTCGTGTGTGTGTGTGTGTGTGTGTGTGTGTGTGTGTGTGTGTGTGTGTGTGTGTGTGTGTGTGTGTGTGTGTGTGTGTGTGTGTGTGTGTGTGTGTGCATATATATAAACATATATATATATATATAGATATATATTCATATACATATACATATACATATACACATATATATACATATACATATACATATATACATATGCACGCATTGAGACTAGGTAGTTATGTTTACCTTAGGAAAGTCCCTTTTTAAGGCAGATGGGTTAAGCATCTTCCCAGCTTAGGTAATTTACCTTGGATGCAAACTAGGTCAATCCCGTGAACATTTACATAAATACATACATTCAAACA
>NC_134807.1:30207677-30217677 GCF_046742065.1 Oratosquilla oratoria
AGGCTAAAACCAAACACAGATGCTGTGTGTTTTCTTTATTGTCGACTATTTGTGGTTGTGGCGGAGCGTAATGGTTATTTGCAAACTAAGGGGTCGTGTTACCTGGTTTGCAGAAGTGGAGGTGCTGCGTTCGTGGTGTGTGCCCTGCATTACACTCTCTCGATGCATCTCCGACCCAGGCGATCCACGATTGGGTAGCTTGGGTCGCTGGGCATGGTCTCGGCCAATCATCTCACAGAGTAGCAACCACGTGACCCAGCTTACGTAGCGTGGGGGTGGGGCTTGCATCGCTGGGCACGCTTGTCGCTACACACGAAGGACAAAGGAACAAAGCGCACTCAACTCACCACATGTATGTATGTATGTATGTATGTATGTATGTATGTATGTATGTATGTATGTATGTATGTATGTATGTATGTATGTATGTATGAGTGTAGGTAGGTAGGTATCTGTAAAATGTATGTATGTATCAATGGCCTTTTCCGGTTTGAAAGCATGTTGGCCAATTCAAAGCAAGCCTTGGTCCATCATAAGGGTTCTTCATAAGATTCTTAACACAGTAAGAAGAATTCTCTAACTCCTCTCTGCACCCATTCAGCCATCTTTTACTACGCACATGAGAAAATGGTGGTGGAATTATTATCTCCCACCAGAGGTGTTGTTTTTAAAGAGTTGTATAGAAAACTGAATAACGAGTAATTGATGATGGAAAACAGGATAAAGACATAGTTCTTGACTCAAGTAACGATATGCTGTTGAGTAACTTGGTCTCCAGAAGAGAAGAAAGGGTTACATACATTCCGGGATCTGTATAGAAAACTGAATAACGAGTAACTGATGATGGAAAACAGGATAAAGACATAGTTCTTGACTCAAGTAACGATATGCTATATAGTAATTTGGTCTCCAGAAGAGAAGAAAGGGTTACATACATTCCGGGATCTGTATAGAAAACTGAATAACGAGTAACTGATGATGGAAAACAGGATAAAGACATAATTCTTGCCTCAAGTAACGATATGCTGTTAGGTAATTTGGTCTCCAGAAGAGAAGAAAGGGTCACATACATTCCGGGATCTGTATAGAAAACTGAATAACGAGTAACTGATGATGGAAAACAGGATAAAGACATAATTCTTGCCTCAAGTAACGATATGCTGTATAGTAATTTGGTCTCCAGAAGAGAAGAAAGGGTCACATGCATTCCGGGATCTGTATAGAAAACTGATGATGGAAAACAGGATAAAGACATAATTCTTGCCTCAAGTAACGATATACTGTATAGTAATTTGGTCTCCAGAAGAGAAGAAAGGGTCACATACATTCCGGGATCTGAATTATTCTGAAGTGAATTGCGTATGCACTCCTGTGAGATGGGTAAACCTCCCCAATCTCGTGGAATGTAATAAGGATAGATAAATCTGTTGGATGGGAGAGGAGAAAGCCCCCTAAAGAGTTCTGCAAGCCGGAGAGATAATTCGCCTCCGTAAGGAGAAGGAGCTCAGCTTCTGCCTAAGCATGCCACAAATATGAACAACAAATCCCCACAAAAAAGGAAAAAGAAAAAAGAAACACAAATTACATGTCTAGAGCGAAGATGGACTTAGCGTGCAAGAAGAACCACGGCGAGAACGGGAGAGGGAGAGAGAGGCATAGGTCGTGAAGACGCGGAATGGGATGGAAGGTTGTCGGAGAAGCTCGGTGAATACGAAGTACAAGAGACTAAGCTCTGAGCGACTTAAAGGGATGACACATCATCCTGAAGCCTTCGTTGCCGCAAATCTCCACAAGGGCATAAAGTCGAAGGCAAGAGCTTGAGAGTATTAGATGCAGAGAAGATGAGGACGCTCATAATGGGAGGAAGAAGCAGTTCAGACGACTAATAAGTGGCTGGAACAATAGATTTGAACAGATCTCGAACATGCCATGATGAAGAGACGGAGGAAGAAGGAATAAAAAAATAAAAAACGTGAAATGTTAATGATTAATGGAAAATTATTGAAAACCGATCTCTTTTTGGGACTGAAAGAAAAGGCGGAAAGTATAAACAACATTAAGATTCAATGAGAATAAAGACGAAGACGTTGATGACGATGATGGTATTGATGATGATGATGATGATGATGATGATGATGATGATGATGATGATGATGATGATGATCACGAGGACGATGACGATGATGATGACGATGACGATGACAACGACGATAACAATGACGACGGCGACGACGACGACGACGATGACGACGACGATGACGATGACGGCAACGATGATGACGATGATGACGACAATGATGACGACAACGATGATGACGATGATGACGACAATGATGGAGATGATGATGATGAAGATAATGATATCTTTATGCTGTTGTGTTCATAATTCTTCCCTTATATGCCCACCATCACCGCCACCATTGACTTTTTTTCCCTCAACATTTCCCTCAAAATCCCCAACATCACCCTGTCTATCACCACGACGAGATTTGTGCACCTTTGTAGGCAGAGACTCTATCACTACCACCACCATTTACACCACCTCTTGCACCTCAATGATATAACATTTTGTTTTTCCTGGAATTATTCATAATGCACTCCCATATTATAAGATAACTTATTTCCAGCGACTGCCAGTAGCTACCACTTATCCTTGCTTTCCAAGTACGAGAGGCAAAGGTGGCGGCTTCTGCCGTCTTTGGATGCCCCAAGTTACTATCCGTACTATCTTCATCATTTCTACCCAACAACTTTGTGACACAAATATTTCTGCAGCATTGGCAATTCTTCGGCGCGACCACTCTATGTGTCTCTCTCACTACACATCCACCTCCACCTCCACCTCCACGTCCACCTCCACCTCCCCTCCCCCTCCACCAGGTGCTTCTCCTTCACCAGCCCTTGCACCACCAACAACACGACCACCATGACCCGTGCCACCACCAATGCTACCGTCACCATCTTCACTATCACCACCTTCACCTCCATCTCCCCTTCCACCAGGTGCTTGTTTCTCTTTCACCAGCCCTTGCACCAGCACCAACATGACCACCATGACCGGTGCCGCCACCACTGCTACCGTCACCATCTTCACTATCACCACCTCCACTTCCACATCCACCTCCCCTTCCACCAGGTGCTTCTCTTTCACCAGCCCTTGCACCAGCATCAACACGACCACCAAGACCAGTGCCACCACCACTGCTACCGTCACCATCTTCACTATCACCACCTCCACCCCCACCTCCACCTCCTCTTCCACCAGGTGCTTCCTTCTCTTTCACCAGCCCTTGCACCAGCATCAACACGACCACCAAGACCAGTGCCACCACCACTGCTACCGTCACCATCTTCACTATCACCACCTCCACTATTATCACCGCCAACCAGCATTACCACACCTCCACCGCCATTTTGACGGTGTTTTTATACAGCTCAGTCTTGCAGAATCAGTTGAAAAGAGTTTGACGGTCTTCAATCCTCTTCCTCTGACTCCTTTTCTCTTCCTCCTCTTGCACCTCGTTTTCCACTTCCTCTTCTTCCACCTCCTCTTCTTCCACTTTCTTCTTCTCCTCTTCCATTCCAAATTCAGTCTTTTCTCTTCTTCTCTTTTCATATTTTCCTTCTTTTTTATTTCTCCATTTATTCCTCTTGCTTTTCTTCTTCCATTTCCTCTTCCCCCTCCTTCTTTCAGTCTCTTGTTTCCTTTCTGTTCCTCTTCTCCTTTTCCTCTTCTTTCTGTCCCTCTTCCTCTTTCTCTTCATTTTCTTTCTCTTCCTTCTCCTCACCCATTTCCTCTTCCTCTTTATTTTCCTCTTTCTTTTCCACTTTCTCTTCATTTCCTCTTCTACTTCCTCTTGTTATTCATCTTTCTGTTGTTGTTCTTCTTTCCCTTCTCTCCGTCCTTTTTCTCGCTCTCCCTCTTCTTCCCCTTCGTCTCTTTTCTTATTCTGTTTCTCTTTTTTTCTCTTCCTTTTCCTCCTTTTCTTCCTCTTCCTCTTATTTTTCCTTTTTCTTCTTCTCTTTCTCTTTCATTTCCTCTTCTTCTTCATCTTTCTTTTTTCTTCCTCTTCTCCTTCTCTCCGTCCTTTTTCTCTTTCCCCTTCTCTTCTACTTCCCCTTCCTCTCCATCTTCCTCTTCCTCTCCGCCCTGTTCCTCTTTCTCTTTTTCTTCCTCTTCCCCTTATCTCCATCCTTTTTCTCTTTCTCCTTCTATTCTACTTCCCCTTCCTCTCCATCTTCCTCTTCCTCTCCACCCTGTTCCTCTTTCTTTTTCTCTTCCCCTTCCTCTTTGCCTTCCCTTTCCTCTTCCTCTTCGTCCTCTTCTTTTTCTTCTTTCTCTTCCTTTTCCTCTTCCTCTTCCTCTCCTTCCTCTTCCTCTCCGTCTTGTTCCACTAGTCATTCCCGTTTTCTGACCCAGTGCAAGAGGCCTCCGCTTCATGCTTTTACTTCCTCTCATTACTACTCCCAGTCTTGCCATCTTGGACTTCCCTATTCTTTCAGTTCGAAACATAATGAGCTCCTTTAGGTGAAGCTCTATAGCACATTTTCTTGCGGGGTTTGACTGACTCTTTATAAACCCTTTTGTTACGCAGATTCAGAAACTCTGTGGACTGTGTTGGGTCAAGAATAACTGGAGGAAGGAGGAGGGAGGTAGAGTCTCAGGAGAGTTGATAGCATTGGTGGTGCTGGTGATGGTGGTGGTGTCGGTGATGGTGGTGGTGGTGGTGATGGTGGTGAATTTGGTGTTGGTGTTTGTTGGGCTGGAGGTGGTGGTGGTATTGTTGGTTGTGTGGTGGTGGGTTGTGGTGCCGGTGTTGGTATTTGTGGTGAAAAAAACAAAAGGATTGGTGGTGATTCGTGGTGATGGTGGTGGTGTGGATGGGAGGAAAGTTTTTTTTTTTTTTTTCAGCCTCCAGATCTGACAGTCTTTGATGGATGTTTGAGGTGCACTGGAGAAATCTCTTTGCAAAATTATCATCCTTGAAGTCCTAATTATCCTGTCGGTGTCCCATCTGTCCTATCCCTCTAATTTCTTATTCTTCCACTTCCAGTGGGCACTAATCCTCTTTTCTTCTTTTTCTTCTTTTTCTTCTTTTTCTTCTTCTTCTTCTGCTTCTTCTTCTTCTTATTATTATTATTATTAATTATTATTACTATTATTACTATTATTTTTTTTCTCTTTTTTTCACGTCCTTCTTCTCGTCCATCGATGACTTCCGTTTTTGTCCATACATTTTTGCCCTCTTCCCCTTCGTTTTCCTATTTAATAGCTTCGACTTTTCATCTTTCTCACTTCCCCTTTTCTTACCTCTATCTACTTTTCTTATCTCTATTACTGGAATCTTACTCTAGGCCTTTACTTTCGTTTGACTTTAAGTCTCTACTTTATTTCCCCTCCCAAATCTGCAATAATTAGTAACCATCCTATGGCAATTTGGTAATTTTCATTCCAACATTTTGTTGCAAATTCGTTTGATGAAGACTTATCAAAACCCTCACGATTTAATATATCGACCTCACCTTCACACTGCATACCCTTGTTAGTCACACTTAACTGTCTTCTTAATCGCACCTCAAAGAGTTTAACATCACCACCTTTATCACTGCTGGCGGAGTGGGTTAGAGCGTCGCTACTTGCGACGAAGGTCGAGATGATGACACTTCGACTTTGCCGCTAGCGAGTTGGACCAAAGGTATGGTTCATAAAATTCCACGCTACAAAGTCTTCTGTGAGGGTACGGTCCTAGACTTCTGATAGGGGGTTCGTGACGTAAAACCAGATCATCAAATCATCACCTTTAGCATCTCCTTATATCTACTTCCAAATCCAAATTTAATTTCCATTATGATATGCGTGCCAATGCTCCTCTTAACTTCCGATTCCGATAAATTATGACTAATGTACTTTGTTCACATAGGATTTTTTTTTTTCCTTTTTTGTAAACCAACTGAAGGGTCTGAAAATAATCATGAATTATAATCGTTGTTGGTATCGGAATCGGACTCCTATCGAAATCGGAAGTTTAGAGCCGCATCGAGACTCGTATCGGAATCCGAAGTTTAGAACAGTATCGAGACTTGTATCGGAATCTGAAGTGTAGAGCATTATCGGGACCCTTATCGGAACCGGAAGTTTAGAGCAGTATCAAGACTCGTATCGGAATCGGAAGTTTAGAGCAGTATCAAGACTCGTATCGGAATCGGAAGTCTAGAATAGTATCAGGACTCGTATCAGAATCATTAGAAATTTCGGTATCGTCACATCACTAGTTTTCTATAGAAAACTACCTTATCTATTAAATATCTTACCGTGACCACCTGCCCTAGCTCGCGATACAAATATGCCCACAGCCATGAAGTATTCTTACTTCTACACATAATTATATAATTCTTCTCACTCTCCCTCCTCTTCCCTCAGTTTCCTTTTTCCTTTTCCTTTTTCAAGGTTTCGTATTTTTTTCTTTCGTTTTTTCCAGCTACTTTCCCCACTCATCTCCCATACTCTCCTCTTTTTCTCCTCCTTCCCCCTCCACTACTTATCTCTCCTTCTTCCCCCCTCCCTCCTCTCCTTTCCTGTCCTATTTCTCTCCCCACTCCTTCTCTATCCTCATTTCTCTTCCTTTCCTTCTCTCTCCTCCTTCCCCATCCTCTCCTCCTCTGTCCTCCTCCTTCCCCTTCCCCTCCATCTCTGTCCTCCTCCTCCTCCCTCCTATCATTCTATGTCCTCCTTCCCACCCTTTACTTCTAAGCCCTCCTTTCCCCCCTCTCCTACTATGTCTTCCCTCCCCCTCCTCTTTTTCTCTGTCTTTCTCCCCCCCCTCTCCATCTCTGTCCTCCTCCTCCTCCCTCCTCTCTTCCTACCACCTCCTTCCCACTCCTCCCCATCTCAGCACTCCTTCCCTTCCTCTTTTTCTCTGTCCTCCTACCCTCACCTCTCCTTCTCTGACATCCTAACTCCTCTTCTTCTCTGCCTTCCTCTTCCCTCCTCTTTTTTATGTCTTCCCTCCCCTCCTTCTCTGTCTTTCTTCTCCCTGTTCTATTTTCCTCTCCTCCGTCTCTCTCTTCTCCTTCTCTGTCCTCCTTCCCCCTCCCCTTCATCTCTCTCCTCCTCCTCCTCCCTCCTCTCCTTCTCTATTCTCTATCCCCTTCCTCTCCTTCTTTGTCTCTCTTCCCCTTCCTCTCCTTCTCTGTTCTCCTTCGCTCTCCTCTCTCTCTCTATCCTCCTTCCCCCTCCTCTCCTTCTCTGTCCTCCTTCCCCTCCTCTCTTCTTTATCCTCCTTCCACCTCCTCTCCTTCTCTCTCCTCCTTCCCCCTCCTCTCCTTCTCTGTTCTCCTTCCCCCTCCTCTTCTTCTCTGTCCTCCTTCCCCCTCCTCTCTTCTTTATCCTCCTTCCACCTCCTCTCCTTCTCTGTCCTCCTTTCCCTCCTCTCCTTCTCTGTTCTCCTTCCCCCTCCTCTCCTTCTCCGTCCTCCTTCCCTCTCCTCTCTTCTTTATTCTCCTTCCACCTGCTCTCATTCTCTCTCCTCCTTCCCCCTCCTCTCCTTCTCTGTTCTCCTTCCCCCTCCTCTCCTTCTCTGTTCTCCTTCATCCTCCTTTCCTCTGTCCTCCTCCCCCCTCCTCTCCTTCTCTGCCCTCCTTCCTCCTCCTTTCTTTCTCTGTCCTCCTTCTACCTCCTCCCCTTCTGTTTTTTTTCCAGGCCCTTCTTTTCCATATATCTCACATGACTTCTGAAAGGGAGGACGTTTCCTCTGGATTCCAGGATTTTAAGTCCGGAAGTACTAAAAGACTTTTTGTTTATGTTCATTTTGATAAGAGAACCCGAAAAGATATATATATTTTTTTTGTTCGGTGGCTGTTTCTTTTAGATGAATATTTTGAAAAAAGTTATACGTCTACGTATATGTGTGCTTGTGCGTGCACGTGTGTGTGTAAGTGTACGTATATGTGTACGTGTGTACATGCGTGTACGTGTGAGTGTGAGTGTAAGTGTATTTTGTTAACCTGTGCGTATACATATAGGTGTGCGTGTGCGTGAACGTTTGTGTACATGTGCGTGTACTTGAATGTAGACATGTATCTGTGCTTGTTCGTGATTGGATTAGTGTTTGTAATGTGTACATGTGCGTTTCATGTACGTGAGCGTATACGTATATGTAAACTTGTGTGTGTAGCTCTACGCATGCGTGTGCGTATATGCGTGCATGTACGAAGGTATACACGTATACATGGGCATGTACGTAGTTTTGTATGTATGCATGAACTATTGATATATCCAAGGAGTTATGTAGTGGGTATGTAGTGGATTCGTAATGGAAGCGTTGGGATAATAAATGACTTCTATGTTATAAAACCACAATTTTCTAAGGCTGACAAAGGCTACGTTGAGTGACATCATTTTCTAAAGATAATAAGGGCTACAGGACCGTTCCACGGTTTCTTTAACGTGGCGGCATACTAGACTAGCACGCCACTTGGTTTAGCTACTTCGTTTGAGTAGGAACGACTTCGGTTAAAATATTCTAGACTTCCGTACGAATATCTCAACAATGTGTCTAACATTCGTATTCTAGGTTTAACTTCGTTTAGTTCGTCATCCATCTTCCCACTACACGACCCAGGAGCAATGTGACAATTGAAAATTTGAAAAATAAAAGCTCGTAACTGGAGTTCTTTTTACTTAAACGAAGTAGCAAAAGTATTTTTATACATACATACATACATACATACATACATACATACATACATACATACATACATACATACATACATACATACATACATACATCCGTACATATATACATACATACATACATACATACATATATACATACATATATACATACATACATACACACATACATACATACATACATATACCAATGGGGATTTTTCCCTCTTTACAAGGGAGGTAGTCAAAGTCAAAGGCATAAATCCACTCCCACCTATTTCATCCCCACAAACTCCAATCCCATTTACCACCTTTCCCTCCCTATTTTTTTGGGGTCTTCCTGAATGACAGGTCATCCTTATATTTCGCCCACTACCCTGGGTCAGAAGCAATGCAGTAAGGCACAGTACATCCAAAGCAAAGCTGCTTAACCCATTCAACTCCGATGACAAGATGTCTTGTCATTTGGTCAAATAAAACAAAAAATCATAAAACACCAAAATGTTTGATCAAACACCAGAAAAATATGACGTCAATCCTCGCTTCGCTGCGAGCGAAGCGAGGACTGACGTCATATTTTTCTGGTGTTTGATCAAACATTTTGGTGTTTTATGATTTTTTGTTTTATTTGACCAAATGACAAGACATCTTGTCATCGGAGTTGAATGGGTTAATCTAATGGGCAATCCCACTCTTCGTCCCCTCATGCGAGAAATGCTTAGTGTGCCGTCACCTTAACAGACTTGCTCGTTGGCACTTTGCCTAATATGATCTTTTCTGGGTGTGCTGAGGTGAGGGAATACGAGTTTGTGTAATGCATAGACCTTATGTATATTTAAGATGGCTCCATGAGCTATTTATTTATACAAGCGATGTTTTAACTTTCTTTGCATTTTTTCCTATTATTATTATGATTACATATTTTGTCACCATTGTTTGTATATTTTCATGTACCAACCTAAATACTGTACGGGTTGTTAAACACTTTAGATTGTACCCATGTGTGCTAGTTTTTAGCATAGTCATATATATTACAGTATGCTCGCATATTTCTGTGAACGGTGACGTGTGTAAGCGTGCACATGCGCATCTTTTACGCAAATGTAGGAATGACCTCACAATAGTGTCAATATATATATACATATATATATATATACATATATATATGTATATATATGTATGTATGTATATATGTATGTATGTATATATGTATGTATGTACATATATATATATATATATGTATATATATACATATATATATATATATATATATATACATATATATATATATATATATATATATATATATGTTTATATTTATACTGATCG
>NC_134807.1:30230177-30232677 GCF_046742065.1 Oratosquilla oratoria
ATATCTGTTGAGGAAGGACGGGAGAAAACAGAAGACAGGGGTGAATGGAGTAGGGTTGTGTATGGATGATGCTGTGATGCACGAGAGGGAGTGGGTGGGGTTGGTGAGTGAGGGATTATGTATGAGAAATAAATTGACACAGCCCGAAGGGATTTCCCCACATCTTCTCCTTTTCTGCGTGAGGGGACGGAGGCGGGGGGGTCGCCAAATAAATGAAGCGGCTTTGTTGTGGATGTGCTGTGTCTTGCGACACTGCTTCTTACCCAGGGCAGTGGACAAGATGCAGGGATGACCCGTCATCCAGGAGGTGCCAAGATAAGAGGGAGGGAAGAGGGTAGAGGGGAATGGAGTATATAGGGGATGGAATGAGTAGGAGTGGTTCCTATGCCATTTTCTTTTGGCTACCTCCCGTGGAAGGAGGAAAAAGCCTTTGGTATGTGTGTGTGTGTGTGTGTGTGTGTGTGTGTGTGTGTGTGTGTGTGTGTGTGTGTGTGTGTGTGTGTGTGTGTGTGTGTGTGTGTGTGTGTGTGTGTGTGTGTGTGTGTGTGTGTGTGTGTGTGTGTGTGTGTGTGCGTGTGTGTGTGTTTGTGTGCGTACGTGCGCGCGCGCGCGTATGTGTAATTTACTGAAATATACGGTTAAAACGTTATATCTAATTTTTATATTGAAAAATATTTGTGAAATTCATGCTTCCATATCCAAAATGGTACATTGAGGAATCACTGAAGAATTTCGAGTACGGAAGCAGTAGTTCTTCCACGGAAAATCAGAGAAATACTGCCTTCCTCTCCATTTCCGTTTCTTTCCTTCTCCCAGTTCTGCTTTCCTTTCACATCCCCCACCCTCCCCCCTCTCCCTTCACTTCTTTTTCAATAACCCCTCCTTATCCTCTTTACCCTGCCTCTTCTCTTCTATTCTAAATTGGACTAGTTTAGATTTAAGGAAGTAATAGGAATGAACCGGTTCACCAATAGAATGGACTTAGAACCAGTAGAACCAGTTCACCAATAGAATGGACTTAGAACCAATAGAACCGGTTCACCAGTAGAATGGACTTAGAACCAATAGAACCGGTTCATCAATTGAATGGACTTAGAACCGGTTCACCAATTGAATGGACTTAGAACCAATAGAACCGGTTCACCAATAGAATGGACTTAGAACCAATAGAACCGGTTCACCAATAGAATGGACTTAGAACCAATAGAACCGGGTCACCAATAGAATGGACTGAGAACCAATAGAACCGGTTCACCAATAGAATGGACTTAGAACCAATAGAACCGGTTCACCAATAGAATGGACTTAGAACCAATAGAACCGGTTCACCAATAGAATGGACTTAGAACCAATAGAACCGGTTCACCAATAGAATGGACTTAGAACCAATAGAACCGGTTCACCAATAGAATGGACTTAGAACCAATAGAACCGGTTCACCAATAGAATGGACTTAGAACCAATAGAACCGGGTCACCAATAGAATGGACTGAGAACCAATAGAACCGGTTCACCAATAGAATGGACTTAGAACCAATAGAACCGGTTTACCAATAGAATGGACTTAGAACCGGTTAACGAATAAAATGGACTTAGAAACCATGTATTGAGGGCTGAAACAATTGGTTGCTTTAAGAGAAGAATAGATAATTCTATGGATAGAGATATCAGGTGGTAAGGGACATGGAACTGCCTAGTGTAGGCCTTATACTCTTTTGCTGTCTTCTCTTTTCCTATGTTCATATGTTTTTCAATACACTGGACATGGAACTGCCTAGTGTAGGCCTTATACTCTTTTGCTGTCTTCTCTTTTCCTATGTTCATATGGTTTTCAATACACTTCCTTACCCTCCTGTCCCTCCCTTACCTCTCCCTCTTTATCACCTCTCCCTCCCCTCCTGTCGTTTTATTTACCCTTCTTACCCTTTCCCATCCCTCCCCTTCCCTCCTCTCCCCTTCGCTTTTTCGCTAGCCTCCTTCCATCTTCTCTCCCCTCTCCTCTCCCCTTCCCATTTTCCTTCCCCTGCTTCTCATTTAACCTCCCCTCTTCTCCTTTCCTCTTCACCTTTCTCCTTCCCCCCTCTCTTCTCCTCCACTCCTCCTGTCCTGTTCTCATCGACTCTCTTCTCCACCTCTCCTCTCCTTTCCTTCTCCTCTCTCCTCTCCCGCCTGGCTCTCTCCTTCATCTTCCTGCCTTCCTCTCTCTCTTTCATCCCTCTCATACCTCCCTCCCTTCTCTCCCTATTCTTGTTCCCCTTCCCTCCATTCCTCTCCCTTTCATTACATTTCATTCACCCTCACCATTCCTTCCATCTATTCTTCTCCTTTCTCCTGTTTCCCTCTCCTCTCCTTCTTTACTCGCCTTCTTTCACACTTCCTTGGTTTCTTTTCCTGAATGTCTTCCCTTCTGTACGTTTATCCTTTGCGCTTATGTTCGCTTTCTTGGTTGTTTTCCAATTAACACAATTTCAGTTTGCAAGAGCGACTCCGGGAAGTGAGG
>NC_134807.1:30255177-30257677 GCF_046742065.1 Oratosquilla oratoria
CTGTTGTCGTCAATCACAGAGGGACTGTCATAACCACAGTGGCGGCCACATATCATATAGCGCTCTACTGTATATATTCATGAACTATTAGGACTAATATAAACATATGGATTCTATTACTATGAACCAAGCAATGAAGTGACGAAATAATTTTCACCCAGGATGCAGAGATAAATCATTTAATAGTGATTTAGTGTTAAGTTGTAAATGATATAGTAATCAAAATCTATAAGTTACATTATCATTCAATCACTCTTGTATATATATATGTGTGTGTGTGTGCGTATGGGTTATGTATTTCTAATGTCATAAAGTTTTGACATAAGTCGGTATACTTAGAATAGACACACACGCACACACACACACGCACATACACACACACACACACATACACACACACATATACACGCAAACACACACACACACACACACACACACACACACACACACACACACACACACACACACACACACACACACACACACACACATACACATGCAAACACGCACACACATATATACACACACAGGCACGTACTTACGCACGAACTTATGCACGTACGCACCCATACGGTAATTTATGGTCATCGTTACGCTTGTACGAGACTTTTTTTCGTGACCAATTATGAGTTCCGTAATGGAACACACACTTACACACTTACACAAACACACACACACACACACACACGCACGCACGCACGCACGCACGCACGCACACACACACACACACACACACACACACACACACACACACACACACACACACACACACACACACACACATACACACACACACACACAGGCACATACACACACACTCACATACATACACGAATCGATGGCGCAGTTGGTAGAGTTCCCGGTCGCAACTACGGCAGTCCCGGTTTGAATCCCTCCCAGGGCTGAAATAGCTGTCCATCACGAATTCAACACGTGATCCAATACAATGGTGAATCACAGACAACCAATATATATATACAGACGCTCCTCTACTTACGTTCATTCGTTTTATGTTTTTTCGATTTTACGTTTGAACTGACTGTAAAAAAAAAATGTAAAAAAAAAAAGAAAAAAGAATTTGAGTGAATTTTTTAGTTTAGCACGCTCTCCGTAGTTCAAACGATACTTGCGCATGACGCTTCGTCCATTGTTTGCATTGCACAAACGACAAACTGAACATGCCTTGCCTCCTCCTCCTCCTCCTCCCCCTCCTCCTCCTCCTCCCCCTCCTCCTCCACCATCTTAATTTATGTTGCTTGAATTTATTTTATTTGAAATTTATGTTATTATTTTACAATGTTATGTGTATAATTAATAATTTAGGGGTGTTTTATAAGATACGGTAATAGAATTTCCGGTCTATAGTACAGTAACAACTTACGTTCATTTTCAACTTACGTTCGGCCGTTCGGAACGTAACTAAAACGTAAGTTGAGGAGCGTCTGTGTATAAATATATATATATATGTATATATATATATATATATATATATATATATATATATCGTAGAGGAGGGATGCACAGCCATCGGCGGAACGTGACACCACTCGTGTATATCTTACTATTCTATACATTTGTCATACCTTTTCATTTTGATATTTACATGTTTATTTTCAGGTCAAATTTGTACCAATATTTGTGTTCAACATTACAGAATTATGTCAATCCTAAAGAAGCTTTTTCTTTTTAAGACGTAAGCTTGATTTAATAAATCGAGTACTATACAATCCCCTACTGTTACTACCTACGAGGGAAGGGCCTTTTTTTTAAGTCAATTCAGAGCTTCAACAATACTGAGTCTATGAGTTACAAAGGGTGACATTTCTGAGTCATTGCCTATCGTTCATTGAGGAATTTTACGCTCACTCAGGTGGCTTTAGAGGACAAATGCGTTTTATTGGATTGATTTTCTGATCAATTGTGAATTCCATGCCGAGAAATAGTTCCCGTTTTGAGCTCATTCGGTAAGCAAATCATGTTGATATTGTTTAGATCAGTCGTTTACATTTTTTTTTTTTTTTTTGAAGGATCCTAACAATGTTTCCCTACCCCCTCCTACCCTCAAAAAAAAAAAAAAAAAAAAAAAAAAAAAAAAATCGATAGACTGGAAACGGGGTCAATAATTTATCAAGTACTCTTTCCTTTTTTGTAATTTTGATATTTAAAGCCCTTCCTGCTGTGTTCTCTTGTTTTCTTGTTCCTCGATAACAACAATTCCTCCTTCCCACCATCGAACTCTACCTGTCTCTTTGTCAGTGTCTACATTTCCCATCTCCTTCCTTCCTTCTTTCTTTACTACTTCCTCCTCTTTCTTCCTTCACCGTCTCATCTCCCTTTTGAGTCTCCTTCTCTCCACTCCCGAATAACTGGTTTCATTGCCTTTAATCCACATGCCTACGCCCTGCAGTCTCGCCCATTCCCCACCCCTCTCCTCCTCGCCCCGTCAGCGCCCTTCCCTCTCGTTTCCCTGGTCCTCCACTCCGCCCCCTTACCCTCACCC
>NC_134807.1:30282677-30305177 GCF_046742065.1 Oratosquilla oratoria
ATGTACCCAAACACCATAGTGGATTCCCTACAACTCGTATATACTTTATTATAGTAATAGGCAAACGATTTTATTGTTAAATCTAAGAACAACAAACGTGGATGACACTTATACGAAATTGGTGCCTTCAGAGGTCGACCTTTTAGTTTCAAGTGGGACTTCGAAATTTACGTGACACTCCAATGCATTTCGTCGTCGACAACTAGTCCTTGGGGTACGATAACGGTGTAATACAGGGAAAGTGGTGGTAAGGGGAGAGATACAAGAAGGATAGCAGTAACCGAGGATAGTTAAAAGTGATCAGTTTTCTTTTTTGAGCATAAGAACATAAGAATGGGGGAGACTGCAAGAGACCATAAGGCCTTCTAGGCAGTCCCATATCCATTACCACCTATCATCCCCATCCATAAAGTTATCTAGAGGTACAAGAAGGATAGCAGTTAGAGAGGGTAGTTAAAAGTGATCAGCATTCTTTTTTGAGCATAAGAACATGAGAATGGAGAAGACTGCAAGAGACCATAAGGCCTACACTAGGCAGTCCCATATCCATTACCACCTATCATCCCCATCCATAAAGTTATCTAAAGGTACAAGAAGGATAGCAGTAACAGAGGATAGTTAAAAATGATCAGTTTTCTTTTCTGAGTATAAGAACATAAGAATGGAGGAGACTGCAAGAGACCATAAGACCTACACTAGGCAGTTCCATATCCATTACCACCTATCATCCCCATCCATAAAGTTATCTAGAGGTACAAGAAGGATAGCAGTAGCAGAGGATAGTTAAAAGTGATCAGTTTTCTTTTCTGAGTATAAGAACATAAGAATGGAGGAGATTACAAGAGACCATAAGACCTACACTAGGCAGTCCCATATCCATTACCACCTATCATCCCCATCCATAAAGTTATCTAGAGGTACAAGAAGGATAGCAGTAGCAGAGGATAGTTAAAAGTGATCAGCATTCTTTTTTGAACATAAGAACATAAGCATAGAAGAGACTGCAAGAGACTATAAGGCCTACACTAGGCAGTCCCATATCCATTACCACCTATCATCCCCATCCATAAAGTAATCTAGAGGTACAAGAAGGATAGCAGTTAGAGAGGGTAGTTAAAAGTGATCAGCATTCTTTTTTGAGCATAAGAACATGAGAATGGAGAAGACTGCAAAAGACCATTAGGCCTACACAAGACATTTCTATATCCATTACCACCTATCATCTCCATCCATAAAGTTATCTAGAGGTACAAGAAGAATAGCAGTAGCAGAGGATAGTTAAAAGTGATCAGTTTTCTTTTCTGAGTATAAGAACATAAGGATGGAGGAGATTACAAGAGACCATAAGACCTACACTAGGCAGTTCCATATCCATTACCACCTATCATCCCCATCCATAAAGTTATCTAGAGGTACAAGAAGGATAGCAGTAACAGAGGATAGTTAAAAGTGATCAGCATTCTTTTTTGAGCATAAGAACATAAGAATGGAGGAGACTGCAAGAGACCATAAGGCCTACACTAGGCAGTCCCATATCCATTACCACCTATCATCCCCATCCATAAATTTATCTAGAGGTACAAGAAGGATAGCAGTAACAGAGGATAGTTAAAAGTGATCAGTTTTCTTTTTTGAGCATAAAAACATAAGAATGGAGGAGACTGCAAGAGACCATAAGGCCTACACTAGACAGTCCCATATCCATTGCCACCTATCATCCCCATCCATAAAGTTATTTAATCTTCTCTTAAAACAACCAATTGTTTCGACGTTTACTACATTGTTACCAAGCTTCTAATCACAAAAGAATGATACGTGACTCTGGTCCACAAGAGTGTCAATAATCTCCAAAAGATTGGCCGTATGATGTTTATGCAATCAACACCATATATACTTGGAATAATGTCTTGTGAGTTTGTAATTTGTCTAGATACTCCCCAAGTGTTTTTGTAGCTTTAAAATTAAGCGTTAGTAGATAGAGATATTAGGAAAAAGTTAAATCATACCTGGATATATTTTCCCTCGAATAGAACGTCAACCTCAAAGTACATACATATACCAAAGGCTTTTTTCCCCTTACACGGGGGGTAGCCACAAAGAAAAAACATAGAAACCACTCCCACCCATTCCATTTTCTATATATTCCACTCCCCTCCACCCTCCTACTTCCCTCTTATCTTGGCACCTCCTGGATGACGGGCCATCCCTGCATCCTGTCCACTGCCCTAAAAAAAAAAAAAAAAAAAAAAAAAAAAAAAAAAAAAAAAAAAAAAAAAAAAAAAAAAAAAAAAAAAAAAAAAAAAAAAAAAAAAATTAGCCTTTGACGTCTACCTCTTCCGGAACTAGGTACCAGCCTCCTGAGACCACACTTTTCCGTTTGCTCTGCATTCACCCAATCCAGAGGACAACTCAAGATCTCTGCTCTGAATCAAAGACTAACGGGGTGAACCAATGGGCGTAACAGCATTTAGTAGGTATTCTACAAGAGATACTTGTGGCATCGGATTGACTTTTCACACACTCCTTCAAGGTCACTCTCGATTTTTAATCTTTTTTTGTTGTCACAGCTACTACGCCAAAAAGTAAGCGCGTGGGAGACACCAAGGTTATATTTTCTATAAAAGATATCACTGAAATCTTCCCAGAAAAGAAATTACTTACACAAAAAAAAAAAAAAAAAAATGCAATGAATGTGGGAGACAAGTCGAAGGCGTAGACCGACGTTTCCCTTTCTTTCCCTCATTTATATACTCATCCTACCTCCTACGTACTTCTCTTACCTCTCACTCCTTCCTCCCACTCTCCCTTCTCTCCTCCCTTCACCTCTCCCCTCCCACCACCTTTGCCCCTCACTCCCCCCTCCCCTCTCCCCCTTCCCCTCTCCCCCCCCTCCTTGTCCCATTAGCCTTGCCTCTGCCACTACCCCTCCCTCCAATTATCCCTGTCCTACCCACTGATTCTACCTCTCCCACTCCCACTCCCACTCGCACTCCCACTCCCACTCCCACTACTATTCTCAGTTCCCCCCTCCCCCTCCTCCTCTCTATCCTCCCTTTCCCCTCTCCCCCCGCTACCTCACCCCTCACCCTCATTCTTTCTTCTCTATATCTCCCCTCTATCCATTCCCCCTTCCCAGGCCCCTTTCCCTTGTTATCTTCTCATCTTACATCTATCTACTGCCATTCTTCCTTACTCATAACTCTTCCTTCTTCTTTACCCATCCCTCTTTTTCCTTCCTCCCACTTCAGTCTTCCATCTTCCATCTTCCCTCTTCCTCCCTCCTTATTCCTCTTTCTTCTTCCCTCTTCCCTCTTCCCTTTTACGTCTTCCCCTTCCTTCTTCCCCTTCGCCTCTTTCCTCTTCCCTCTTTCCTTCTTCCCTCTTCCCCTCTTCCCTCTTCCCATCTTCCCTCTTCCCCTCTTCCCTCTACTCCTTTCTTCTCTCTTCCCCTTCTCTTTTTTCTTCTTCCCTCTTTTCTTTTCTCTCTTCCCTCCTCTCTCTTCCCCTTCCCTCTACCCTTTTCCCTCTTCCTTCTTCCCTCTCCCCTCCTCCCTCTTCCTTTTTCTCTCTTCCCTTTTCTCACTTCTTCTCTCCTCCTCCCTCTTCCCTCGTGTAGGAGGAGGGCGGACGCGCTAGATCAACATGATTTAAGCTCAGCCTTGGAGGAGGTTGACTTTAGTCTCCCTTGAGGCGCATCACTGCACATGCGTCATCTTTGAACAGGAATCCCCATCGGCACTTTTCAGAAATCACACCTCAACTTCACGTTTTGCCCACTCAATACGGCGACATATTGCATCAAATTTTTATGCTGTGGTACGTGCCAAGCGGTTTTCTTCGAAGGGATTAAGGCACGGGAAGGAGGTTTAGTCGATCGAGGTCTTCATGAAGGTCTTGTGAATTGAGGCGTTTCCTAAGCCTGGAAGAGGCCTCCAAGAACTAGCAGAAGATAAGAAATAAGTATACAAATAAATAAATGAATAAGCAAATAAGTAAATATTGGAATAATGATAATATAGAAAATTGAATATATATATATATATATATATAATATATGATATATATATATGTATATATATATATGTATATATGAATGTATATGTATATATATTCGTATATATATGTATATATATGTATATATATATATGTATATATATATACATTATTCACTACACAATTCTCCCTTTTCACATGATTTTTAAGAGATTTTATATAAACTTGCTTTAAGAAAATCAAAAACTTCTACTAGGTTTTAAAAGATTGTCTTTTTTGAAAGATGGGGAGGGGGAGACACTATCTTTGACCGTCAGTCATCGTATGGAAGAAGTTAATGTTTTTCGGTGCCAGATGACATTCTTTACTGCCAGATGGCACTTCTCCCTTCATCCTAGCCACTGCCCCTTTTTATTATTATTATTATTATTATTATTCTATCTTTGTGGACCTCCACCATCAATAGCATGGGTGGGGAACCCTTGGCACGCGTGCAAAATCTGGCACATCAAACATCAACTACTTTTTCCGGCATGCAAAGCCCAGAACTCACCTTTAAACAAAATAGCTAATAAGTATTCAGCTTCTTTTGTATGACCATTGGTACCCGCATGCTGCGCTGGGTGGTAGATTGAGACACTACGAAGTGAAGAGAAGGGTCCCATAATTGATATAGGTTTATGATTTTACTTCATTGGCAATCAAGAAAATGTTTATAAAAGATTTGGCTGATATTGGCACCCGCATTTAAAAAGGTTACCCACCCTAGGTCTATAACCTTTCTCGAAGCGAAATTACCGGGAGACAGAAAATTATGAATATATATATATATATATATATATATATATATATATATATATATATATTCTCACCTTCGTTCCCTCAGAAAATTATGAATATATATATATATATATATATATATATATATATATATATATATATATATATATATATATATATATATATTCTCACCTTCGTTCCCTCAGAAAATTATGAATATATATATATATATATATATATATATATATATATATATATATATATATATATATATATATATATATTCTCACCTTCGTTCCCTCGTCTTTCTCCCTCTCCTTCGTGTTCAGGCAAATACGCTTTTCGCTCACGATCAGAAATAGATATTTTCAACTTCAGTGTACCCACATACTATAATATTCGTTCAACTTCGGTTACCAAGAACTGAGTATGAAAGCTTTCTACTCTATTCCACATTAGGCGTATGCTAAAAGTTGCCTCTCTTCCCCCCCCCCCCAAAAAAAAAAAAAAAAATGAAGAAAGGTACGATTTGCTCGGTGCTCTTATGAGTTTACCACAGCCAATAACGGGTGACGCGCTACGTTGATAGGTTCGGTTAAAATGCTCAGCCTCGTACTTTGCAGGTCGAAGCGAAACATCCTCATTCAAAAATAAAGAATTGTTGCTCTAGATAATCGTTTGGTGATTATCGTTGAGCCATGAACGATCATCGTTGAGCGATAATCTCAACATGCAAAGCTTACCTGAAGAAGGAAAGATAAACACATGGAGATCACAATTTTTTGTCCTTAGGTCAGATAACATATGCACACGATTTTTTTTCTCGTAATAATATGTCACTATTTTGTAAGATAATTTGTGTCTATTCACGCGTTGATTTCCTAAACATATACTCGCATTAAGAGAACGCACTTCGTATGGAAATGTTCTTATTATATACGGTATGCACACTCCAGCCTTCATCGTTGAACAATATTATGTGTTTGCCACGCGTGGGCATTGTGGCGGATACATGAGATTTGCTTGACAAGCCTAACGAGGTATAATTCACACATGTAAACTGTGTAAAGTCGAGTTAAACTTCATGAGATCCAATTACATATGTAAATTCATCCCATTTATCCAACCTTTTCGACTGTTGGTGAGTTGTCCATGTTGACGATAAGTCCATGAAATCTGACCCAGTTTCAAGTGACCTTGCACGTGACAAAAGACTCAATTTTACCAAAGTGTGAAGCTAAACTGAAGTACTTAAAGTAGTCCTAATGTTAATAGTACCCTAGTACTTCAAGTGTACACGGCACAGTGCATGACGGGCAGAAACAATGAGAAAAAGGAAGTATTTGTCTTGTAAGAGTTATCTTTTATATCATAAACGCATTTCTAATGTAATGTGAAATACATGATGAACGAAGGAAATGAAGAGGAAATGGAAGAAGAAGGGGAAGGAAGACCAGGATAAGACTGAGAAAGGAAAGAGAGACAGAGAAAATGAAGAGAAAATAGGGAACAGTAATTGAGAACCAAAGAGAAAGAGGGACAAAAATGAAACGAACAGAAGAATCAAAGAAAGAAAAGAAATGAAAAATTTAAATAAAATAGACAATGAAGTAATAAATGAAGAGAGAATGAGGAGGAGTCTGAAGAGGAGGGTAAAGAGAAGAGAGAAGAGGGGGACGAAGAGGAAAGTAAAGAGGAGAATGAAGAAGAGAATGAAGATGATAATGAAGAGAGGGAGTGACAAGAAAGAACAGACTAGGAGATTACAACAAACAAGGGGATGTGGGGGAGAAGGAACAAGGAGTGTGTGTGTGGGGGGGGGGCAAACTAGACGTGGAACAAACAAGACAGAGGAAAAAGAGTGGGGAAGAAACAACACAAGAGGAGATAGCAAACAACATTATCGAGAGTAAACAAGAGGGGACAAACGAGAAGAAAAAATGGAAGGAAACAAAACAAGAGGAGATAGCAAACAAGAGGAGCGAGAGCAAAACAAGAGGAGATAGCAAACAAGAGAAGCGAGGGCAAACAAAAGGGAAACACAAGGGGGGGAAAGCAAACAATAGGGAGAGCACACAGGTGACAACAAACACAAGGGCGAAAAGCAAACAAGAGGGGAGAGTGCATATAACGGGGGGAAGCACACAAAAGGGAGGACACACAGGGAGGGCAAAAAGCTAAACACATGAATGTATGTGTATGTGTGTGTATGCGTGTGTGTGCGTGTGTGTGTGTGTGTGTGTGAGTGTGTGTGTGTGTGTGTGTGTGTGTGTGTGTGTGTGTGTGTGTGTGTGTGTGTGTGTGTGTGTGTGTGTGTGTGTGTGTGTGTGTGTGTGAATGTATGTGTGTGTGTGTGTGTGTGTGTGTGTGTGTGTGTGTGTGTGTGTGTGTGTGTGTGTGTGTGTGTGTGTGTGTGTGTGTGTGTGTGTGTGTGTGTGTGTGTGTGTGTGTGTGTGTGTGTGTGTGTGTATTTACCATGGTCTTTGGATCACCTGTTGGACTCGTGATCGACAGCTATTTCCCTCCCAGAGGAGAGCTCAGAGCTCGTATAATGATCTATGGGTAATGCTGTGACCTTACCCGCACACATACCCCAACTCCCCGCCCACGAGAGTTGGAGTAACGACTGGAAGCGCAGCGATACTGAATTTATTTCAGCCCTGGGCAGGATTCGATCCCGGACCGCCGTAGTGACAGTCGGAGACTCTACCAACAGCGCTACCGAGTCGTGTGTGTGTGTGTGTGTGTGTGTGTGTGTGTGTGTGTGTGTGTGTGTGTGTGTGTGTGTGTGTGTGTGTGTGTGTGTGTGTGTGTCTGTGTGCGTGTGTGTGTGTGTGGACGAGTGTGTGACCTTTCTATTTGTGTACTCCGTTTCTTTTTATTCGTATAAATACATTGACGTCTATTTCATTATATATGATTATCTTCCTGTAATTTTTCATTTTTACAATACACTCCATATGAAGTATTCCTAAAACGACTTTGTGCCATTTATGTACGAAGATATAAAGATGAATATTTTTAGAACTATGCATGTTATGTACTATGCTTAAAAATTTTATTTATTTCCTTTTCCTCTGACACCTATATCCTTCTCTAATACTTCACCCAAAATTTCAATCTTCCCTTTATCCCAGGAAACCACTCCGAATCCTACCCCAACCTCACACGTCCCCCTACCATGTCAACCTCGGACCGAAGTCTCAAGTTGTAACCTATTTTACGTCAACATCTGAGCCTTCGTTCGAGGAGGATGAGAATCCTGGAGCTCAAAACAACAAAGGCGTGGAAAAGCTCTCGAGTATTTTGGTCGTGTTTCTCCCAGAGTCTTGTTGGGTCTCTCCATGTTCCGAACCGTTCGGAGTGTTGGAAGGCTGGAACGACGGGACAGAGGTGGAAGTCGGACCTATTCTGGAAGCCTTGCGAGATGCAGGATTTTCCAGGATTTGTGGTTGTTGGATATAGGAACAGGTAGTTGCGTTCGGAAAAAGCAATCCATGTGTATAACCACGAATTGGTATGTTTACGTGTGTGTGTGTGTGTGTGTGTGTGTGTGTGTGTGTGTGTGTGTGTGTGTGTGTGTGTGTGTGTGTGTGTGTGTGTGTGTGTGTGTGTGTGTGTGTGTGTGTTGTGCGTGTGTTTGTGAGTGCGCGGTCGCTCATTTGATGTGGACTTTATGGTTTTTACATTTTTTTTTCCTTTATGTATTCTGATTTGAGTATTTTGTGAAGTTTTATGTTGTCTGTGCTTGATGTGTCTTTTCTCTTTTAATAGCATGTTTTTTGCGTATTTTTATAATCCCGGTGCCATGTGTTGTGTAGCTTTCTTATTTTGTTTTTGTATGCTTTTTATGCCATTGTATATGTCTATATTATATGCATTTTTGTGTGTCTAAGTATCTGTGAATATTTGAGTATCTTTGCGCATTGTTTTAGCGTTTTTGTTTTATATTTTTCTGTCTCTTGGATTTCTTTTTAAGGTGAGAAGGGATATATATATATATATATATATATATATATATATATATATATATATATATATATATATATATATGTTTCAATATTTCCATTTTTCTGTTCTTTATGTTTGTTTGTTATTTCGTATCTGCTTATTGGGTAGTGTGGTTATTGTCTGAGTTTTTGTTTTTGCATTTCTGTATTATATTATATCTGCTTCGTGTTTTTATGTATTGTGTTTTTGTTTTTTCAATGTTTTTCTTTCTTCTTATTTCTGTCTATTTCTTTGCATCTTTGTTTTTTTTTCTATGCTTTTTCTGTATTTCTATATATTGTTTACGTTTATTTGTCTTT
Organism: Oratosquilla oratoria; assembly: GCF_046742065.1. Lineage (NCBI taxonomy): Eukaryota > Metazoa > Arthropoda > Malacostraca > Stomatopoda > Squillidae > Oratosquilla > Oratosquilla oratoria. The sequence continues at coordinate 30,291,761 of NC_134807.1, forward strand.
GTTTCTTTGTTTTTTATGTTTTCGTTTTTTTATGTTTGTGCAAGTTTTCTTTTTGTATTTTTGTGTTCCTGATTTTGCGGCTTAAGTCATAGTGCAGAAGGTGTTGCAAACTAGTTTGTACATATTCAAATCCTTGACATTGTACATACATTCCCAGTGGCCAAAATGTCCCCTTTACATATATAACAAAAGATTACATTGGAAGGGCACGCCGACAAGAGACCTTTTGGTCCATAACTAGGTCGGATGCGTACATGACGAATACATCCCTGGAGTATTCACGGATAGGAATATTGAATACATACAGGGTATCCTTGAATCCAATTAGTATATTTCACATTCTTCAGGGCCGGCCCGTTCTTGCAACTCGCCTTCCCCAATTCAAATCTTTCGTTTACGAACATGAATCCTATCGACCACGTAGACACTACCAGCGGTCGTAACCTTCTGAAAGGGGGGAGAAATTGAGTACAGAAGCTCACTCTTTAGGTTAGAAGTTGGCAGAATTAAGAAGAGAAATAGATATAGCCGACGAGGAAGGAAATATAAAAAAAGAATGTGGACCTGGAGACGGGCAGTGTTTTCTCGGCTCAGGTGATTTGAATCCAAACGAGGTGGTGGTGTTGGTCGCAGAAGACCACCGCGGGATGCTGGCTGAAGATAGGAATGCCACAAGAATAGGGGAGGGGGAGGAGGAGGAAGAGAAGTAGGAAGAAGAAGAGGAGGAGGAAGAGAAGTAGGAAGAAGAGGAGGAGGAGGAGGAAGAGAAGTAGGAGGAAGAGGAGGAGGAGGAAGAGAAGTAGGAAGAAGAGGAGGAGGAGGAAGAGAAGTAGGAGGAAGAGGAGGAGGAGGAAGAGAAGTAGGAAGAAGAGGAGGAGGAGGAAGAGAAGTAGGAAGAAGAGGAGGAGGAGGAGGAAGAGAAGTAGGAAGAAGAGGAGGAGGAGGAGGAAGAGAAGTAGGAGGAAGAGGAGGAGGAGGAAGAGAAGTAGGAAGAAGAGGAGGAGGAGGAGGAAGAGAAGTAGGAAGAAGAGGAGAAGGAGAAAGAGAAGTAGGAGGAAGAGGAGGAGGAGGAAGAGAAGTAGGAAGAAGAGGAGGAGGAGGAAGAGAAGTAGGAAGAAGAGGAGGAGGAGGAGAATGAGGAGGAAAAGGACGAGTAGAAAGGGTCAGGAGGAGGAGCAGCAGGAACGGTTGGAGGAAGAGGAGGGGGAAGAGGAAGAGGAATATGAATAAGAGAAGGAGGAGGAAGAGGAGTATAAAGAAGAGGAGGATGAGGGGGAAAGGAGAAATAAGAAGAGAAGTAGGAGGGAAAGGAGAAATAGGAAGATGAGGAAGAGGAAGTGACATAGGACGGGGAAGAGGAGGAAGAGAAGGAAGAAGAGGAGTAGGAAGAACTGAAGGAGGAGGAGAAGGAGGAGGAAACTGACGAGTATTGGAAGGGTTAGGGGGAGGAGGTGGAAGGAAAGGAGGGGTTGAGGAGGAAGAGGAGGAAGAAGAAGAGGAGGAGGGTGAAGGAAGAATAGAAAGAGATGGAGGGATTGGGGGGAGGAATAGAAGAAGGATTAGTAGGAGGAGGGTGCAAAGAAGACGTAGAAAGATGGAAGATGGGAATTAGAAATCGGAATTGTGGTTAAACTACGTTCTGCTTGGTGCAATTGTCGTTCAACGGTGATCGTTCATGGCTCAATGATGATCGTCAAACAATTGTCTAGAGCAGTGGTTCTCAACCTTTTTGTTAATAGGTCCTTTACTTATGGAATGCTATTTCCATAGTTCCTGGAGCTCTTTTCAACGATGACTTAAATCGTTTTGCATCCACCAGCTGCTACATGTTTGAGGACTGTGTGTTCTCTTAGGAGGATCTATGGATGCCCCAGAACTCCCAGAACCCAGGTTGAGAACCTCTGGTCTTTGTTTGGCTGTTTCGCTTCGAGCTGCAAACACGAGGCAGATAACCTTAACCGAACCTACCAACGGGTTTACCCAAACATGATGCCAGTTAGTAGGGTGCGCGTCACAAGGCATTGGCTGTGGTAGGCTAATAATTGTACCGAGGGAAGCACACCTTTAGTAAGAAGGAATAGCTTAAGGAAGAGGAGGTGAAAGATTGGGATAGAATGTGGAAGGAAAGTGGATGAGGGATCCATAAAGGGAAGAACAAGAGGCAGATCATTGAAAATAAACTGAAAAGGGACGAAAAAAGGGAAAGGAAAAGGAAGGTGGAAGGAGAAGGAAGTAGGAAAGGGAAGGGGAAAGGAGAAAGGGAAGAGGAAGGGAAAGTAGGACGTGGGAAAGGGAAGACGAATGTGGAAGAGGAAGGGGAAAGAGAAAGGGGAAGAGTAATGAGGAAGGAAGGGGGAAGGAGGAAGAGGAATGGAAAATGGGAAATAGAAAGGGAGAGGAGAAAAGGAAAGGAAAGGAAATATACCTTTCCTCTTCCGTTACCTTTTCTTTCCTCGAAGAGGTATTGGGAGAAGATGGAGGCAGGGAAGAGGAAGAGGAAGAGGTAGGAGGAAAGTGGAATGAATAAGTGGAATGGGGGAATGGGGATAGAGGAAGGTGGACAGAAAGGGAAATAGAAAAAAGGGATTAATAAAAGGGAGAAGGAAGGGAGAAATTGAGGAAGATAGGAAGGAAAGAGAACGAAGGAGGAAAAGGAGAAACATAAGGAGAAGAAATAGATGAGAATAAGCGATGAAAGATAATGTTGGAAGTGAGAAAGAAGACAATTAGAACAATGGAGTGATTGAAAGGTTTTGAGAAAGGGATGTAATAGGCGGGGAAGGGAAGAGGATGAAGCAATATGAAAATGACGAAAAGAAAAGAAAAAGGGAGAAGATAATGGAATGATTTGAAGAGGGGAGGACAAAATATTCATAAAAAACGAAAGAAATTGGAAAACCTAGGAGTGGATAAAGAAGAACGGCAGAACAAGGGGCGGAAATGTATGGGGGGGAGAACTTGTATTTGAGAGCTGCAATGGAAAAGAGCAAGAAAGAAATAGAGAGAAACCTGAGAGAATGGAAAGGAAGAGAAAAGGGAATGGAAAGGAAGAGTAGGAGACTGACAGATGAGAAAGACGTCAAAGGAAGAGGATAGAAAAGAAGAAGATGAAAAGAAATGAGAGAGAAGGGGCAGAGAAGGAAAAGAGAGCGTGGAGAGCCAGAAGAGAAAAGGAGAGGAAATGAGGTAAAGGAAAGGGGAATAGATAAAAAAAGAGAAAAAGAGAGGAATTGTGGTAAAGGAGAAATAAATATAAAAAGAGAAAAAGAGAGGAAATGAGGTAAAGGAAAGGCGAATAAATAAATAAAAAGAGAAAAAGAGAGGAATTGTGGTAAAGGAGAAATGAATAAATATAAAAAGAGGAAAAGAGACGAAATGAAGTAAAGGAGAGGGGAATAGACAGAAATAAAGAGGAAGTGAAGAGAGGAACTGAGTTGAAGGAGAGGTAAATGGATAAAAAGAGGAGGAGAAAAGAGAAAATATAGTGAATAGGTGAATGGATAGAAAAGAGAAGAGGAAAAGAGAAGAATTAAGGTAAGGTAAAGGTAAATATATGGAAAAAGAGAAAGAAGAGAGAACTTGAGGTAAAAGAGAGTTAAAGAGATAGAAAAAAGGAGGAGGTGAAGAGAGAAAATGAGGTGAAGGAGAGGTGAATAGATAGAAAAGAGCAAAAGAAAGGAAATGAGGTAAAAGAGAGGTAAAGGTACGGTATAGAAAAAAGAGGAGAATAATTGAGGATAAGGAGAGGTGAATAGAAAACAAAAGAAGAGAAACGATAAAAGAGGAAAGAGGATGGGCAGGAGGAACAAAAGGAGGAGGAGGAGGAAGAGAGGAGGAGGAAGAGGAGGAGGAAAAGGAGGAGGAAGAGGAGGAGGAAGAGGAGGAGGAAGAGGAGGAGGAGGAGGAGGAGGAAAAGGAAGAGGAAGAGGAGGAGAAGGAGGAAGAGGAGGAGGAGGAAGAGGAGGAGGAGAAGTACTGAAGATGGGTTAAAAAGAAAACGTAGTTTGGCCAAGATTTAGAGCATAAAAATAAATTGGAAGAATAGAGAAGAAAAACAAGTGAGAAGAAAAAACAAAAACAAAACGAAAAAGACTAAAAAAGTTATAAGTAAAAAACATGGGGAAAAAGAAACGTGATTTGGGAGGAAAAGGAGTACATAAAAAAAAAAAAAAAAAAAAGGACTAATGCGTGCAAAGAGAAACACAAAGAAAGTGTAGATAATGGGCTGGATGCTCACTGGCCGAGCGGATTAGAGCGTCGCTACTTGCGGCGAAGGTGAATCTTACCACAAGCGAGTTGGACCAGGGGCATGGTTCATTGAATTCCACGTTACAAAATCCTCTATAATAGGCACTGTCCTTGCCTCCTGACAAGGGGAGTGTGTGTGTGACGTTAAACCGATTCATTTACCGTGGAAATCTAGAAAATGACCTAGAGAAAGCAATCTAGTGATTGGGTGTATTCGTGTAAAGGGAACAAGGAGAAAGGGAAGGGGGAGAGAGATGATAAAGATGGGTACGGAGAATTGGAAAATAATGGCGGCGTTAAGAATGAGGAGGAGGAAGAGAAGGAGAACGAGAAGAAAGGATGTAAGAAGAGAGAGTGCATAAAGCGAAAACAAGGAGAAAAGGGATAGAAATAAGAAAGGAGAGAAAGGTGATAGAAGAAGAAAGGAAGGGAAAATGAAGTCTAGAAGGATGGGGAGAAAGAGGGGATGAAGGAAGGAAGAAAGAGGGAGGGAAGTGGAAAAGACTGGAAGGAAGTAAGGACGGAGAGAGGAAAGGAAGGAAGGGAAGAAGAAAGGAAAGAAGGGAGGAAAGACTGAAGATAAAAGGAAGGAAGGAAGGAAGGAAGGAAAGAAAGAAGGAAGGGAGGGAGGTGAAAAAGACTGGAGGGAAGGAAGGAAGGAAGGAAGGAAGAAGAGAGGAAAGGAAGGAAGGGAAGAAGAAAGGAAAGAAGAGAGGAAAGACTGAAGATAAAAGGAAGGAAGGAAGGAAGGAAAGAAAGAATGAAGGAAGGAAAGAAGGAAGGAAGGCAAGAAGTAAAGAAGGAAAAAAGTAGAGGGAGTCAGAAAAGGAGAGAGGAAAGGAAGGAAGGGAAGAAGAAAGGAAAGAAGGGAGGAAAGACTGAAGATGGAAGGAAGGAAGGAAGGAAGGAAAGAAGGAAGGAAGGAAAGAAGAAGGCAAGAAGTAAAGAAGGAAAAAAGTAGAGGGAGTCAAAAGAGGAAGGAAAGAAAAAAAGTCGAGACAGAATGAAGGAGAAAGTAGTGGAATGTCGTAGGAATTGTGGATGGAATTTTATATGGATGCGATGGGTAGTAAGGAGCCTACGCCTGGAGACGCTGATTAGCTGCAGCCGAGGCCGTCACCTTTGCCCTATGTGCTTGGACTGTTGGAACAGATAACAAGCAAACTGGGAATCCGAGAGGAGTGCGGGACTCGAACACACAACTAAGCGAATGCGAGGCCAGCACGGGTCTGATTATTCCACCAGCAGAGACGATAGGAATTAGGTAGACAGAAGGAAAAGCAGAATGAAAATAAGTAAGAAAGGAGGAAATAAAAGAAGAAAGGGATAACGAAGTAAATGTTAGAAAGGTGTAGGAGGGGAGGAAGTAGTAGAAGGAGAAGAAAGAAAAGAAAGATTTGGAAGAAGGATTTTTGTAGGATTCGTTTGGGGGAAGGGTGTTTGTAGGAAGGGTGGGAAGAGGAGGAGGAGGAGGAGGAGGAGAAGGAGGAAGAAGAGGAGGAGGAGGAGGGGAGGAGGAAGAGGAGGAGGAAGTCGGTATGATAAGGGATTAGGAAAGGGTTGAGAAAAGCGAAAAAATGAGGTGACGAAAAGGAAAATAAAAACGAAATAAAAAATAATTTGAAAAAGATTGAGAGATGGGGGAGAGGGGGACGGGGAGGGGGAGGAGGGAGGGGGGAGGGGAAGGGGGAGATAGAGCAACCAGGCAAGAAAAACAAGCAGAGAAACAGTAATGAGGAAATAAAAAACAAGGAGAAGCAGGAAAAGGAAGAAATGTAAAGTAAAGGAGAGAGAGAGAGAGAGAGAGAGAGAGAGAGAGAGAGAGAGAGAGAGAGAGAGAGAGAGAGAGAGAGAGAGAGAGAGAGAGAGAGAGAGAAAGAAAGAGAGAGAGAGATAGAGAGAGAGAGAGAGAGTGAGAGAGAGAGAGAGAGAGAGAGAGAGAGAGAGAGAGAGAGAGAGAGAGAGAGAGAGAGAGAGAGAGAGAGAGAGAGAGAGAGAGAGAGAGAGAGAGAGAGAGAGAGAGAGAGAGAGAGAGAGAGAGAGAGAGAGAGAGAGAGAGAGAGAGAGAGAGAGAGAGAGAGAGAGAGAGAGAGAGAGAGAGAGAGAGAGAGAGAGAGAAAGAGAGAGAGAGAGAAAGAGAGAGAGAGAGTGAAAGAGAGAGAGAGAGAGAGAGAGAGAGAGAGAGAGAGAGAGAGAGAGAGAGAGAGAGAGGGGGGGGGGGGGGGGGGGAGAGAGAGAGAGAGAGAGAGAGAGAGAGAGAGAGAGAGAGAGAGAGAGAGAGAGAGAGAGAGAGAAGTCATAAGAGGAATATCAAATGGAATCGGAGGCAGTTAGTAAAGAAAGTGGAATAAGAAAAGAAGGAAGGAAAGGCGAAACGAACAAGATCACAAAATAAAAATGTATAAAATAAAAGTTACAAACAAGGCAACGAAGGAGAGAAATATGAAATAAAAGAAAAGGAGGAAAGCTTGGTCAAGGTGAAAATGAATCAAACGAAATATAAGAAATGAAACAGGAATAAGATAAAAATAAGAATAAAATAAAAGAGGAAGTGGAAGTAAAATAAGATAAAGAGAGAGAGAGAGAGATGGAGAGAGAGAGAGAGGGAGGGGGAAGAGAAGAAAAAAACGAGAATGGAAAAGAGGAGAAGTGAGAAAAAAATTCTTCCACAAGGAATAGGAAAAGCAGAGAAAGACGAAAACAGAGTAAAAGGAAGTGAAAGGAAATAGAGAAGAGAAACACAAATGTAAGAAAAAGGAACATGAAAGAGGAAGATGGAATGAGTGAAAAAGGAAGAAGGAGAGAAAAGAGTAGAATGAAACGGGAGAGAAGAGAGGAGAGAAGGAAAGAGAGGAGAGGAAAGATAGAAAGAGAGGAGAGAAAGTAAGAAAGGAGAGAAAAAAGAGAGGAGAGGAAAAAAGAGGGCAGAAAGAGAGAAGAGAGAAAATAGAGAAGAGGTAGAAAGAGAGGAGAGAAAGTGAGAAAGAAGAGAAAGAGAGGAAAGAAAGAGAGGAGAGAAAGAAAGAGAGGAAAGAAAGAAAGAGGGGAGAAAGAAAGAGAGGAGGGAAAGAAAGATTGGGGAGAAATAAAGGGAAGAGAGGAAGAAAGAGAGGGGAGAAAGGAAGAGACGAGAGACAGAAAGGGAGAAAAGAAAAGGAAATATTTATCTTAAACCTCTAAAGACAAAGGCTCTACATTTGTTGACGCAAGTCTCAATGTACATTATTGATGTTCTTGAAAATATTGCGTACTTGAACATTTATTTATTCATCTGTCAATTCATTCATTCATTCATATATTTATTTATTTAATTTATTAATTGTTTATTCATTTATTTATCTATTTATTTACTTATCCATTTATCTCTATCCTCACATCTATTCATCTATTTATTCATTTATCTATTTATGTATTTATTTATGTATTTATTTATATATATATTTATTTATTCATTCAATTATTTATTTATTTATTTATTTATTCATTTACTTTATTTATTATATACTAACTACTTATTAAGCACTTGATATTTTATCCCTGAATTTGAGGGGGGGAAATGTCCACATTAACAGAGTATCACATTCATTTTAGTAACACACTGTCGATTTTTTTTCCAAAGGCGGACAATTTCACTCACGAATAACAAACTGGAAATAAAGGAGTATTTTTGATTTCCTGAGACAAAGACTTTGTTCCAAGTCTCCTAGATAGCTGAGTAAGGATGTCTGCTATTCACCAGATGAAAAACGTGCAGAAGAACCAGATTGAGTTAACAGTGTGATTAGATCAACATGACTTCTTTACGGGTTACAGGGTATTCTTATACGAGTCTGAAATTTGCATAACACCAAACTTGAAAAAGAAGAAAAAAAATAGAAAGAAAAATGGGGAAGCTCGATATCCTATGAAAGGCACAAACAAAGAGTCTGAGTGATATATTTGGCAGAAGTCATTGTATACACACAGTACGCTGCAAACTTTGAACTCCCAGGGGGTAAACAAGAAAGCTTGTGACAGAAACAGTCCCTCTTAGGTACAACATTCTCTTGAAGGTATGGTGATTTTTTATCTATTTTTTTATTTTATCTTATCACAAACACAGAGACAGGGAAACACACAAATTATCCAGACTATTTTATTCAGCTGAGAGGAATCTCCACATGAGTGCAGACAAGTTTATAATTCCTCAACAAAAAGTAACAATAACTGTATTTTCTATTCCAAATGTCTATACCGTTTTCTGTTTCATATTGTAGTAATAATGCTTAAGCCATGCCAGGGGATGCTTTTATGGAGATTTTGCCAAAGTAACAAGCGAGAACTGAAAACCAAAAACAACAGGAAAATCCAAATTTCATTAATATTCTTGTGCATTGCTGTGACACTGTAATAAAGTCTTCTGTTCCTTTCAAATTTCATGTGATATAACATATAATCACAATCATCGAAGTTAACAGATCCTGGAAGACCATTTCTAAACGGGAGAGGATTTCTCAAGGGACTTATTAAACCGGAGGAGAGTTCCTGCTTTAAGTGGCCTAAATTTGATATTTTTACGAAGTAAAATATTGTTAAAGGTTCTTTCATTGTCAGACATACAATCAATGAGCCTCTTACATCAAAATTGGACTCAGAACAGCTGGTAGTAAGTTCATGTGTGCATAAGTTCTTCATAAATTGCACAATAATAAATATTTCCACTTAACTGGACAGCGGGAGCTTTACCAACATTTGGGCAGTGTCTCATGCATCTTTAAAAGAGTTATTCTTCTAATGAGGCTCTTTCGCTTGAATGGCTTTATTTGCCTCTGTGTTTCTGTTCATCCATCTCTTGATCGCGATGAGCATCCCTGACGCGATCCCTCTCGAAGTCTCGGTGGACATCTCTGCAAGCGTCCCGCCGAGCATCTCTTCGAGGGTCTCTGTTTTCTCCAGGCCAAATGCCTCTCCAGACCTCCATTGGCCACTCAGGAACACCCCCTTCAAGGCCGAAGCTGGTCATGACCTCAACGTAAGAATCCCTCCAGCTATCACGTCGAGAGTCCCTCCAGGCGTCCCGTCGCTGGTCCCTCCAGGCGTCTCTTTGTGTATCCCTTCTGGCGTCCTGTCGAGCCTCCTCGAAAAGCGCCTCTTGAAGGGCCATGTCTCCCTCGTAGTAAATACTTCGGCTGCTGATCATCCTCGTAACTCGAAGTACGAAATTCAGGTAATGATTTGGATAACGGCGACAACGTGATATGATGCTTGCACACAACTGAGTTTGCGGTTAATTTGCTTCCGAAAACCTCGGGAGTCTATTCCTTCTCTTCTTCCACTGGAATGCCATAGAATCATACTTCATAAAGAAAATTTTCCTTCACATCAAACATGGTTTCTCTCTCTATTACTATTTTAGATCTTTTTAACATATGGAGTATAGGAAAAAGTCAACAGCGTATGTTTGAATAAATAGAAATAAACGATATTATTTATAAAAAGAAAAAACGTACAAGGTGCAGAGTGTTATTCCTGAAAGAACAGAACAAAGATCATAAAGTAATTTCGTTTTTTTTTATAGTCAAAGATTTATAGCTACATACAACAGCAAAATACTCATTATATTTTGAAGGGGATACGAGCTTTTTTTTATGTCAAGAGGTACGGGCATTGAAAAGATTAGTCTAACTCGTTAGAGGTTACGTTCACTACTTTTAATAATTTAAAGAAGGATAAAGATTTACACATCACAAAGGCGGATAAAAGTAATTGCTTAGTCATCATGAACAAAGGAGTACTTGGAAAAATGGAAATATTACTAAGTGATGAAGAGACCTATGCTAAATTGAGCAAGAACCCTCTATAAAATGTTGATAGTGAATTTAATAAGAAGCTTAAAACGATTTTAAAAGGTAACCACGAACTGATAAAAAAAAATGTGTTACTGTATCTCCGTCACTTCCATACATGTATGGTCTAATTAAAACTCATAAAGTTAATAATCCAGTTAGGCCCATAACTTGTTCTATTGGGTCTTGCATATATAAGTTGTCCAAATGGTTAGTGTCTCTTCTTAGTCCTCTTGTTGGAACTTTTTCCCAGTCTCATATCAAAGATAATGTTAACTTAACCGAAAAGCTGCTTGGACATAATCTCACATTTGATTTTAAGTTGGTTAGTTTCGATATTAAAATTTTATTCACCCGAGTCCCGGTGTTAGATTTGTTAGGATTTCTAGAAAAAGAGTTAAAGAAACATGACTTAACACTCCCTGCTCATACTATTATTAGTTTAATTAAATTATGTGTAATAGACTCTAAGTTTGAATTTAATGGAAACTTTTATACTCAAACATTTGGTATGGCCATGGGGAACTGTCTGTCTCCAATTCTTAGCAATTTGTATATGGAGTTTTTTGAAAGAGAGTTATTACCAAACATTCTTCCAATTAATGCAGTTTGGTACAGGTATGTTAACTTTGATACTACGACTGTCCCTCCGTTATGCTGTCCCCCAACCCTTGTTGCTATACTGTACCATTTCTCTGAGTATTTTCTTTTTCTATGGTGGGGGAATTCCCTGTGGTGGGGGAAAAGAATACTGCCACCAAGTATTCCCACTTGGATCGTAAGAGGCGAGAAAAAAGGGACGGGGATTGGGACTAGGCATCCCTCTCCTTGTAGCCCTACAGGGCACATTCCTAGAAAAAAAGGCAGAGGTATAAGAGGGGCTGGAGGGCCTCGGTCCAGCACCCTAAGGTTTGGGTCTTTTAATGTGCGTGGATGTGGTACAGATGAGAGTAAAAGGGAAGAGATAGGTAGTATGTTTGTGAGAAGAAAGATGGATGTGTTGGCTTTGAGTGAAACTAAGCTGAAAGGGAAGGGCGATTGTAAGTTTGGGAGTGTAAGTGGGAGGTTATCAGGAGTGAAGAGAGGGCGAGGGAGGGAAGGGGTGGCTATACTAGTAAGTGAAGAGATAGGTAAACGTGTAGTGGAGTGGAAGGAGGTTTCCTCAAGGATAATGTGGATGAAGGTGAAACTAGGAAAGGAGATGTGGGTTTTTGTAAGTGCATAAGGGCCTGGCAGTGAGAAGAATGTAGAAGAAAGGGAGGCCTTTTGGATAGATTTAAATGAATGCATAGAGGGTTTAGGGAGAAGTGTAAATGTAATAGTACTGGGAGACCTTAATGCTAGGGTAGGAAAGGAGCCAATTGATGGAGTGGTTGGGAAAGAATCGTAGTGGAGAGTTGATGGTGGAAATGTGTCTAGAAAGAGAGTTGATGATAGCAAATACAGTGTTTCGGAAGAAAGTCAAGCATAAGTACACATGGGAGAGGGTGGTGGAGGGAGAGGTGGTAGATAGAGCTTTAATGGACTATGTAGTGGTAAATAGGATTATGATAGGAAGAGTTAGGGATGTACATGTGCTAAGGGGAGAGGGTGGGGGAATATCAGATCATTTTCTGGTGGAAGGTAAGTTGAGAGTGGAGGACAGATGGAGGAAGAGGAAAGGGACAAAAGGTAGGGAGGTGCTTAGAGTGAACTCTCTAAACGAAGAGGAAAAGGAGAAGGAGTACAAGAGGAAGCTGAAGGAGGAGTGGGAGGGAGTGAAGGATAGAGTGGAGGTAGGTGTGGAGGAGGAATGGGGATGGTTCAAGGAGGGAGTCACAAAGTGTGCAAGGATGGTGTGTGGAACAAGAAGGTCAGGAGGAAATAGAAGGAAGGGTAGTGAATGGTGGGATGAGGAAATGAAGAAGGTTGTAGAAGAGAAGAAGCGAGCTTTCACAGATTGGTTACAAAGTAGGACGAGGGAGTCATATGAGACATACAGGGAAAAGAAAAGAGAAGTAAAGAAAAAGGCAAAGGGGGCAAAGAGGAGAGCAGATGTAAAATGGGGTAAGAGTATGACAGAAAATTTTGAAAGTAATAAAAAGATGTTTTGGAAAGAAATTAAGAGAGAAAGAGGAGGCGAATCAAGTAGAGAAGAAAAGGTAAAAGGTGCAGATGGAGAGATGATAATGGAGGAGAAGGCAGTAAGGGGAAGATGGGCAGAATATTTTAGGGAGTTGCTTAATGTGAAGGAGGATAGGGAGGGAAAGATAGCTGCAGTGGGAAATGCTAAGAAAATGAGAGTGATGAGTGAGGAAAATGGAGGAGAAATAAGGAAGGATGAAGTGAAGGCAGCAGTTAAGATGATGAAAGCAGGTAAGGCACCTGGTCTGGATGGATGGCATGCAGAATGTCTTAAAAAAGGAGGTATAGTGATGGTGGACTGGTTGGTGAGGTTATTTAATGTTTGCTGGAGAGAAGGTAGAGTGCCAGAGGACTGGAGGAGTGCGTGTATAGTTCCACTTTACAAGGGAAAAGGGGACAAGTGTGAATGTAGTAGTTTCAGAGGGATTAGCTTGTTAAGTGTAGTTGGGAAGGCTTATGGGAGGATCTTGATTGAGAGGATTAGGAGAGGAACAGAGGGAGTAATTGGTGAGGAACAGTGTGGGTTTAGGACAGGTAGAGGTTGTGTAGATTAGATTTTTGTGGTAAGACAGATTTGTGAGAAAGCTATAGGTAAGGGGAAGGATGTTTTCTGGGCCTTTATGGATCTGGAAAAGGCTTACGGCAGGGTAGACAGAAAGGCACTGTGGGAGGTTATGCGGATATACGGGAAAGGAGGAAAGCTTCTGGGAGCTGTCAAGAGTTTTTATGAGAGTAGTAGAGCTTGTGTCAGGATTAGAAATGGAGGGAGTGAGTGGTTTGAGGTGAAGGTGGGACTTCGTCAGGGATGCGTTATGTCACCCTGGCTGTTCAACTTGTACATGGATGGGGTGGTGCGAGAGGTGAATGCAAGGGTAGTGGGTCAGGGATTGGAGATGGTTAAGGAAAATGGAGAAAAGTGGGAGGTGAGCCAGCTGTTGTTTGCGGACGACACTGCTCTTGTGGCAGGATCGGAGGAGGGATTGAGGAAGCTGGTGACAGAGTTTGGGAGAGTGTGTGATAGAAGAAAGCTGAAGATAAATGTGGGTAAAAGTAAGGTGATGAGATGTACAAGGGGTGAAAGTGGCAGTAGTCTGGAAGTGAGCATTAAGGGAGAGCAACTGGAGGAAGTGGATAGTTTTAGATACTTGGGTGCAAATGTGGCAGGAAAGGGTGGAGTGAAGGTGGAGGTAGAATGTAGATTGAGAGAAGCGAGTAAATGC
>NC_134807.1:30332677-30337677 GCF_046742065.1 Oratosquilla oratoria
CAATAGTATATTTATATAAATATATATTTGTATATATATATATATATATATATATACAGTGTATATATATTATATGTGTATAATTAATACACATATATATTACTATGGCGGGAGATAGTGAAGATACTTGAAACAAAACGAGGTCCCAATCACTCAACCTCTTGTCTGTCCTAGTCAAATGTAAAACTGAATGATTGAGATTATCTGGAGGAAGTATATAAGATATAATCTGTTGTGAAAGCTTCGTTATTTCACCCTAACTTGGAATGTGGTGATTCGGCTGTTTATGTAGTAATAGACCAAAAAAGTAAACTTAGAATCTTTAAAAGAGGAGTAAGGATTAATATCATCACGATTTTTGAATCACAACAGTGGATGGATAATGAAAGAGCCGCATTTGGGGCATAATTAGTGCTCTCTTATTAACACAATGCAGCGGGACGTGTTCACTAATGACAAAGCTAATCGGGCGAGAGCGTCGAACATAAATGGATTTGAGGATTTGAACAGTGAAGCATAGGTTCACGTGTCACTTTGATTTACAGATGGACCCCCACGTGGCCATTTTTCTCCTTCTTTCTTTCTTTCTTTCTTACTTTCTTTCTTTCTTTTTCTCTTTCTTTTTTCTTTCTTTCTTACGTTCTTTCTTTCTCTCTTCCTTTCTTTATTTCTTACTTTTATTTTTGCTTTCGTTCTTTCTATCTCTCTTTTTCATTGTTTCTCTCTTTCTTCTTTTAATTCTTTCTTTCTTTCTCTATTTTTCCATCTCTTTTTTTATCATTTTTTTTCTTTGTTTTGCTTTTGTCTTTCGTTCTCTCTCTTTTTCTTTTTTCTTTCTTTCTTTTTTAATCTTCCTTTCCTTCCTTCTCTCTTTCTCTCTTTTTTTTCTTTTTTTCTGTTATGATGACAATCGATAATGTGCACATATATGTATATATATTTTTATACATGCATACTATTTTTCTATATTCCAAAGGCCTCTACCATTTATATTAATATTTGTGTATAATTGAGTGCATTTTCAGATGCACTCGATTATACATAAACACACGCGCATGAACACGCCACGCACACGAACTGTATGCACACATTTATATGTATAATTCTTTATTTTTATTTTATTCTACGTATTTATTTTTCATTTATATCATTTTATTTATTTATGTACTGTATTTATTTATCTATCTATTTATTTATTTATTTATTATCTATTTACTTATATATGTATATATTTATTTATTTATTTATTTACTTATTTATTTATTTACTTATTTATCTATTTACTTATTTCTGTTTCTTCATTTCTTTTTCTTTTTATACTTTTGCCTTATAATTGTCTTCCGTCAAACAAATCATTATTTCAGCTGTTCTTGTCAACATTTTCCATGGCTGCACTCAGCTGTGATTCCGTCGTGTTTACTACTCGCCGCCATGGCTAATGGCTTTCCCATTTCTCTTTATTACTACGCCTTGTTAAGGTCTTCATACCCTTTAGTCAGTAAAGACCAAGACTTATGAAGCGCTGTTCGCCCTACGAAGGACACGGCTCGATTTGTGGAAGCCGAACACTGTTTAAGAAAAGAGTTCTTCGGTTCCTCGATGGCTCGTGTCTCGATAGAAATGGGGCTATGTCAGAGGTGTCTGCAAGAAAGGCGATTCAAAAGCGATCTGCCGGTCTTGGAAAGCGAATATAAGCAACTGGTTCTCACCTATGGCATTCGGTTGATGGCATAAGAATTGCCAAATGGCGCTATTGTGTGTGATCAAGTCTAAAAGACTTAGTTTCTATGGTAATATACATGCATCTATACATATATAGGAGGGTTACCCTCTTTGCTCCTCTTATTTAAAGTCAACAGGTTTTTATAATCTACTAAGCTTCTATTTCTTTCTTCCTTGCCACGTCAAAAAATATGTCTTCTTTCCCTTCCCTCATCTTCTCCTACTCCACCTCTCTCATTTTAATTCTCCATCACCATTTTTTCATTATCTATTTCGACAACACACTGCCACCATCACTGCCATCGCCATTTTCACCATTTCCACCACATTCACTACACTCACCATCATTACCATCTCTATTACCTCCACCAACACCAATTCCACATCCATCTCATCTACCATCATCATTACTTGCACCAAGTCAACTTCGACCACCACCTCTACCAACACCACCACGAATACCAATACGCCACCATCACCACCACCACCGCCACCACCACCACAATCATCTCCACCACCACAACCACCATCACCACTACCACCATCATGACCACTACCAACATTACCACCATCACCATTACCACCGCCACCACCTCCGCTATAACTATCGTCACCACCACCACCACTGCCACCTCCACCCCACCTCCACCTCAACCTCCACCTCCACCCCGATCTTATCCAATAATATTTGCTTGACCTTATAATCTGATCCGAAATCTACTCGACCCACTACCTATCTTAACCTACACCTATCCGACCTAACCTATACCCAAAAGATGGCGAGTCTGAGGAATCACTGTGTTATAAAAAGGTCACTTATGCAAAGAATAGTGACATTATAGAAGGATCACTGATGTCCCATTCTATTGCAGGGCCTGGGGGTGTCAAAGAAGTCTTTGCACGCCCGAGGAATTTGTGTGACTTCGACACGATCCTACAGAGACAACCACATAATCTGACCTAAGCTCGTCTTACATATAAGGTAGGCTCTGAATATGAACCTTCCCATTTAGTAGTCTGTATATTCAGTGTATTACACACTGCTACATACTGATACGCTCCTGACACTTGGGGGCAGATTTCTATCGAAATGTATCATTGTGGAGTGAGTTTAGGGTGGTGAGTTTGTGAATACAAAAAACGCTGGGAATCGATTAGACACTCGATGCTGAGATCGTAGAGAAAGTAAATAAGGCGTCCAGAAAAGAAAGGGGTAAATGCCACACCTCCTCGATACAGAAATATGGTTCTTTGAGAGTTTGATCTTAGGAGGCAAAATGGCTTACGCATGACGCAAGCATTTCCCCCTTTCTATTCTAAACACCTCAAATGACTTTCGTGTTTTCTGAGAGTCACTCCCCGCAGAGATTTGGTTTCTATACTTTTGGTTAAGCTTTTGCGAACCTAGTTGGACAACCATGCTTATATTCTGTCGGTCGATAAGCGATGAAATCCGGCTAAAGGCTGAATAGATAGCTTTATGGATTGCGATGATAGTTGGTAATGGACATGGAACTTCGTAGTGTAGGCCTTATAGTCTCCTGTAGTCTCCTTTATTTTTATGTGCTTATGTTCTTATGAAGCCAAATGCACGCGGTTGGGTATGGGATCCTTGAAAGGAGACCACAAGGAGACTCAGTTCTGGTTAGTTCATGGGAAGATTGAACTTCATAGACTGACGATCATCCGAATGGAATCGCCTGGTGATGACGTCACCGAGTCGAAGGGCAATTTCTCTTAGGTCATCGCCTTTACATATACAGTCTCCGTTACTACAACCGTCACCACAATAGTCACCTTTGATATGTATCATACATGGGCTCACTTTTATATACACCAGTCTAATTTAATTTTAAATTAATTGATTAATTTATTCTTCCTCAGATTATTTGTTTATCTGTGTATATATTTATTCTTATTTATTTCTTTTTAATCTATAGATTTAAGGGAACGTTCTTTGGCAATTGTTCCTACACCAGTGCGTTGATGTTGACTCAAATTGTCGCTTCGCTGCTCAGGATTCACTCATTCGAGAGATATTAAAACTGAGATATCGCGTTCCTCAGGTCCCGAGTGAAGTCACGTGCTGGATCTCTCGCTTATGGAAAAAGTGTAGAAATCGGAGACCATGAAGAAAAAATAAATCACGATATCAACACCACTATAATCACCAACACCATCAGGACCACTAACACCATCAACACAACCACTAACACCATCAACACGACCACTAACACATCGCACGTTAGCATTAGTACTATCACCAACATCCCCATTGACAACACCACGGAGATCACTATCGACATCATCACGATAAAGATCACAATTACCACCATCAGTACTATTAACACTATCAACAACACCGTCACCATCACCGTCACTACCATTATCACCACTTTTAACATCATTATCATAACCACCATCTTTTCTTTCTACTCGTCCCTTATTACTCGCTCCATTCTGACTCATTTTATTGTTATTATTATTGTTGTTGTTGTTGTTGTTGTTGTTGTTGTTGTTGTTGTTGTTATTTATTTTTTATTACCATCATTATTTTCCCCCTGTCCATTCAAGTGTCTTGGTTTGTGTTTCATTTATTTTCATTTTCTTCTATTTTATTCCATATCTTGACCCTTCTCCACCTCCTCACCTCCACTTTTCCACATCCCCTCCTCTTCCCCTCCAACCCCTGCATTCTGTAACCCACCTCCACCTCCCCAACGCCTTCCTCTCCACCTTCCACATCGATTCCACCAGATGGCGTGCAGTTCCAGCAACTAAGACTGAAGTAAAAAAAAAAAAAAAAAAAAAAAAGTGCGATTTATACGAAATGAAAATACGAAGAAACTAGAATTTGCTTCATGAAATACATGAAAGTCTGAAAAAGGAATATTTTTGTGTCGAGAATGAATATTCCTAAAATTATTTATTCTTATTTTGAGAAGTATGAATTAGTTAAGTACACAATATGACGCATTAAAACGAGAATGATATTAAAGCGACTTAGATTTATCTGCCTATTTATCTTTCTGTCTCTGTATGTATATATACATATATATAATATGCATATATATATATATATGTATATATATATATATATATATATATATATATATATATATATATATATATATATATATATATATACGTAGGTGGAGAAGAAAATACAGGAATCTTAGTCTGATTTTATTCCCGACTAGTTTCGCAGGTTATATATATATATATATATATATATATATATATATATATATATATATATATATATATAACATATATAC
>NC_134807.1:30340177-30350177 GCF_046742065.1 Oratosquilla oratoria
CCTCTTTCTCTCTCTCTCTCTCCCTCTCTCTCTCTCTCTCTCTCTCTCTCTCTCTCTCTCTCTCTCTCTCTCTCTCTCTCTCTCTCTCTCTCTCTCTCTCTCTCTCTCTCTCTCTCTCTCTCTCTCTCTCTCTCTCTCTCTCTCTCTCTCTCTCTCTCTCTCTCTCTCTCTCTCTCTCTCTCTCTCCCGTTGTTTCAAATACATAAGAGGTGAACGGCTTGTCTTTCTTAAACGTGATTGGCTGTGACATAAAATAAAACAATTCAATGCAGTGGCGCATTGCATACCTTCTGTTGTGACAAGCAGGAGACCATTTCATTAGCCATGAGTAATTTTTTTTTTCCCAAACCGCCTCGTTAATGGTTAACGCATTGACTGAGTTGCGCGCATGTTATTGGATTTATTTATCTATTTAATAATTTATTTATTTATTTATTGATTTATTCATTTATTTATTGATTTATTCATTTATTTATTTATTTATTCATTTATTTATTTATTTATTCATTTATTTATTTATTTATTTATTTCATTTTATTTATTTTAAATTAATTTATTTACTTATTTATTTATTAATTTATTTATTTATTCATTTATTTGTTTATTTATTTATCTAATCATTTATCTAATCCTAAAATACAATCCTACGACCTATAGTTTTATATGCCAGTGAGACATGGAGCTTAACAAAAGAAATGGAACAAAGATTACTGGTGTATCAGATTACAATATTGAGGCGAATTACTGGAACAGTTTTTGATGAAAATGAGAATAGGTGGAGAGGGCGACACAATAATGAGTTGGAGGCATGTGGCAGTCCAGGGCTATTGCAATGAATTGCAGGCTGGCAAAACATTGTAAGGCTAATGGATGGGCATTTGTCGACAACTGGGACCGCTTTTATGGTAAGAATCACCTATACACAAGGGACGGAGTGCACTTGTCTCCCAAAGGATTTCGGCTCCTTGCTGAATCCCTTGAGCGAGAAGTAGGCATCCTACAAATACATTAAACTGTATTATCAACAATTCGATTAAGGGTAGAGATTATAGGCAAGAATAAGAAAGTTATTATTGGCGTCTTGTATAGACCTCCTAACCTTAGCATGAGCAGACTGATTCCCTAATTCATGAAATTCACAGAGCGTAGAAAATAGCCTAACTAATATCAGCATTAGTAAAGAAGAAGTTATCAAGCAGATTGACAGACCAAGAATGCTTAAGGAGTGTAGATTTGAAATCTGCGACCGGTTAACTGAAATATTCAATAAATCGGTAGACACTGGTTCTGTTCCAACTGCTTGGAAGCAGGCAAACGTTGTTCCTGTTTTTAAGAAGGGAGATAGATCGACCATATGCAACTACAGGCCAATCAGTTTGACGTCGGTTATAGGAAAGATGCTTGAATCAATAATAGTAAATAGACTCAGAGAACACATTGAAGGGCATAATTTAATTCGTGATTCACAGCATGGTTTCTCCAAAGGTAAGTCATGCGTGACTAATCTTCTATCCTTTTACACTAAGGTATATAAGGCGTCAGACAACAATGAAAATTACGATGTTATTTACCTTGACTTTAGCAAAGCGTTCGACAAAGTGCCACACCAGAGACTACTAAATAAAATCAAAGCCCATGGCATAGGAGGAAAAGTGTTAGAATGGATTAGAGCTTGGATTAGTAACAGAAAACAGCGGGTCACCATAAATGGAATAAAATCTAGGTGGGGCAATGTTACTAGCGGTGTCCCCCAGGGCTCGGTTTTGGGTCCCTTATTGTTCATTATGTATATAAACGACTTAGACGATGGGTTAAATAGTGATGTTAGTAAGTTTGCGGACGACACTAAAATAGGACGCCTAATTAGGTCAGGAGAAGACGCCCAGATTCTGCAGGATGATCTTGATAAACTGTTAACATGGTCGGTGAAATGGCAAATGAACTTCAATATCTCTAAGTGTAGCGTGTTAAACGTAGGGCTACACAACCCCGAAAATAGATACAACTTAGATGACACGTTTTTAGAAAAATCTGAGTGCGAGAGGGACTTGGGAGTTCTGGTGAGTCCGGACCTTAAAACCAGGAAGCAGTGCATTAGCGCCAGAAATAAAGCAAACAGAGCATTAGGCTTCATTGCTAGGACGGTAACAAATAGAGAGGTAATTATTAAACTCTATCTAGCAATAGTTAGACCCATCCTGGACTATGCGGTACAGTTTTGGTCTCCGTCCTACAAAATGGACATAAATTCACTAGAATCAGTACAGAGAAGAATGACCAAAATGATACAAGGACTCGGAAATTTGCCTTACGAAGAGAGGCTTAGGCACCTAAACTTACACTCTCTGGAAAGACGCAGAGTGCGGGGTGATCTAATAGAAGTGTTCAAGTGGATCAAAGGCTATAACAAGGGTGATGCAAACAAGGTCATCATAATAAAACAACAGGGCAGGACTCGCAGTAATGGGTATAAACTGGACAAATTTAGATTTAAGAAGGTAATAGGCAAGAATTGGTTTACAAATAGGGTGGTCGATGAATGGAAATAAACTTAGTAACCACGTAGTAAGCGCTGAAACTATCAGTTGTTTTAAAAAACGATTAGACAACTTTATGGATGGGGACGACAGGTGGTGATGGATACGGAGCTGCCTAGTGTAGGCCTTATGGTCTTTTGCAGTCTCCTTTATTTCTTATGTTCTTATGTTCTTATGTAAGAGAAAATAACAGATGTTATAAGTAGAACAAAATTGAGATGGGCTGGGCATGTGGCGTGTATGGAGGACCATAGAATTCCAAAACGAGTTATGATGGGTGGAATGCCTGGAAGAAGACCCAGAGGGAGACCTCGAATGAGATGGATGGATGGTGTGGATGCGGAGATGGACAGAAGAGGAATAGATAAAGCAACGTGGATGGAAGCAGCGCAGGACCGAAGGACATGGAGAAGCTTACTGTTGGCGGACCAGAATCTACATGAGGTTCAAGATCCAGCGGAGTGAGTATTTATTTATTTGTATATCTATTTATTTATTTATTTATTTATTTATTCATTTATTTATTTATTTATTTTTTATTTATCTATTTATTTATTTATTTATCTATTTATTTATTCATCTATTTATTTATTTATCTATTCATTTATTTATTTATTTATTTATTTATTTATTATTTACTTATCTATCTATTTATTTATATTAAATATTTATTTATTTATTTATTCATTTATTTATTTAACTATTCATTCATTTTTTATTTACTTGTTTATTTATCTATTTGTTTATTCATTTATTCATGTACTTATTTATTTATTTATTTTTCTGCAAACGATATCTTGTGAAAAGACTTAATATTTCAAACTGATTCATGAATAGAGCTGTCTAGTCCTAGGCAGATTAAAATATGTAAAGTACGTCACCATATCTCCTCCAGTTCAAAGTCTTCACATTAACTGATTAATATCATCTAACGTAAGCCAGAACCCCCCATATGCTATACTGTCTGATTAATCTTTATACTCTTCAAGGTAACTGTAGTGACGCCCAAATAGACCAGAGTCACTCAGAATCATTTTAAGTCTGGAGAGTGAACTGTCCTACAAAGTCACAAAACATTACTTTTTTTAAGACTGGAGACCTGAGTGGAATAATGTTTTTAGTTTTTGCTGTTGTTCCGCTTTTACTACCTGCTTTTAGTTTCTCCTTTGGCGTCAGGTTGTCCCCAAGAAGAGAAGCGCTAGTTATTTGTAACTATATAGAAAAATAATCTTTTTGTAGTAAAAGGATTTAACAAATTCCTCCTTCCCTCCTGTGCCTCATTGAAAACCTGCTTACAATATCAAATTTCATCAAAGTTTTAATCGCAACTTCATAAAACTTAGCGCAGTGTTTTTTTTTCGAAAAACTTTGACTTTTGGTATGAATTTCAAAGTGGTTTTGGCGTCTTGGCTACGGAAAAAAAAGGAAAAACAAAAACGCAACAACAGCAGTAAAAAAATAATCAAATAAAAATAAGAGTCTTTCGCGTTTCTCGCTTGTAAGTCCCTTTTTTTAATAGTTGCGTAGTTTGCAATATCCAGCAAATTCTTTCATGGTTTAATTACATTTGAACCATTTGGTGCCATTGAGAACAGATGAAGGTTCCCCTAACTGAATAAAATGTACTGCGTTTAATCAAACCATTTGTTTGCCTTGTTCTGATATATAGTAGTCATTAATATTAATAGTAAAAAAGCAATCAATTTACCATAAGAAAATATCATTTAGAATACAAATTCGTATGTAGATGGTACTTAACTGAATAAGATAGGTTGGTATTACTCAAGCTTATATTTTCCTGTTAACAAAGATCCAATAAAAGTAAATTTAAGTTCAGAAATTTAAAAGAAGTTATTTGGTATTATGAGAGTTAATAATTTTATTTTAGGGTCAGACTGCGGATAAATAAAGTCATCTGTTTTTAGACAAGCTGTGTCACACAGCAAATCTTAGATATATATATATATATATATATATATATATATATATATATATATGTGTGTGTGTGTGTGTATATATATATATATGTATATATATACATATATGTGTGTGTGTGCGTGTGTGTGTATGCGTGTTTGTGTGTATGTGCGTGTGTGTGTGTGTGTGTGTGTGTGTGTGTGTGTGTGCGTGTGTGTGTGTGTATGTGTGTGTGTGTGTATGTGTGTGTGTGTGTGTGTGTGTGTGTGTGTGTGTGTGTGTGTGTGTGTGTGTGTGTGTGTGTGTGTGTGTGTGTGTGTGTGTGTGTGTGCGCGCGCATATGATTCACCATGGTCTTGCATCACGTGTTGGACTCGTGATCGATACCTATTTCCCTCCCGGAAGACAGCTCAGAGCTCATATAGACCGATCTATGTTAATGCTATTGATCTTATACGCATACACACACTCAATTCCCCGCCCACGAGAGATGGAGTAACAACTCGCAGCGCAACGATACTGAAATTATTTCAGCCCTGGGCGGGATTCGAACCCAGTACCCCCGGTACCGCCGTACTGGCGGCTGGGAACTCTATCAACTGCGCCACCGAGTCGTCTGTGTGTGTGTGTGTGTGTGTGTGTGTGTGTGTGTGTGTGTGTGTGTGTGTGTGTGTGTGTGTGTGTGTGTGTGTGTGTGTGTGTGTGTGTGTGTGTGTGTGTGTGTGTGTGTGTGTGTGTGTGTGTGTGTGTGTATGTGAGAGAGAGAGAGAGAGTTTATATTTCGTCAATGGAGGACAAGATTGCTCTAAGTTAATAATTTGTTCCCCAACTGAATAAAACTTACTGTTGAACTATTCAAACATATGAAACGTTCGAACGAGCCCGAAGAATTAAACTCGTTGTAAACCTATTCCATTCACAGCGGGTCAAGTTACAACATTTTTTCCTCTGGCCGCCGCTGATAAATTAGAATTGCCTGTAAACATTCTGCGCTGGCGAGGAAGAGAAAATATTTTGTTATGAAAAATGAATCATATCGTCTCGCTCCATGTCGACCCGGTACAGAGTACACAAAAGAATCAGAGGCTAATCACCAACCACATAAAGCCATCTGGCTTTTGTCACAAGATAGTGGAACATATGTATGGTACACTACTATATTCAGATGATCTAGTATTTAGTATTTAGAATTTAGTATTTAGTATTTAGTATTTAGTATTTAGTATTTAGTATTCAGTATTCAGTATTCAGTATTTAGTATTTAGTATTTAGTATTTAGTATTTAGTATATAGTATTTAGTACTATGTGAGAAATAACCAGCGCTTCCATCCCTGGAGAGACAATATCGCACTGAAATAATAAAATCTTAGAGATAGTCATAGAGATTTCAGGAAGCCAACAAAACAGAATGATACTAGAAAAAATACGTGGGGACTATTCTCAAGCTATAAAACAATCCTAAGTAACTCTGGTCCGTAAGGATGCCACTAAAGTCCATAAACATATTGATAACATAAAACACAGTTAATACCCCAAATGAGGTATTGTATTTAATCTCCTAATCAGTAACCGAGAAGTCGCCTTAATACAGCTTCTTCCTAACGTGGTTAGCTTGTAGCACAAATTATAAACAATAAAATAAACTTTCAATTCAACATAAGAAAATATCTCTTAAAATACAAATTTATGTGCATATATTCATGAATACACAAACATATACACACGTAAGCAAATACGCAATTACTGATATATGATTTATGTTCACAATGCATAGGCACAATATACAAATACACACTCATGAATATATTCATACATAAGTTTTATAAACATAATACACACATAGGACGCATATACTGTATACAAGGAGTGCATACTGAACTTAATGAATATACATAAGTCATACAAAGACAAGCACGCGCGTGCGCGCACAGGCACACACACACACACACACACACACACACACACACACACACACACACACACACACACACACACACACACACACACACACACACACACACACACACACACACACACACACACACACACACACACACACACACACACACACACACACACACACACACACACACACACACACACACACACACACACACACACACACACACACACACGACTCGATCGCGTAGTTGGTAGAGTTCTCGGCTATCACTAAGGCGGTTTGGGTGCAAATCCCGCACAGGGCTGAAATAATTTCAGTATCGCTGCGCTGCGAATCGTTACTCCAAGTTTCGTGGGCGGGGAGTTTGGTGTGTGTGTGTGAGCGTAAGGTCGCAGCATTACCCATATATCGGTCATGTATGAGCTCTGAGCTCTCTTCGGGAAAGAAATAGATGTCGATTACGAGTCCAACACGTGATCCAAGACCATGATGAATCCTGGTGAATGGTGAATCACACACACACGCGCGCGCGACTCGATGGTGCAGTTGGTAGAGTTCCCGGCGGTCCGGGTTCGAACCCCGCACAGTGCTCAAATAATTTCAGTATTGCTGCGCTGCGAATCGTTACTCTATTACTCGTGGGCGGGGAGTTTGGGGTGTGTGTGAGCGTAAGGTTGCAGCATTACCCACAGATCGATCATATATGAGCTCTGAGCTCTCTTCCGGGAGGGAAACAGCTGTCGATTATGAGTCCAACACGTGATCCAAGCCCATGGTGAATCATGGTAAATGATGAATCACACACACACACACACACACACACACACACACACACACACACACACACACACACACACACACACACACACACACACACACACACACACACACACACACACACACACGACTCGGTGGTGCGGTTGGTAGAGTCTCCGGCTGTCACTACGGCGGTCCGGGTTCGAATCCTGCCCAGGACTGAAATAATTTCAGTATTGCTGCGCTTCGAGTCATTACTCCATCTCTCGTGGGCGGGGAGTTGGGTGTGTGTGTGCGTGTAAGGTCAAAGCATTACCCATAGATCGGTCATACGATCTCTGAGCTCTCTTCCGGGAGGGAAATAGCTATCGATCACGAGTCCAACACGTGATCCAAGAGACCAAGACTGGTGAATACGCACACACACACACACACACACACACACACACACACACACACACACACACACACACACACACACACACACACACACACACACACACACACACACACACACACACACACATACACATACACATACACACACACACGCCAGCCTCATCACAACGTAATCAGTGACGTCATCGAAAGCATAGCTAGTCGTACACTCTCTTAGCTGTTGATTCGAATTTCGCTCTTTTCTTCGATTCCAAACAGTGGCTATTACCTGTCCCAACAATCCAGTCAAATAGAGCAAAGGCGAAAGGTTCGGCCGCAGTTATGCGCCTCCTGGCGTATGCTCCTCACCTCATCACAACAGTGACTATTTCTTGAGTAGAACTATAATTCAATGAAGAAGAGGTTGTTGTTCTTCTTTTTGTTATGGAGTATAGTTTGGCAGCGCTTCTGTCCTTGTGAAAAATCTCATGCAGCTGTCGTGTGCTATCTTACATTTCATATGTTAGAGAAGAGGTAATACACAGGGGAATAGGAGGACTCAAGTTAGAGTGATTTTCCCTACTAGATCAACAAAGGAATGAGAAATGAATTCATGAGATGTGATTCAGTCATGGAGACTACAATCAGATAATTACAGATGAGGCTATTATACATGCAGGTATTAGGATACTATCGCGAGGCAAATATTTTCTTTATTCTTGTAAAAAATATTTTCTATAACTCGTATTTTTTATAACTTCCTATATCTCGCTTTATATTTTGTGTTCATTTCAAAACGATGTTACCAAAGAGATACCAGAGTTATCAAAAGAGAGTACCAAAGCGTTACCAAGAGAGATTGACAAAAAAAGTTACCAAAGGGATTAATATATATTGAGACATTGTGACATGTTGAAAAAGATAAAAAAGGAAGAAGACATGGATTTAGTTGCAAGTTTATTCCTTTAAAGAAGCTTACAACAAAACCGGTCAGGAATAAACTCGGAAAGAAACCCGTGTCTTTTTTTTTATAATTAGGAGGTTATTGCAGAATTGAAGCATATGTTTGTGTGTGTGTGAATATTTGTGTGTATGCGTGCAAATATGAGTGAATTTTGTTCCAGTGAGTTGCACATCCTAATGGCTACAATATTTTTTATTTAACTGCATGTCTGTTGAGGAAGGACGGGAGAGGACAGAAGATAGGGGTGAATGGAGAATGGTTGTGTATGGATGAAGCTGTGGTGCATGAGGGGGAGTGGGTGGGGGGATGGGGGGTGAGGAAGTATGTATGAGAAAAAATTTGACGCAGCCCGAAGGGAATTCTCCCCGTCTTCTCCTTTTCTGCATGAGGGAGAGGGGGGGTCGCCGAATTTATGAAGCGGCCTTGCTGTGGATGTGCTGTCTTGCGACACTGCTTCTGACCTAGGGCAGTGGACAGGATGCAGGGATGACCCGTCATCCAGGAGGTGCCAAGATAAGAGGGAGGGAGGAGGGTGGAGGGGAGTGGAATATGTAGGGAGTGGAATGGATGGGAGTGGTTTCTATGCCTTTTTCTTTTTGGCTACCCCCCGTGTAAGGGGGGAAAAGCCTTTTGAATATATATATATATATATATATATATATATATATATGCATGACAAAATATCTAGATATTCCATAAAATATCTATATCAAAGTGAGCATATGTGCTTAGACACCCATGTCTACAAATACACACTTACATATGTATGCATAATATACATAAAATTATATATCTATATACTCGTATATATAAAATGAGATACTGGTTATTTTCTTGTAGAATGTTGTGCAAACGAAGATTTTTTTTTCTTCAAAATTAAGTAGAGCATTGTTTCCTATTTTTTGTTTCAGATTCTGTGAGGTTATATTTGCTTTCTTGTGTTGCCACACACGAACTTGCAAATGTTGACTTGAATGCGTGTTTCCATGAAAAGCATTGCATATGAACATACCGCTTCTTTACACGTAGTCATTTGTGCATTCTTTAGATTGTGTGTGTGTAAGTATTTAAGTGTGCATTTGCGTGTGGTTATATGTGCGTTAGTGTTTAGGTCTGCATTAGTGTTAGAGTAAATGTGTGTGTGTGTGTATTCGTACGTGTGCTCGTGTGTAAAACTTGCCATGGTCTTTGAGCACATACTCATCTTGTGATCGACAGCTACTACCATTCTAGATGAGAATTTTGATCTCATATGGATAAAGTTGTGACTTTATACACACACGCACACCAACTTCTTCCTTTGTTTGTTTGTTTATGTATGTGTGTGTGTGTGTGTGTGTGTGTGTGTGTGTGTGTGTGTGTGTGTGTGTGTGTGTGTGTGTGTGTATGTATGTATGTGTGTGTGTGTGTGTGTGTGTGTGTGTGTGTGTGTGTGTGTGTGTGTGTGTGTGTGTGTGTGTGTGTGAGAGAGAGAGAGAGAGAGAGAGAGCGTGTGTGTGTACATGTGAACACGTGTGCATATGAGTGTACATGTGCAGCTTTGT
>NC_134807.1:30360177-30362677 GCF_046742065.1 Oratosquilla oratoria
GTAAATGATTGGGGGATTAAAAAGTGTAATGAGAAATAGACATTTGGGAATGAATTTAAGAGGAGGTTATATAAAGGAGTGATTGTGCCGACAACACTGTACGTGGTAGAAACATGGAACATAAGAGAGTAAAAGAGAAGGAGTTTGAATGTGTTTGAGATGAAATATCTTAGAAGTATGATAGGGGTTACTAGGCTAGATAGAGTGAGAAATGAAAAGATGAAGAGGAGAATAGGGGTGGAGAGGGAGTTGGGAGATAGGGTTGATGAAAGAGTATTAGAATGGTTTGGACACATAGAAAGCGTGAGGTGTGCAAGGCAGAGGTGGAAGTAGTGAATATGAGGGGGCGTCCTAGGATGAGATGGATGGATGGGGTGAAAGGGGCATTACAAAAGAGAGGAATGTCTATTGAGGAAGGACGGGAGAAGACAGAAGATAGGGGTGAATGGAAAATGGTTGTTAATGGATGATGCTGTGATGCATAGGAGGGTGGGGGATGGGGGCTGAGAGAGCATGTACAAGAAATAAATTGACGCAGCCCGAAGGGATTTCTCCCCGTCTTCTCCTTTTCTGCATGAACTGGTCTTTGCTATGGCTGTGCTGTGTCTTGCTACACTGCTTCTGACCCAGGGCAGTGGACAGGATGCAGGGATGACCCGTCATCCAGAAGGTGCCAAGATGAGAGGGAGAGAAGAGGGTGGAGGGGAGTAGAACAAGTAGGGGATGGAATGAGTGGGAGTGGTTTCTTTGCCTTTTTCTCTTTGGCTACCTCCCGTGTAAGTGGGAAAAAGCCTTTGGTATGTGTATATATATATATATATATATATATATATATATATATATATAGATATATAAATACATATATGTATGTATGTATGTATGTATGTATGTATTTGCATGTATATATATATATATATACATATATATATAATGTGTGTGTGTGTGTGTGTGTGTGTGTGTGTGTGTGTGTGTGTGTGTGTGTGTGTGTGTGTGTGTGTGTGTGTGTGTGTGTGTGTGTGTGTTAGGGTGCCAATTAAAATCAAAAGCTGGAATTCTTATCATACTTTTTTGGAAATCTGCAAATTTTCAGCATGGTTGGGTGATATTTAGGGATGGTTCACTCAGATACCAGAAATGACTGTTCAGTACCGTACCTTGAAGCATGCCTTTCCAAGAGGAGAATCATGGTATTCCATGAGGTCCTTTCCGTGTTGGAGATCATTGGCCGGGACGTAGGTGGGGAGCGTGGACTCAAACCAGCGGATGACGTAGACCTCAGAGATGAAGAAGGAGAAGCGCTTGAGGCCTGCGATCTCCCCCGGCGTGACCAAGGTGGCGATCTGCTCTCTAAACAGGAACATCTTCAGGGAGTAGACTATGCGTGCTATCCACCGCGCTCGGTGGAGAGCACCATGGCGTCGGATCGTCATCTTGGGAAGAGGATCTCCAAGGAAGGTGATGGTGAGCTCCACCAGTTCCCTGTAGTCGTCTTGGTGCTGCTTCTGGATCTTGATGGCATTCAGGGATTCGATGATGGCTTCTCTCTTGGCAGCCAAGGTCTCGGGGAGGTCGAAAAGAGGCTGGATGGCCGAATGAACTGCCAGTGCTCCTTGAATTGCGAAAAGAGTCTGATCTCAGGGCCAGAAGAGGGTCCCAAGTACGAGGCAAAAGCCTTTTCAACTAGAAGTTCGTGCACGTTGTCACGGTTGGCGAACGAGAATAGGGGCCGCTCCATCTTTCCCTACAGTAAGGTGCAGGCTCCGTTGACATCGCCAGTGTTTGCACTGTTAGTGCCGAAGCACATCCCTATGACGCGATCACTGATTCCCCAGTCTTCCAGACACTCAAAGACAGCTGTGGCGGCAGCCCTGCCCGTCCCAGCACGCAGCTTTGGAGCACCCAAGAGTTTCTCCACACCTTTACCGGTGACAATGATGGCGAGCCGGTCGGCCCGAGATCCGTCGTCTTGAGAGACGCGGTGAGGGAAGTCTGCGGGCTGAATGCCTCCTTGATTTCTCCCGCCAGCGACGCCCGGTACTTGGCTTTTGCCTTTCGAATGGACTCCGGGTTGAGGGCGAGTTCCTGGGGATCATGGCCCAAGCTACTTGCCGTTGCGGCTACGATTCGAAGAGCCTGACCGCTGCTGACCCCCGTCCGATCCAGCGCGCCGACTAGTTCAGGGGACATGACAGTCTTGGTCCCCCGTATTCTCGCTTGCTTGGGCGGTAAGGCTCCTTCGTCACTGGATGAGGAGGTCGAGGAGGGACGGACTGGACTGGAGGATGCGGACAAGGAGGACTCCAATTCCACGGTCTCCTGTGCCGTCGACTACCGTTCGCGTCCACCACGTGCAGCAGTTCTCTCTCGTCGACGGACCCCAGCTTCCAACTTACTTCTTGTCATGCCTCGCCATGGAACCTCGTCTCCCCTTCTCCCGCTGCGCCATGAGGAAGTCCTTGTCCCCCTTGATGGTCATCAGGGCAAGCGCATCAGCGTGAGC
>NC_134807.1:30370177-30385177 GCF_046742065.1 Oratosquilla oratoria
AACTGCAGTACAGAGAAAAGGAGTAATGCTAATGGGATCTTGTCTCCTACTTTCCAATTTATCTTACTTCATCTAAAATGCTTGTATGATTCCAACTTGGGTTGTATACTGTGTGTGTGTGTGTGTGTGTGTGTGTGTGTGTGTGTGTGTGTGTGTGTGTGTGTGTGTGTATTTCTGCCTAGTTGTATTTTACAGGACGAGAGCTATGCTCGTAGTAACCCGTTTGCGTATTTCTCCACATCCAATTTATTCTTAAAATCGTGTATAGTTCTGGTATTCTCTGTTTCTCTGTTCACTTTGTTCCAGACATCGATCACTCCATGTGGGAAGCTGTCTGTAACTGTCTTTCTTTAGTTTCTTTTCGTGTCCTCTTCTTTCTCTTCTGTCCCACTTTAATAAGTCGTCTCTATCGAGAATTTCCATCCCTTTCATAATTCTGAAAATGGTCAACAAATCGGCTCTTTCCCTTCTCTGTTCAATTGTTGACAAATGTAGTTTCTCCAATCTTTGTTCATATGTCAGATTTGACAATGTAGGTGCCATTTTTTGTCGCTACTCTTTGGATTCTTTCTAATTTTCTTATGTTCTTCTTTGTGCTAGGAGCCCATATTGTTAAAGCATATCCTAGTTTCGGTCTTATCAGTGTAACACCTATTTCTTTAACCATCTCCTCATCTATGTAGTCGAAGGCCACTTTCATTGTTCTTAATAACTTATATCTCTCCAAATAATTTATTTACATGTTTATCAGGTGTCAAGTCACTTGAGATGATTACTCCTAGGTCCCTTTCTAAGTCGACTTTTTGACTTCTTTGTTTCCAATTATATATTGTCACGAAACTCTATTTTGACTTTTTCCAAATTCCATTGTGCTACATTTTTTAATGTTGAAGTTCATCTCATATATCCGATACCATTCCCACATTTTGTCCAGGTCATCTTGCAGTGATCTGCAATCTTCTTCTTTCCTTACTCTTTTGAGTAATTTGGCATCGTCACCAAAAAGTTCATGTAACAATTTACTCCCTCGTCTATATCATTTATGTATATGCCAAACATTAAAGGAGTCAAAACAGAGCCTTGTGGGACGCCATTTTTCACATCTTCCAGTTCGAATTTTTGTCTCTAAGTACCACTCTCGTTTTTCTCCCAGTTAAGAAATCCTTCATCTATTCCAACAGTTTACCTTGAATTCCTTCTATTATTCATTTATTTATTATTATTTTTTTTTTCTTCTTATTTTTTTTTTTTTGGCGTGGTACTTTGTTGAAAGCCTTCTGCAAATCCAAGAAGGGGCAATCTACCCATCCATCTCTTTCTTGTATTATCTCAATTAATCTCGAGTAAAAGCAGTTTAGGTTTGTGCTGCTCGGTCTTCCACTTCTAAAGCCAAATTGTTTGTGGTTTATTATTATTATTATTATTATTATTATTATTATTATTATTATTATTATTATTATTATTATTATTATTATTATCATCATCATCATCATCATCATCATCATCATCATCATCATCATCATCATCATCATCATCATCATCATCATCATCATCATCATCATCATCATCATCATTATCATCATTATCATCATTATTATTATTATTATTATTATTATTATTATTATTATTTTTCAAAGTGTTTGGTCCATTTGTTCCTGACTATCTTTTCGCATATTTTTGTTACTGTGCTTGTAAGGGATACCGGTCTGAAGTTTGTAGGATCTTCCCTATTTCCTCCTTTATATATTGGTACAATGTTTGCATCTTTCCAACCTTGCGGTACCTTTCCCTCATTGAGTGAGAAGTCAATTATCTTGTATAGTTTATCTGTCAGTTCGTCTATACACTCTTTCAGTATCCAATTTGCAATTTCGTTTGGTCCGTGCGATTTCCTGACATCTAGGTTTTTATTTGGTCTCTTATTTCTTTTTGTGTTTATTTCTTTTAGGTTTTGTCTCTCCTGTCTCTAGCCTCACTACGCCTTTTGTTAAACCAACATTTTATGTAAATCTCTTTTTGTTTCTGTTTTGGTACATATTTGTTAATTCCTTCTTTGTACTTTTCTTTGAATATGTTCCATTTGTCTTCTATCTTTGCTTCCTCTTTAGAGAATTTATCCCAATTTGTGTTTTGGAAAATTCTTCTTAGTTTTAGAAAATCCGTTTTCTTCTACATAAATCTCCCTTCTCTATGTTTATCATTCCTATCTACTTTGTTCTGTTCTTTTAATTCAAATTTAATTAGTATATGGTCACTCTTTCCAATTGGTGTTTTATACTCCATTTTGTTCACAATATCTGGTTCAGAAGTTAATATTAAGCCTAGTTTCGATGGTTCCTCATTTTTTCTATATCTGGTATTTTCCTTAACCCATTGTATTAGGGTGTATTCGATGGTCATATCCAGTAGAATGTTGCTCCAAAGTTCATCTCCCCCTTTAAATATTATTTTTTCCTAGATTATGTCTTTTGCATTGAAACCACCTATGATCACTATGTTTCCACTCTCTTTCAGTAACTCGTTTAGCACATTCATTGTTTCTTCCAGTAAATTAGAAAGTTCGCTGTCCGACCATGCATGTGTTTTTGGTGGTACATACACTGCTCCAAATTTTCTGGTTTTCATTTTTTTTTTTTTTCAATTTTAATCATAATTACCTCTACATTGCCTTGGCCTTTAATAATCTTTGTCACATGTAGACCCTTTTTGGTCAATATCATGACACCTTTCTTGCCTGTACTATTTTTCACCCAGTGGTTGTATAGACCATGTCCCACTCTGCTTGTTGATAGAGGTCCTTTCAATTTTGGCTCTACTATTCCCATGATATCAGGGTTTTCTGATTTTAGATAGCCATTTAGTTCATTGGTTCCAGAGATCATACAATCAATATTTGTGTATGCTACTTTTATTTTCATATTTTCTTTTCTTTTTAGGTTTAAGTTTCGATTTTTTGATGCACCATTTTTTCAGTATCAAGTCCTGCATTCTCTCTCTCAAAATATGTATATGTATATATATATATATATATATATATATATATATATATATATATATATATATATATATATATATATAGATAGTTTTTTCCGTCTCTGTTTTCTTCTCATTTCGATCATTAGCTTCAATTCTGGAAGCTTTGTCTTTCTCTTTTTTTCTCATCACTCATATCCTTTTGTATCCTTATATGTTTGAATTTCTCGCTGTTTGCCAGTTTAACCGTTTTCGATGATACCTCCTCTGCCATCATTTGCATTCTTATTTTTGTTTTCAGAGGTCTATGTTGTTTTTCTTTTGAATATTAACCTATTCTATGGATTTCGTCGATTTCTTTATCAAAATTTTGTCCTTCATCCTATATTTCTTTCAGAATTTCCTTAGCTAGTTCCTTCTCCTCCTTTTCTCTCTAGTACCTATACATATCATGCTTTTCCTGGATACTATAGACCACCTTTGTCAACTGTACTTCTCACCCAATTTTCTTTTTCTTAAATTACTTTCATAACTGTTTCTTTTGTATTTTCCTTCATCTCCTTTTGTAATATTTCTCTAAAAGATATTTCTCGATTTTCCTGTTCTATTTCCATTTATTTTTTTATTTCAATGAGGTCTGTTTTGTTGATTGACTCTGCCACTTTTCCGGACACTACTTGCAACTGCTCTTTGACCTCCTTATTCAGTTCATCATTTTTATTTTTGTCCTCATTTTTCATCCTCTTGTTTTCTCTCTTAAGAATTTCAACTTCACTCTTTAGGTCACTTAATTCTTTAATCGTTTGTTCATTACTCTTGCGCAAGGTAATCAAGCCCCTATGTACAGCTCAGTAATCCAGTTTCAAATCTATGTTTTTTTCCATTAAGTCATTTATTTTGCAATTTCTTAATGCATTACTATATCTAATTTCTCTGTCTATATCTAAAATTTTACCTACTTCACCTGGATTTCTTTGAAACCCTGAAAAAAATTATTGTTCCAACTTTTTTATTATTATTATTTTTTTTATTATTCTTTTTTATTTCTAAGAGTATCCATCAAACAATGGCGTTTGGGGATAACACCTCTAGGGCTTTCTACTATACTTACGTCAAGTCCTCTCTTAGTTGGTTTATTTGTTATTTTTCTTCTTTATCTTTCTCCATTTTGCCAGAACTATACCTATTTCAAGAACTGGAAAAAAATTACCGGTCACAACGAGTACCATGGCGTACCCATCCCGCACAATAACAACTGGTTTCCTTCGTTGTTGGCGACAAAACCGCTAGATAGACGCGCTCACAACGCAGCACATCCTTTCGCTTCGGTGTCTGGACGGTGTGTGAATGTGTGTGTGTGTGTGTGTGTGTGTGTGTGTGTGTGTGTGTGTGTGTGTGTGTGGGTGTGTGTGTGTGGGTTTGCACTTGTGTCTTTTCTGTTTTTGTATCTGCTTGTGTTCCTGATTGTTTTTGTGTTTATATTTGCATTTGTGTGCGTGTTTATAATTTTGCATTTGTGTTTGTTTATGTTTGGAATTCACTATGGTCTCAAATCACGTGCTAGACTCGTGAACGAATACTATGACTCTCAGGATGAGATCTCAGAGCGTTTGAGTGAGTGTGCGTATTTTGGACTCGTATAGAACAAAGAAAATGAGGAATAAAGACAGAATCTGTGAAAGAAAGACGCTCGAGAAAGGAAAGCAGAAGGAGACAAAGAAAAGTAAACACAAAGAAAGGGAGAATGCTTATGGGGAAGGAAAATGAAAACAAAAAGATCTTATTTGGGGGAATGCAAAAGAAGAAAGAAGGAAGGAAGGTAGCAGAAGAGTCCCAGAAAGTTAGTGAGACAGAAAGAGAGGATGAAAGAGAATAAAAGAGAGGAAGAA
This sequence comes from Oratosquilla oratoria, assembly GCF_046742065.1. Taxonomy (NCBI): domain Eukaryota; kingdom Metazoa; phylum Arthropoda; class Malacostraca; order Stomatopoda; family Squillidae; genus Oratosquilla; species Oratosquilla oratoria. The sequence continues at coordinate 30,375,040 of NC_134807.1, forward strand.
GGAGAAAGATGTGGAAATCGAAGAAGAGGGAGTGGGAGAGTAGGGACCAATGAAGGAAATGAGAGGGACAAAGTCTAAGAAGGAAGAATGGAGGAAGAGAGAAAGATGGAGCATCGGTAGAGAATGAATAATAAAAAAAGTACTGAACAGATTGATGGTAAGACTACAATATTTAATCTAAGAGCCGTCATCATCCAAAGGAATTAACACAGATAAGATTCAGTTTCACCAAAGTGATAATAAAACCACAGCAATAGGAGGAGGAGGAGGAGCATGCCGACAGGAGACCTTTTGGTCCATAGCTATGTCGGATGCAAAAAAAATTAAAATGATAATAAATAAGTAAATAAATAAATAAAAGCAATAATAATATCAATAACAATCAATAAAATAAGTAAATATGTAACGTTAAATAATAAATAAACAGGTAAATATTAGATAATGATAAATGGACAGATAAACAATTATAAATAATAATCAAATGAATAATAATAGTAATAAAAAGACAAATGATAACAAACAAATAAACAAATAATAGAAAATATAGAAAAAGTGAAAAAGTTATAAAAGATAACAATAAAAGGAATAATATAATATATGTTTGATCTAGCACATTCGTCCTCCCCCCTCCCCCCACACCCCTCCAGGTATCTAGGAATTCGTCTAAGGGGCTATTTTTCTTCCCACATCCTACCGCCAACGTCCATTTGAATAAGTAGAATATGACTTCGCTGATAGAAATCTCGACTTTTCCAAGAACATATCAACAGTATATCTAACATACGTACGGGTTTACAGTTTCTCATGTCATCATTTAGCTTTGATGTATATAGTGGAAAGACAATCCGACATTTGGTGATTTGAAAAATAACATATCGTAACCGAAGTCGTTTTTAATCGAACGAACTCTCAGCTGTCGACGCTGGTGAAGCCCGTGGTAGAATCCCAGTGTAATTATTTCTTTAGCCAGTGATTTCAATAATTCATTCACCATACATATGTCCCCACAGAAATTCACCTAACAATTGTCGTATTTCAAGTTTGACATGTTATAATATGAAAGACTAGTAATTGGAATAACGTAACATGAAAAAGAACACAAAGGGAAAAAGATAGCTGAAAATAGTGAAAGATATTAGAAAAGTATATAAGATCGCTTTGAGCTGTTTGGAAAAGTAGGATAGAAACATGAGTCCATATGCAAAGCTGGCATAGATATGTATATATAAGTAAACACCAAAACTGAGGAAAATCGAGTATAAGAAGACTGAATGGAACATAATGAACCTCTACAAGTTTCCTATTACCTTTATACGAAAACGGTCGATCTTCCTACCATAAGGATCGAGTGAATGACAAGATTATCGTATCTTTAATGTTCCTACAGTGTATTTCAGAAAGATAAACCAGATGTTAATGCAGTGTATTTCTTATAGCAACATGGGACATGTACACAAACAAGTTACGAACAGGTTAGTAGGTTATCATCTTTTTATTAACAATTTTATAAATGCTCTATAAACTCTCTACTTGTGGTAAGCGCTCCATTGATCGGCAGTTTGTAGTTGCAGATGTACAGCAATCACAATTCGGGTCCATGTTTTTGAACCACCAGTGTTGCTACCTATGCCAGTTCCCACAAATGAGTGACATGTTTACCACAAAATTCCTATAAGGAAATCTGGATTTCCTATTTTTTCTCACAAGAAGAAGGAATCATTATATACACAAATAAGTTCATTGCAACATATAATTTGGCCACAAAGCATCCCCATGTGAACAAATTTCTCCCACAAGTTTGTTGAAAACTCCCACAAATGTCATCAGTGAACTACCATGTATTTTACTTATACTTTGCATTTAGTAAATAGTACACACTAGGAGTCTCTCTCTTTGTAAATTCGTATGGGTTTTGATTGTACATACATCCTTTAGAGTAATTATAAGTCCTGTGTGACTTGATGATATTGAAGGTAGACTCTTTGAAGGTATAACAAGTGAAGAGGCCTTTGACTCCTGGTTTCCACAAGAAGCTAAAAGAGAAATTAAATGGTTTCTGAATGAGGAAAGGGTGAGGACATGCTGTACCCGTGTACGTCTACGTGCTAGAATGTTTAATGATGTTTAATTAAAGTTCAGACGTACAAAACCTTGTATGTAATTCATTTGTATAAAGACCATAAGGTCCTGGCATGGTGGACGCCTTTGATAGTTTTTAATTGTTACATTATACCGTATACATATAGCAACGTCCAATTATTTTAGCTCCCACACACGCAGTAATGCAACATCTCTGCTTAGCACTTAGATGGTGACCAGGTAGTAAGACTTCTTTCGACATATCCTGCTCAAGCGTGGGAAGAGCAATCACGAGTCTTATGATGTGAATGAAATATATGATAAATGAGAGAAGACGTCTTTTAGTAAATGCATGTATGTATGTATGTACGTATGTATGTATGTATGTATGTATGTATGTATGTATGTATGTATGTATGTATGTATTTATGTAGGTATATATGTATGTATGTATGTACGTACGTACGTATGTAAGTATGTATGTATGTATGTATGTATGTATGTATGTATGTATGTATGTATGTATGTATGTATGTATGTATGTATGCATGTATGTATGTATGCATGTATGTATGTATACATGTATGTATGTATGTATGTATGTACGTACGTATGTATGTATGTATGTATGTATGTATGTATGTATGTATGTATGTATGTATGTATGTATGTATGTATGTATGTATGTATGTATGCATGTACTATATATATTAACAATGAAATACTTATAGTGTCACCATCCTGTATATATAGGACTGCCTTTTCAAAGGCCATGAAGCCATTCTGTATAGTAGCCCAGACACTATTGGGGGAGGGGGGAAAGGAATAATTCTATTTTTATTGACATCAGTTAGACCATCTCTCGCATTAGAACAGCAGTTATTGTCACTTTTGGGAACATTATCTGTATTTATCACCTCCGTTGGAGATTTATTTGTAATAATGTTTAGTGATAATGTTTAAGTTGATATTGTCATCAAGGATTATCTTGCCAGAGTTACAACTAGAAAAAGACATTATATCTATTTGAGCTGACGGGAGTTTTTATATGAAGGTTTCTGTAAATCACTTCGTATGTTCTACATTAGGGGGATGATATATCGTCGATGAAATCTTTGGAGGGAGGAAAATGGATAAGATAGGCAATAGTAGTTGGGAAGAAGAGAGAAGACAGAATAAAGGGAGCGATAAGAGAGAGAATGGGATTGGAGGAGTAAGAAAAGGATAAAGGGAGGAAAGAAGTAGAAAAAAGAAACGAAACAAGGATGAGGTAAAGTAATAAATAATCAAAATTCGAGAAAAAGAAAGCATTATAAAATTGAAATTAGGATAAAAAAGAGTGATACAGTGTTGGGAGGAGAAGTAGATGTGAAGAAGGGGGAAATGAAGAGGAGGAAGGGAAATGAGAAACGAGGGGAGAAATGAAAGAGAATTGAGAATGGGCCCCAAAGAACCATACAAAAATAGATTACGAATCTAGTAAACTGAAAATCGAGAGAGGGTGAGTAGAAGTGAATTGATATAACCAAACGAAATGCTGAACTCAGAATCACAAAGGAGAGCGGGTGGCGGGAGAGTGGAAACCTGACATGAATCCGATAGAGATTTATGAAGAGGATGGTTCCTTAGGCATATGTACGTACGTACGTATGTATGTATGTATGTATGTATGTATGTATGTATGTATGTATGTATGTATGTATGTATGTATGTATGTATGTATGTATGTATGTATGTATGTATGTATCTATGTATGTATGCATGTATGTATGCATGTATGTATGTATGTATGTATGTATGTATGTATGTATATATAAGATTGCATGCATGTATATATGTATGTGTATATATATGTATGTATGCATGTATGCATGTATGTATGTATGTATGTATGTATGTATGTATGTATGTATGTATGTATGTATGTATGTATGTATGTATGCATGTATGTGTGTGTGTGTGTGTGTGTATGTATGTATGTATGAATGTATGTATGTATGTATGTATGTATCTATGTATGTATGCATGTATGTATGTATGTATGTATGTATGTATGTATGTATGTATGTATGTATGTATGTATATGAATGCATGCATGTATGTATGTATGTATGTATGTATGTATGTATGCATGTATGCATGTATGCATGCATGTATGCATGCATGTATGTATGTATGTATGTATCGTATATATGTATGTATGTATGTATGTATGTATGTATGTATGTATGCATGTATGTGTGTGTGTATGTATGTATGTATGTATGTATGTATGTATGTATCTATGTATGTATGCATGTATGTATGCATGTATGTATGTATGTATGTATGTATGTATATATGTATGTATGTATGTATGTGAATGCATGTATGTATGTATGTATGTATGTATGTATGTATGTATGTATCTATTTATGTAAGAATTCTCACGATTCACCTCCACCTATAACAATTGAATTAATAAGAAACGTGGGAGGACAGCACTTAACATTAATAGCACTGCCTCCTCTCTTAATGGTGAGTGGACAAGTTATTCATCATTATTATATTTATTACATAAACACACATCTAATGCTTAGGATAGACAAAGATACATATAATTATTTTCATATATTGAACATAAAAGTATATATCCTCATTAAATGCAATATAAGTATCCCGTTTAGTAAAGTAAGAGACTCACTTTTATAAGATAGAATAAAATAATATTATCATTACATTCATCTAGTAGATCTAAACTCTGATCTCCACATTGTTTTTCAAATGGATTGAAATAAACAAAATGATTAACATCATCAAATAAACTTAATTGGCATAACTTGCACACATGTAAAGAACTAGATTGTGTATTAATATCAATAAAAGAGCTCACCAACAACATGGACTGCAATGGCATGATATGCATGTACATGGTATATCAAATTAGTCATGGAATATCTACTTCACCTCCAATATTATCAAGATAGTAATGAACATCTAATACAATACAATTTCCAAGCTTACATACCTTATTGGAGCGCTCTCTCTCTGGTACAGCACTTCCATTTTTATTATTATTTATAAACATGCCCAATCTTGGCACATGGATATGAATCCCCATTAGACTAACATTAGATACATGTTACTCGTTCAGCTGTGAAAAAGAGAGACCAATCTTCCCCCCCTCCCATTCGTCCGACAATCAAAACAATTTTAGAATAGATACTTGTGCTTCTAAAATACCCGATTTCAGTAAAGCTCAGTTCATAGAACTACGTCAGGAGCTTCAGCTTACAGATTGGGAGGCAAAATTAAACGAAAGGCCTGTAGATCAGATGTGGGAAATATTTCAAAATACGCTCACTAAGATGATTCAAACTTACATTCCTTTTAAGGACAGACGTCCCCCAAATCAGGCTCGCCCAAAGTGGCTCGACAAAGAAACTGAAAAAAGTATTGCTAAAAAGAGACAGGCTTATAAGAAATATAAGTGCTCGGGTGCATCTAATGACTATGAAAATTATGTATCAATACAGAGAGATTTAAAAAAGACAATAAGAAAAAGAAAACGACAATACGAAATGAACATCGCTGATAAATCCAAAGAGAATCCCAAAGAATTCTATAGTTACATAAGAGATAAAAAGGTTGTTAGGAATCACATTGGTCCACTATTATCTGCTGACGGTCAACTTGAATATTCAAATGAAGGAATGTGTAATATCTTAAACAATTATTTTAGCTCGGTATTCGTAAACGAAACACCTCAAAGTGAACTCCAAACTGAAACCTGTGAAAAGTCTGGGGTAAACTTACTCACTACGGTAAATATAACAAAAGAAAAAATTAAAAGGTGTATAGACAAACTCAAAGTTAATAAAACACCAGGGCCTGACGGTTGGCATCCAAGAATCTTAAAGGAAATGAAAAATGAGATTGTTGTTCCATTAGAAATTATTTTCAAGAAATCCATAATATCCGGAGATGTCCCAAGAGAATGGAAGCTAGCTAACGTTACTCCCATATTCAAAAAAGGTGACAAAAGAAACCAAATAACTATAGGCCTATAAGTTTGACTTCAATCGTAGGAAAAATAATGGAAACTATCATCAGAGATGCTATCGAATATCATTTAGAAAGTAACCGTTTGATAAATGATAGCCAGCATGGTTTCAGACGGAAACGTTCTTGCGTGACTAACTTACTCGAATTCTACAACACAGTTATCTCGAATTATGACAAAAGAAACAATATAGATTTAATATATCTAGACTTTGCAAAAGCTTTTGATACCGTCCCACACGAAAGACTACATACTAAATTAGCTTTGCATGGAATAAGTGGTAGCCTATTAGGTTGGACTAGTAATTGGTTGAAAGGTCGAAAACAGAGAGTTGTTTTAAATGGAAAAACTTCTGGATGGAAAAGTGTTGCAAGTGGAATTCCTCAGGGTTCCGTTCTTGGGCCAATTCTATTCATAGTATATATAAATGATATAGACCATGGACTAAAATTTACTGTTTCCAAATTTGCTGATGATACAAAACTGTGCGGAGTGGCAAATGATCACTCAAACCAATTAGATATTCAAGAAGATTTAGATCAATTACAGCAATGGTCTGAAAAGTGGCTAATGAAATTTAACACAAGTAAATGCAAGGTAATGCACATAGGTAAAAATAACAGTAAGTACGATTACAAGTTATTTGGAAATTCGTTAACAAAAGTGGATAGTGAAAAAGATCTCGGCGTAATTATCAGTAACGACCTCAAATCATCCAAGCAGTGTATTTCAGCCTCTGAGAAAGCAAATAAGATTCTGGGATTGATTGCGCGATCTTTTGATTTCAAAAGTCCATCACTCATTAACAAGGTATATAAATCGTTAGTTCGTCCACATTTGGAATATGCTGTTTCCGTATGGTCACCGAATCTCATTAAATACATTGACAGACTGGAAAAAGTACAACGGCGAGCCACAAAACTGATTCCAAATATAAAAAATAAATCATACGAAAATCGACTAAAGCACATGAATCTGTTTTTCCTAAAAAGTGTAGACTCAGAGATAACTTGATACAGGTCTTTAAAATTCTAAAGGGAATTGACATCAAAAGTGACAAAATGTTCACATTGAATGAGAATCAGACAAGAAACAATGGTCTCAAACTGTCCGGAAATAAATTCAATTTGGAAGTAGGTAGAAACAACTTTGCCAACCGTGTAGTTAATGAATGGAATAAACTTCCTGCACAGGTAGTGCAATGTAGTTCAGTTCAAAGCTTTAAGAATCATTTAGATAAATACCTAAGTAAGATGCTGTAATGATTATAATTTATGTTATATTATTTGTTTTTGTTTTGTTATAATTTGTCTGTCTGATTTTCATTTATTATTAGTTATATGTCAATTTATAATCATTTACTATTTACCTGTTTGTTTGTTATTCAACTATACCTATGCATTTATTTATGTATTTTATTTGTTATTTTTACATTATTATAGTTTTGATTTATTATTAATATGATATGTATGTATGTATATGTGTGTATATGTGTATATATGTATATATATGTGTATTTTTTTTTTTTTTTCATCCGACCTAGATATGGATCAAAAGGTCTCCTGTCGGCATGCTCCGCCTTTGTAAAACAAGTTACAACAATGTATCTGTCGATATATAAAGGTCGTATACATAAATCATATATTATTCATAAATCACAAGAAATTAAAGCAAATACATCTTTGAATTTTCATACACTTATTAGAATGTAACACTCTAAGATATTTAACATATACGCCAATCTGCTCACCTTTTTAAATATTTGTTTTTCTCTTGCTACAAATGATACGCATGCGGGAATGAAAATTGGAAACACAACACAACAGGGGTGACTATAGTACGCGGTACGGTAACTCCCTTCCCCTTAAAGACATGAGGCAATCCTCGGATTGATTCATGCTGATTAGGGAATGCGAGATAGAGTATCAACTAATATGTTCTCCTTTCCTTTAATATGCTGAATCACTAAATCATAATCTTGTAACATTAACCTCCATCGAGTTAATCGTTGATTAACATTCTTCATCTTATGCAAAAATACTAAAGGGTTATGATCAGTAAACACAAAAACAGGATATCCGGTTCCTCTCAGATATATATCAAAATGACTTAGACTAAGGATTAAAGCTAAAGTCTCCTTCTCGACTGTACTATAGTTTCTTTGGTATGGGAGGAATTTTCTTGAAAAATAACATATCGGATGGTCGATATCCTCTTTCTCCTGAACCAAAACTCCTGCTTCAATACCACTTGCATTCACATACAGTTTAAATGGTTTCTCAAAATCAGGAGTGACAAGTATAGGGTCACTTGTTAACATTCTCTTAATTTTTACAAAAGATTCCTCGCAATGAATATTCCACACAAATTTTACATCTTTAGACAACAGCCTAGTCAATGGTAGAGCAACAGTGGAAAAATTCTTACAAAACTTTCTGTAGTATCCACTCATACCTAAAAATCTCAGTAACTCCCTGTGGTTGCTAGGTACAGGACATTCATTAATACTTTTCACTTTAGCATCAACAGGTTGCACTTTACCTTGACCTACCATATAATTTAAATATTGAACTTGAGCTTTGACAAAATTAATCTTAACTAAATTTACGGTCAGATTGGTATCACTTAATCTCTTAGATACATCTGCTATTTGTTTCGCATGATTTTCCCAATTTCCAGGATATACGACTATATTGTCGATATACACTGTACATCCGCTCACACCTGTTAATACTTCATTTGTCAATCTCTGGAAAGTACTACTACTAGTCTTCATTCCAAATAGCATCACCTTGTCCTGATACAGACCATCCATGGCTGCAAAAGCAGATATCTCCTTAGCTCTTTCCGTCAAACCTATGTGCCAGTACCCTTTCAGCAAGTCAAACTTACTGACAGAGTTCGCACTTCCCACACAGTCTATACAGTCATCCAATCTGGGTATCGGGTAGGAGCCGTATTTAGCTACTTGGTTCACCTTCCTAAAGTCTGTGCAAAATATAAATTATTCGCCACCTGCTTTTGTAACTAATACACATGGAGAACTCCACGCACTATTACTTTCCTCTATCAAGTTCTTTTCCAACATGTACTGAAACTCTTCCCTCATACGGGTGTTGTTTTATTGGTATAGCATCACCTACATCAACACCATGTTCTACTACGGTACACCTTGGAGTATTCAAAAATAAAGATTTACACTTATTGGTCTCACGAATAATATCATTCCTCTTTTTCAATGCTTAGATGGTTCAGCTTACATTCTATGTTTTCCAACACTGTCGAATTTTCCAATTTTTTCCCTTCACACCTGCTAAATTTTCTTTCCTCTCCATTATCTACCTCTTGTTCCGCGTTCACTATACCACAGCTCAACTCGCTCATCTCCTCAGATGTTCCCATATTCTCCATTTCTCTTTCATGGTAAGATTTGATCATGTTGACATAGTATAATTGGTTCTTCTTACGCCTACCAGGAGTGTTGACGATATAGTTCAGATCTCTAACTCTCTTCTCAATTTTCCAAGGACCACAATATCTTGCCTTCAGGGGATCTCACTGGATAGGTAACAACACTAGAACTTTATCACCTGGTGTAAATGATCTCGCCCTCGCCTTTTTGTCGTACTACGTTTTCATCTCCCGTTGTGCATCCTTTAAATTCTCTGCAACGAGCTCCCTTACATTCAACAACCTATTCTTGAACTCGGATACATATGTTAACAAATGTGGTTCATCATTCTTGCCAAGCCACTTTTCTTTCATTATGCTCAAAGGACCTCTTACATCGTGGCCATACACTAGTTCAAATGGACTAAATCCATTCGATTCTTGTATTGCATCCCTAATTCCAAATAAAGCCAGTGGAATTCCTTCATCCCAATCTATTCAGAGTTTCTCACAGTATACTCTGAGAATATTCTTAAGGGTTTGGTGGAACCTCTCCAGACCACCCTGGGATTGTAGATGGTATGCACTAGATAATCTTTGTTTAATGTGCAGGCCTTTTAATATTTT
>NC_134807.1:30395177-30397677 GCF_046742065.1 Oratosquilla oratoria
TAAAATTCCTTCTAAAAGCTGTCCCGTCAGTTATTTTAGGGAAACTGGTAGAAGAATAAAAAAAAAGGCTATATGAACACAAGAATGACGTAAAAGCCCACCGGACATCAAATTCTCTACTGGTCCAAATAAACAATTTTGGCCACCTTCCTGACTTGAAAAATACAGAGGTGCTCCACAAAGGACTAAGAAAATGAGGAAGAAAAATAATCGAAGCATCTTACATCGCTTCAAAGCCTTACAATAACCATAGGGAAGGATTTATTAAATTATCAAAGTTCGAGGTGAAGCGGAGTGAAGGAAGGACGAAGATTGGGGAGGAACGGGTTAAGCAAAGTGAAGTAATGGGCTGTAAATACTTTTCTTAGTGTATACTCTGAGGAAGTCCTCTTAAAAACGAAATGTTAGTAATAAAACTCCTACTTTTTTGGCGTTTACCTCACCACCCTTTCCACTCATTCTGTCATACATATTTCAGTATATATATATATACATACATATATATACATATATATATTTATATATATACATATATATACATATATATTTGGCAGTAATTCACAAGGCACACGTGAAAATAATATGCAGAAAAAACCACTGGGAAATAAGAAGCTTAGTCCGAACGTTTTCGTCTATTTAAGACATTATCAAGGAATACACAATTACAGAGACAAAGGTGGATATATATACATAAAGTAAAAGACAAGCTAGGAACATGGGAAGTACACACAAGATGCTTCACAATCAGGTCGAGCCGATGTTTACATATACGGACGTTTGGTCCATGACGTTACGTCACCCCCGCTTAGTAGCACTTGGAGAAGTTCTTACAATTTTATCAATAACAAAATCATCCAGTTTAAATAATCCTAAACTTAAATTGATATTATTGTCAAAGGTTTGTTTAATATGACTGGATTCGATTATGTTCCTTTCTAATAAGGATCTACAAGAAATTATTACATTCGAATTATCCCAGTCAATAGGATGATTGTGGTCTCTTACATGGACAAAAAGGCCACTGGAACTTTGCCCACTCCTTACACTATATTTGTGCTGATTTATCCTAGTTTTTAAGTCTTTACCAGTTTGGCCGATATAAAATTTGTTACATTTAAGGCATGGAATAGAGTAAACACAACCCTCGTTTGCTTCAGGTGAATTTTTAATGAGCTTACTTTTTATAGTATTATTTTTGAAAACCAAGTTGATGTTAAATTGTTTGAGAATATTAGGCAGATCAATTAATTTCTCACTGTAAGGAAGAACCAAAAGGTTCTTTTTGTCAAATACTTTTCTTACGTGTGAGGTGTTATGGAAAGTTTTGTAAGCCATTTTATGAGAAGTGTTTACTAAGTGCTTTGGATATTTTAATTCAGAAGCTATGCTATATACCTTCCTCAGCTCATCATCCAAAAATTCCAGGCTACATATCCTGTAAGCTCTAAGGAACATAGAACTAAAGACAGAAAGTTTTGTCTTCTGATGATGAGCCGAGTAAAAGTGAACATATGATGCAACATTAGTAGGTTTTCTATAAACGTCATATTTAAATTGTTTACCATTTCGATGAATTAAAATATCCAAAAATGGCAACTTATTCTCTATTTCTATTTCAAAATTAAATTTGATTGAAGGGACCATACCATTTAGTTTTTCAAGAAATAAATCTAAGTTACGATTAACTGGCCAAAGACACAAAATATCATCAACATATCTTTTCCACACAACTTGTTGGGGAAGAATCCTAGGTAGTAGTTTCATCTCAAAGAATTCCATGTACAAGTTACTAAGTACTGGGGACAGTGGATTTCCCATTGCCATACCAAATTTTTGTACATAGAATTCACCATTAAAAACAAATTTACAATTTACAATACACAACTTAATAAGTTCAATTATGGTTTTAGCTGGAAGTGGCAAGTCATGTTTTGATAATAATTCTTCTTCAAGATATACCAATAAGTCAATTACGGGGACACGGGTGAAGAGCGAGGTTATATCAAAACTAACTAGTTTAAAATCATAGCTGATTTCTAGATTATTCAAATAATTAATAAAATCAACATTATTTGTGACGTGGGAAGAAGATATAGTACCCACTAAAGGACTCAAAATAGTAACAAGCCATTTGGACAAATTGTAAGTGACGGATCCTGTGGAACTGATGATAGGTCTAACTGGATAACCAGGTTTGTGGGTCTTAATCAATCCATACATGTAGGGCAAGGAAGGGGACAACGAAGAAAAATGTTTTATCAGATGTTCATGCCCTTTCAGAATCTTTTTAACATTGCGATTAAACTCACTGTCATCATCAGAAGACAAAACTTTCTGTCTTTAGTTCTATGTTCCTTAGAGCTTACAGGATATGTAGCCTGGAATTTTTGGATGATGAGCTGAGGAAGATATATAGCATAGCTTCTGAATTAAAATATCCAAAGCACTTAGTAAACACTTCTCATAAAATGGCTTACAAAACTTTCCATAACACCTCACA
>NC_134807.1:30407677-30410177 GCF_046742065.1 Oratosquilla oratoria
GTTACCAGAGTTCGTCTTTAGTTAAACAGAGTCGCGAGATGCAGGGATGACCCGTTATCCAGGAGGTGCCAAGATAAGAGGGAGGGAAGAGGGTGGAGGGGAGTGGAGTATGATAGGGATGGAATGGGTGGGAGTGGTTTTTATACCTTTGTTTTTTGGCTACCTCCCTTATAAGGGGGAAAAAAGCCTTTGGTATATGTATATATGCATTTGGATTCGATTGTAGGGCCAAGTCGTGAACGAAGAAAGGGTTGCGATTGTTCCATTTGTCTTTAGCAAAAAGAAAAGAAGAATTTTTTTTTCACAAGATTTGAGATAAATGAATGAAATGATATACCGATAACGGAAAAAAAAAGTGCTCTCAGGTACGGATAGAAACTAAGAACCTCACCACTCCTGAAGTCCCTTTCAGTGCTGAAACATTTCTTCAACCAAATAAAATTACCTGCCGCATGAGACAGCATAAAACCATATTCCCACCGTCACAATTATAATGTCAAAAGGTGGAAATGAACATGAAACTGCCTTATGGTGTCATGCAGTCTCCTCCATTCTTATGTTCTAATGTGTATTCTCTTCATTTTTACTCCGTATCCTGAATATGATACCAGTGGCCGTGATGATCTTCGTCTCTTGACGGGGCTGTTTTGAGTGGTTATCTAGCTTTTATCGAAGTAGGATTACAGAAACAGTGTTAACATTTTTTTATATGTATATGTATATGTATATGTATATGTATATGTATATACATATATATATATGTATATATATATGTATATGTATATGTATATGTATATATATATGTATATTTTGCTGGTAACCACTATGGAAATCGGAAGAAAACGGTATATCCCAAGCGCTTTCGTGTAATTCACATCTTCAGAGTATTCCCCTGAAGATGTGAATTACACGAAAGCGCTTGGAATATACTGTTTTCTTCCGATTTCCTTAGTGGTTACCAGCAAAATTTGTGGATCACGTGTGGTTTATAGTGATCTTTCTGCATATATATGTATATATGTTACGAGTGGAGTTCTTCAGGGTTCCGTTCTTAGGCCACTTCTATTCACAGTATATATAAATGATATATACCACGGACTAAAATCTATTCTCTCCAAATTTGCTGATGACAAAAAATTGTGCGGGATGGCAAAAGATCACTTCAATCAACTAGATATTCAAGAAGATTTAGATGAATTACAGTAATGGTCTGAAAAGTGGCTAATGAAATTTAACACAAGTAAATGCAAGGTTATGCACATAGGTAAAAATAACAGTAAGCACGATTACAAGTTCTTTGGAAATTAGTTAACAAAAGTGGATAGTGAGAAGGATCTAGGGGTAATTATCAGTAACGATCTAAAATCATCTGAGCAGTGTATTTCAGCCTCTGAGAAAGCAAATAAGATTCTAGGACTGGTCGCGCGATCTTTTGACTTCAAAAGCTCATCTCTCATTAACAAGCTATACAAATCGTTAGTTCGTCCACATTTGGAATATGCTGTTTCTGTATGGTTACCGAATCTCATTAAAGACATTGACAGTTAGGAAAAAGTAAAAAGGAGGGCCACAAAACTGATTCCAAATATCAAAAATATATCATACGAAAATCGACTAAAAAATATGAATCTGTTTTCCCTAAAAAGAAAAAAAAAAAAAAAAAGTAGACTCAGAGGTGACTTGATACAGGTATTTAAGATTCTAAAGGGGATTGACAACAACAAAAGTGACAAAATTCTATATGTACTTATGTACAGTACGTATAGATGTATGTATTGTACATATGAATATGTTTGCATATATATTATATATATATATATATATCATATATGTATATATATATGTATATATATATATATATATATATATATATATATGTATATATATATGAGAAATTCGCTAGTAAACAGCGACATCAATCAGACAATCTCCATGACCGTCGCGCAGAGGATTCGAACCACTACTTCTGGACCCAAGAGAGGCTCCATAACACCCGCCTTAGACCACTCAACCACCGACGATATAAAACAGTATGAACTCATAATATATATATATATATATATATATATATATATATATATATATGTATATATATACATTCACGCAGGACAAGCCTATATTGATATAAGTTTGGATTGCATGAAATAGCCAGTCCCGCAATGTGTACTGTTTTGGTATATTGGTTATGAACAAGGTAAGGCCGTAGGCAAACTACAATTCATTGCAACAACAACATTGGTTAGGAAGTATAATTGACCCATGAATATAATTCCATCAGCACCAATCTTGCTTGTAGCAGATGTACTGAATATCAGTATTCCTTAGTGTAGAAGGAGAAGAGAAATCAAGGAAGCCGAGAAAGGAGGTTGGGATGTTAAGGGAGATATTGATAAGGTAAAGGAGGAAATGGTATGGTAGGGGAGGGAGAGTTTGGGAGCGGAAAAGAAAATAGGGAAAGAGATACTGTTGTTGTTGTCGGCAAGGGTAAGGGACGGGGGCA
>NC_134807.1:30420177-30432677 GCF_046742065.1 Oratosquilla oratoria
TATGGTTAGGTTAGGGATTATTCACGAACTCGCAGCAACGCGCGGGTAATTGGTTAATATATATATATACATATATATGTATATATATATATATATATACACATATATGTATATGTATATATATATGTATATGTATGTGTATATATATACATGTATATGTATATATATACATATATATATATATATACACACACATATATGTATATATATATATTTATATATATATGTATATATATATATGCATACACACACATGCACACACACACACACATATGTACATATATATATATAAACATATGTGTATATGTATATATATATGTATATATATATATATATATATATATATATATATATATATAGAGAGAGAGAGAGAGAGAGAGAGAGAGAGAGAGAGAGAGAGAGAGAGAGAGAGAAGGGAGAGAATTTTGAAAAAACGGCGAAACAATGGCTTGGGAAGAATTTAGTGAGAAAGAAATGTAGAATAGAAAGGGAACTCAAGGGAGGAAGTGAGGGGAAATGGAAAGAGCATGAAAGCCAGGTAAGAAGAGAGGAAAATAATAATAAAAAAAGGAAGCGTTAAGAGGGGAGACAAAGAGGAATATAAAAGAGGAGGAAAGAGGAGAAAAGTGGTAATTGGTTGCTGGTAAGAAAGAATGAATGTAGGCCAGGACCGGTAGATAAAATCTTTACTTCAACAGAAGAGAGGTGAGCAGTGGCATCAGAACTGCAGGAAACGAATAGTTGAGGATACCCGTTTGGTAGTGGAATTATTGATCGAAAAGTTGACGGTGGAGTGGAAGAGTAACAAGGGATGATTAGTCAGGCGGGGGGAATAGTTGACAGCGCATGTCAGCGGAAAAAGAAGCTGGGGCGAGGGAAATCAGCGGGTGAATGGTTGATGGAATTCAAAACGGGACATGGGCTGCAGGAGGAACAAATGATCAGAGCATAGTTGCAAAAGGTGTGAGTGTGTCGTTTATGTATGAGCATGTGTGCGTGTACATGTGTATTTTGTGTATATATGTATGTATGTATGTTTGTATGTATGCATGTATGTATGCGTGTGTATGTGCGTGCGTGCGTGTGTGTGTGTGTGTGTGTATGTGTGTGTGTGTGTGTGTGTGTGTGTGTGTGTGTGTGTGTGTGTGTGTGTGTGTGTGTGTGTGTGTGTGTGTGTGTGTGTGTGTGTGTGTGTGTGTGTGTGTGTGTGTGTGTTTGTGTTTGTGTGTGCAATGTTTGTTTGTGTGTGTGTGTGTGTTGTTTGTGTTTGTGTGTGCAATGTTTGTTTGTGTGTGTGTGTGTGTTGTTTGTGTTTGTGTGTGCAATGTTTGTATGTGTGTGTATTCACTTGGTCTTTGGATCACGTGTTGGACTCGTGATCGACAGCTATTTCCCTCCTGGAAGAGAGCTCAGAGCTCGTAGGTCCGATCTATGGGTAATGCTATGACCTTGCACACACACACACACACACCCAACTCCCCGCCCACGAGAGTCAGAGTAACGACCCGAGGCACAGCGATACCGAAATAATTTCGGCCCTGGGCAGGATTCGAACTGGGTACTGGGAGCACTTCTACTTCCCAGTTCAGCGCTCTACCAACCGTGCCACCGAGTGTGTGTGTGTGTGTGTGTGTGTGTGTGTGTGTGTGTGTGTGTGTGTGTGTGTGTGTGTGTGTGTGTGTGTGTGTGTGTGTGTGTGTGTGTGTGTATGTGTGTGTGTATGTGTTTGACTTTAATTATATAATGGAAAAGCTTAGGATAGAAATGGCTAAACCCTTTTTCGGTTAGAAGAATTCATAGTATCTACCTAACTTTACTCCCCGACTTAACTCAATTGTATTGCACTAGGACAGTTCCCTTATCAATATAAAAAATAATCCCACTACGTATTAATTTTCCACATTTATATTTCTTCTTTTTCAATTCCTGTAGTACGCTTTACAGAGTGAAAGGTTACCTTACATATTCCATTATAAATTCTGATTTATAACTGTTATCACTGACGAGAGATAAATGACCGAAACCCATTTCAATTAACTCTTGACCACTGCTCCTGTATTCTATTCTTACTATTCTTAGTCTTTGGTACGATGTGATATTCAACCTATTGAAATACTTGGAAATAGGAAATATTTGGTAATGGGATATATTTGGTAATAGGAAATATTTAGCAATAGGAAATATTGGAAATAGGAAACATTTGGGAAAAATAAATATTTGCCAATAGGAAACATCTGGAAATTGGAAATATTGGGCAATAAGAAATATTTGTCAATAAGAAATGTTTGGCAATAGAAAATATTTGCTAATAATAAATATTTGGCAATAGAAAATATTTGGCAATGGGAAATATTTTGTAAAAAGAAATATCTGACAATAGAATTTTTTTGGAAATAGGATATATTTGGCAATAGGAAATATTTGGAAATAGAAAATATTTGGCAATAAGAAATATTTGGCAGTAGGAAATATTTGTCAATAAGAAATATTTGCCAAAAGAAAATATTTGTCATTAAGAAATATTTGGCAATAGGAAATATTTGGCAATGGGAAATATTTGGTAATAAGAAATATTTGATAATAGGAAACATTTGGAAATAGAAAACATTTGACAATAAGAAATATTTGGCAATAGGAAATATTTGACAATAGGAAATATTTGCCAATAAGAAATATTTGGCAAAAGAAAATATTTGTCATTAAGAAATATTTGCCAATAGGAAATATTTAGAAATAGGAAACATTGGAAGTAAGATATATTTGGCAATAGTGAATATTTGGCAATAGTAAATATTTAGCAATAGCAAATGTTTGGCAATGGGAAATATTTGGCAATAGGAAATACTTATAAATTTGAAATATTTGGAGTTTGAAAGTATTTGGCAATAGAAAGTATTGAACAATAACAAATATTTGTTAATGGAAAATATTTGGAATTAAGAAATGTTCAGCAATAGGAAACATTTGATAATGAGAAATATTTGACAATAGGAAATATTTGGCAATAGCGAATATTTGGCAATATGAAACATTTGATATTAGAATGTTCATGAAGATTTGCATTAAGAAATTTTGTTTCTGATATTTCGGGAAATTATGCTGAAGGCAACTCTTACTTATTTGATGCTTACATGTGTAGAAGCTTGTTCACTATATGTACTCACCCTCTAGTTAGAACCAACGCTTATTCATTAACCAATTACCTGTGGGAATTTTTTTCTGACCTGAAGAGAAGAGCTCGGGGGTAGCAAGAACAAAGGATGTTGGTAATGGAATTTTCTTGTTCAAATTGCTTTGCAGAAAATATCGCTCCATAATCTGTTATTTGGTTCAGTAATGGAACGAAGCGTAGTGCGTAGTACAACGTTGTGATACGTTAGAGTTTTGTAAAGTACAAAAAAAAAAAAAAAAATGATATATGTCCCTGACAAACAAGAAAAGATATTTGCACCTTTGTAAAGCCTTAAGACAAACTACCAGTGACTACTAATAAAATCCTTCTCGGGGACTTAAAAACGTACAACACGCGTGTAACAGACCATCAGGATAATCGAAGAAATGACAAGAATGAAAGAAGAAGAGGACGAAAACCGTGAAAGCACAACAAGTTTTTACAAGACTCCTTGTTTAAGATATTCTTACATCAGGAAAACATCACGTGACCTTAGATATACATTTGTGAACAAGGGAATAACAACTAACTAATGGACTGGGACATTACTGAGTTGATCATTATGGAGCCTTAATGAATAAGAATGAGTATAAAACCAACAGTCATACAAGGCTCAATAACAATGGAATAGGATAAGGACATGTTCAACATCGTGCCCCAGTTAATTCGAAAGGTCGTCACACACACACACACACACACACACACACACACACACACACACACACACACACACACACACACACACACACACACACACACACACACACACACACACACACACACACACACACACACACACACACACACACACACACACACACACACACACACACACACACACACACACACACACACACACACACACACACAAACATAACAACAAACAATACGGGTATAGCAATCATTACCATTTGTCATCATTTGTTGAACCCCTGTAATTTTGTCCTCATACATTATTAGTGTCTCCCTGCCGGTCTTCCTGGCCAAATATATTCTCAAATCCTCTTTGTACTTAAGAAAGCTCCAACAAGCAGAAGATTGAGCACTAATAAAGGCCTGGTCATGACAAGTGTAGGCACTTTTGTCGTTACATATTCTTAGAGCTGAGAGAGAAAGGACAAGTGGTTGTTGGATAAGTGTGGTATGGATGAAAGATGGGTATATGCGTTCACCAGGCCCCCCCCCTCCCTCCCCATCATAGAAAGAGGAAAGGATCTTTTGGTATAGGTATGTATGTATTGTGTTCTGAAAAGAGAAGCACAAAACTCCACGATAAACTCTTTGGTCTTTGATCTGGTTAGTGTAATCCGATTTGAAAGCAGCTTGGGCTAACCTCAGGTTTATTTCCCAAAATCAACGAGCGACATTTTTATTCGCTTGGGGAAAAAAAAACAAGAAAGAAAAAAAAAAACAGATTGAAGCGGCTTGAAACTGTTTCGATTAAAACCTTTAAAATTGTGGTAATCCTTAAATATTTCATTCTGGCCTACATCGGACGATTTCATGCAACTGGCAAGGTTGTTCCAAACGGGGTTAAACTGATTATCTTATAATGATAGAAAGAAATGTTGTCTCGGTTTGGAAAATGAATGCCAGCCCTTCGGGGCTGCGCCTCCACATAGAGATGAGTTTATTGATATGATGTGATGACTAGCGGTATGGAGAAGATTCCCTCCGACGTCTCATAGGACTACCACATGTAAGCTAGCCTCGTTGGTTGTGTTTTTAAGTAAATAAAAACCCAACCGTCTACATATGTTCCTCTCTGACGAGGGACTTCACCGCTGTGTAATGTTCCTTTGCTGTTTCGATCTTTCTTATGCAAATGGCATCAGTAGCTTCAACGCTTCCACGAATCAGCTGATACATCCGCAGTTGAGCTAGATGGAGCACTTTGAGACCAGCTGCGGCACTGACGTTTCCGAGCGCCAGCTGGCGTGGGGATATGTCTGTTTGAACTCTGCTGAATAGGTAACAGAGTCGGGGCCGTTCCTGAAACGCTCGGATAAGTTATGGATACTACAGGGCATTCGAGCTTGTCTGAGTGATGTGGGCCATGTTTATGTGGGATCCTTCTTTATTTAGTACTCACGGTTAGAGACGCATGCTCCCACACGCCCGCGCACGCGTCCACAGATATCTAGGCATACGCGCACATATGACATGTACACGAATGTAAGCTTATATGTATGTACGCATTTAGATATAAAGATACACACGCAAACTCACATGCGCACGCGCACGCAAACATATGCACGCACATGCAAATGCACACGCAGGCATGAGTACAGGCACACAAACACACACAGACACACACACACACACACACACACACACACACACACACACACACACACACACACACACACACACACACACACACACACACACACACACACACACACACACACACACACACACTTTATTCTGGCTAACGGCTGACAACTTCATTGCCTTACCATTTTCCTAATGATATTCGACCTTAGTACCCCATATTAGTCAGGCTTAGGTAGTTTAGGAACCTAACATCTGTCGAGAAGAACTACAGCACAACTCATACATTACCACGGGGGGCAAACGTCTCCAGTGGCCCCTATAATGTGTTTTTATATCCCCTGGGTGTGTGGAGGTAGGGGGGGTCTAGTCCCCCCCACATCCTCCCCACAAAACACTACTACCACCCCACTCTCATATTAAGAAACGATGCTTAAGAGAATCTCCTAAGCTGTCATTTTACCTTTCGAATAGAACCGTAAGTTTCATGCCGGTGATCTGGATTTGATGTTCAATTAAAGACACATTGTTGAATGAAAGAGAAATTATTGAACAATACAGAATATCGTATATCAATCTTCCCCTTTTGAGTATATGAGGCAAATAGAAATTGACGTTTTTCTTTTGTGTGTTTGTGTGAGTTTCATCTGTCCTTGTTATGGACCAAAAGGTCTCGTGTGTCTCTTGTCATTGTGAGCCATTGTGACTCGTACTAATGTCAGAACCATTCTCAAGTGACACTGATATGGTTATCAGAATTTGAAATTAAAGTAAGACTCACCTAAGAGATCTGGGACGAAATCGTCAGGTTGTACGCTGATTGGTGATTGGTCGGAGATCGGGGATTGAGACTGTGGTTCCTTATGTTCATATAGTCATGGAAGTAGCCATGTTTATTTTGTTATAGGTGTTGTTCTTTGTTATAACTTTCATCATCATCATCATCATCATTATCATCATCATCATCATCATCATCATCATCATCATCATCATCATCATCATCATCATCATCATCATCATCACTACCAATACCCCCACTATCGTCCACATCAACACAAGTCAT
Organism: Oratosquilla oratoria; assembly: GCF_046742065.1. Classification (NCBI taxonomy): domain Eukaryota; kingdom Metazoa; phylum Arthropoda; class Malacostraca; order Stomatopoda; family Squillidae; genus Oratosquilla; species Oratosquilla oratoria. The sequence continues at coordinate 30,426,687 of NC_134807.1, forward strand.
CACCAATCTAAAACAAGTCATACAAATCAAACAAGACTCCTTTCTCTCTGAGGAGGGTCGATGACTTCTGTAAGAAACCGACTGGTGAGACTTCTACAGCCTGGTGGCGAGACCATTACCTCCAGATGGCGAAGACTCTTCGGCAGACTCTTCGGTAAGAGGAGTCTCAGGGTCTCTTCTTTATCCTCTCATCACCCACACTCCGACAAGTTCCATCAGGTGCTTATCAAAGTTTTCGCACCCAGGAGATCGGCAGAGTTTTCCAATTCAGTCAACCAGAGTCTTCTTTTAAGCGCTCATAAGCCCTCCTCCCCCCCCCAAAAAAAAAGGAGAAAGAAAAGAAAGGGAAAAGTCAGAAAAAAAATCTTTAATGAGGAAGAAACCAAAAGAATGATATCATTTGCTTCATTATAAGTTTATTTGTTTTCAGGTTACGCCAAATCTATCTCTTCTTTATTTATTCATATGTTTATTTATTTGTTTATTTGCTTATTCATGTTCATTTATTCGTTTATTGATTTATTCTTTTATTGATTCATTTATTCATTGATTCATTGATTCATTGATTCATTTATTCATTTATTCATTAAGCATTTATTCATTTATTCATTTATTCATTTATTCATTTATAAATTTATTCATTTATTCATTTATTTATTTATTCACCAATTCATTTATTCATTCATCAATTTATTCATTTATTTACTTATTCATTTATTCATTTATTCATTTATTCATTTATTCATTTATTCATTCATTTATTCATTTATTCATTTATTCATTTATTCATTTATTCATTTATTCATTTATTCATTTATTCATTTATTCATTTATTCACCAATTCACCAATTCACCTATTCACCTTTTCACTATTCATTTATTCATTTATTCATTTATTCATTTATTCATTTATTCATTTATTCATTTATTCATTTATTCATTTATTCATTTATTCATTTATTCATTTATTCATTTATTCATTTATTCATTTATTCATTTATTCACCTATTCTCCTATTAATTAATTTATTTATTCATTTATTCATTTATTCACCAATTCACCTATTCATTTATTCATTTATTCATTTATTCATTTATTCATTTATTCATTTATTCATTTATTCATTTATTCATTTATTCATTTATTCATTTATTCATTTATTCATTTATTCATTTATTCATTTATTTATTCATTCTTTCATTTATTCATTTATCTATTGGATTATTCATTTACTCATTAATCTTTTTATTTATCTATTTACTCGTATTCATTTGTTTATCTGCTTCTTATGGTAAAAAAACGTATATGGTGTATGAGCTTTACCTCCTAATTTCCTCCTCCTCCCCTCCTCCTTCTTCTCTTCCTGATTATCCTTCTTCTCCTATTCGTTTTCTACTCCTCTTCCTCCTGCTTCTCCTTCTCCATCTTGTCTTTTCCATTCCCTCCTTCTTCTTTCAATTTCCAGTACCAACTTCTCTTACTACTCCACTTCTTCATCCTCCTACCGCTTTCCTAGTCTTCCTCCCGTTCCTACTCCTCTTCCTCTTCCTTCTCCTCTTCCTCCTCCTCTTCTTCCTAATCCTCCTTCAAACTTCCTACTAAGCCACCTCCTTATCCATCTTCTCTTTCCATTTTCTAATTCATCTCCTCATAATGTTCTTTCTCCTTCCCAACTCCTCCTCCTCTTCCTCCTACTCCTCCTCCTCTTCCTCCTCCGACTACTACTACTCTTACTCCTCCTACTCCTCCTATTCCTTCTCATCCTGATCCTCTTCCTACTCCTCCTTCTACTCCTCCTTCTACTCCTCCTTCTCCTACTCCTTCTCCTACTCCTCTTTCTACTCTTCCGCGCACTCCTCTTCCTTCTACGCCCCTTCTCTTCCTTCTCTTCTTTCTACATCTCATCTTCCTCCTACTCCTCCTCCTCCTACCATTACTCCTACTCCTCCTACTCCTTCTCATCCTAATCCTCCTCCTACTTCTCCTTCTACTCCTCCTACTCCTACTCCTCCTTCTATTCTTCCTCGCACTCCTCTTCCTTCTACTCCCCCTCTCTTCCTTCTCTTTCTTCTACTTCTCCTCTTCCTCCTATTCCTCATTTTCCTCCTCCTCTTATCCATACTCCTCCTTTTAATCCTCCTTCTCTTCCTCTTCTTGTTATTTTTCCTACTTCTTTCTTCCTCTTTCTATTTCCTCCTTTTCTTCCTCCTCCTTCTCTTTCTCCTCTTTGTCCTCTTTCTTCTGTATTTCCTCTACCCCACACTAATTCAACACACAACACTAATTCAGCGTCTCCTCCCAGGGAGATCTATAGTAAGCCCGATGATTGTTGTCGTCTGTTGTGGAGCTCTGGGTTCCCTGCCAACGAAAGTTGAAGTAACAATTATTATCATCCTTTGCCACTTCTGCACATATGTCTTAACCCTGACTCACCGAAAGAAGTTCTCTCCTAAGCGGAAAAGGACACGTAAAATAACAAAATATAAATGAATAGATACATTGATAGATAGATAAATAAATAGATTAATAAATGAATAGATAAATATGGCGTTCCATTATGTCGAGTGTGTTGACATTATTGCAATACATAACTCTAAATTGTTATCATCCTTTGCCACTTCTACACATATGTCTTAACCCTGACTCACCGAAAGAAGCTCTCTCCTAAGCGGAAAAGGACATGTAGAATAAAAAAATATAAATGAATAGATACATTGATAGATAAATAAATAAATAAATAGATCAATAAATGAATGGATAAATATGGCGTTCCATTATATCGAGTGTGTTGACATTATTGCAATACATAACTCTAAATTATTATCATCCCTTGCCGCTTCTGCACATATGTCTTAACCCTGACTCACCGGAAGAAGCTTTCTCCTAAGCGGAAAAGGACATGTAGAATAACAAAATATAAATGAATAGATACATTGATAGATAGATAAATAAATAAATAGATTAATAAATGAATGGATAAATATGGCGTTCCGCTCTCTCCTAAGCGGAAAAGGACATGTAGAATAACAAAATATAAATGAATAGATACATTGATAGATAGATAAATAAATAAATAGATTAATAAATGAATAGATAAATATGGCGTTCCATTATGTCGAGTGTGTTGACATTATTGCAATACATAACTCTAAAAGTCCTCAACGAAGCATCGTCAAGTCGAAGGAAATCACAAAAGTTAAAAAGGTTGAGTGTGACATGGTCTTCAGGAGTCAAAGAACCATTCAACTCGTCGTCACGACTTGTTTTAATCTTAATCCCGGCTTCCATCAGCTTATATAATTCGGTCAAAGACATCCTCGTTGTGAAAACACTTGACTCGATAATTGCTCAAGTATTCGTCTTTTAATCTTTTGAAAGTTACAGCATAAATAGTCCAAGCCTACGCGTATCAAAAAAACATTTAAGAAGCTGAAAGTGTTTCATTGACACTAACAGCTAGGTCCGTATTCTACCCTCTCAACTAAGTTTTTTCTTTCCCTTTCTATTTGGAGCCACTTGTATGAGCTTTTTTTCATAGGTAGTCTCAATCATATATGAGAAAAATAAGTCTTCAAAAGGTGAAGAACTCCATGTAACTTGTGATAAATATTCTCATACTAGAAGCGAGGAAAAGAAGATTATTGAAGAGTTCGTCTTCCTCTTGAACATAATAGAAGCAGTTGCAGATTTGTCCCAAGCTCTTCAGCGGCTTGCCGTAACTGGAAGGGCTTTGCCTTACCATGGGTTACAAAGGATTACAAAGGCGGAGCATGCCGACAGGAGACCTTTTGGTCCATATCTAGGTCGGATGCGAAAAAAAATCATGATAATAATAAAATAATAAATAAAAACTATAATAATGTAAATAACAAATAAAATACATAAATAAATGCATAGGTACAGTTACAAAGGATTAAGATTACAAAGGCGGAGCATGCCGACAAGAGACCTTTTGGTCCATATCTAGGTCTGATGCGAAAAAAATCATAATAATAATAAAATTATAAATAAAAACTATAATAATATAAATAACAAAAAAATACATAAATGCATAGGTATAGTTAAATAATAAACAAACAGGTAAATAGTAAATAATAATAAATTGACATATAACTAATAATAAATGAAAATCAAACAGACAAATGATAACAAAACAAAAACAAATAATATAAAATAAATTATAATCATTACAGCATCTTGCTTAGTGTTTCTCAATTCCCACTGCGTGGGTGTGGAAAGGTGAGTTAATTTCTTCACTAAAGGCACGACAATTATTGAAACGATCTTGCCTTGTTACAGACAGATAGACAAAGAGAAAGACAACCAGGTACAGACATACAGACAGACAGAGAGACAGGCGGGTGTAAATATGGAGCCAGCCACCCAGAGAAGGTCAAAAATGAAAAAAGAACAGGCGAGTAGAAAGACAGACAGACATAGTCAATCATTCAGAAAGTCAAAGTCAGAGAGGGAAGCAGACAAAGACATGTAGGTTGACAGACAGACAGGAAGACAGAGGCAGTCAGCCGGAAAGACACATAGGCAGACAAAAAAAAGACATACACGCCGACAGACAGACAGACAGACAGATACACAGACAGACAAACAGACAGACAGACAGACAGACAGACAGACAGGAAGCAGACAGGCAGACAGACACACTGATACAAACAACAACCACCCAGCCGGAGATGATAGACATACAGAAAGATGGACAGATGAGTATACAGACAGACAAAGCTACATAACACGGACGAAAACACAGACACATCCAAACATAGGACATATCAACAGACAGACACACATACAGACAGAGGGAAGAATGGTTTTCAGGCAGACAAACACACAAACAATAGACAGACAGGATCGAAGCACAATGACATAAAAACAGACGGACAAATAGATGGATGAATGAACGTGTGGATGAATGGGTGGATGACGGACGGATGAAAGGGCGGGTGGTCGGCTAGTGGGATGAATGGATGGATGGATTGATGGATGGATGGATGTGGAAACAAACTAGAGTCAGGGGGGAATGGAAAGTGGCTAATGGTTTCAGACTGACAAGTAAGAGCACTTCAGCAACTTTCCCTCCCTCTCACTCTCCCTCTCACTCTCCCTCTCACTCTCCCATCCCTTGCAATCCCCCTCCACCTCACTCTCACACTACAGCAGCGGTTCTCAAGCTGGGGTTCATGAACCTCTGTGGAACCGCAGAGTTATGCTGCCGAGACCCACAGTGTAACAAATTGTGTTATTTAGTGAATGTCTACCAATTCTATTCAGTGCTAAAGTGATCTTCAGAAGGCAAAAGAACAGGAATACAAAGGTTTAGGGTACATGGGAAAGAGGGTTTAGAAGCCGTGCACTATAGAGTATTGATTGTATATGCTATGCAGTCAACGTTCGAGTCTTTAATAACCAAATTCACTCAACATTTTTCTATTATTAGAAGTTAATATTATCTACTGAACATAGGATGTTGGATTATTTCTAAAATTCCTTAACCCTTTGTTCGGTTAACATTCTTAAACCTTTTTAAATGTTCCAGGGGATATAATTGCTGAAAAAAAAATATTCCCTGATTCAAAACTAAATGAATTTTGGAAAACGCCCGAAAACAGGCAGAATAAATCGGTCATGGCTGCTTCTGCTGCTGATCGCAAATTTTTCATTGTCCGCTCCTCAGCATGGCTTCGGATTTGCTCCTCTCCGTTATTTATTTTCCCGGGATTTATAGAATATTTTCATCATGGACTTATCATCATTTCTTAGTTATCCAATTGTCTTTTACTTAGTTTTCATTATAATCCATCTTTATCATTATTGGCGTCTTTCTCGTCATTGGATATATGTATATATATATATATATATATATATATATATATATATATATATATATATATACATACAAGCACAAATATATATATATATATATATATGTATATATATATATATATATATATATATATATATACATACTTGTGCGTG
>NC_134807.1:30437677-30442677 GCF_046742065.1 Oratosquilla oratoria
TAACTTTGTTATTTTAAGATAACTTTGTTATTTTAAGATAACTTTATGGATAGGGACGAAAAATGGGTCATAGGTATGGATCTGCCTAGTATAGGCCTTATGGCCTCTTGCAGTCCCCTCCATTCTTATGTTCTCAAAAAAGACCAGAAAGGGAGAGAGAGTGAGAGTAGGAAAGAACGAAAGAGAAAGAGAGAGTGCGAGAGAGGTCGAGCCAGCGAGTGAGCAGAGGAGTGAATGAATGAATGAATGAATGAATGAATGAATGAGCGTATGAATGAATGAATTACTTAGAATCGTAAACGTTTCTTGATGTTATTGTACATAAGTGTCCACATTATACTTATTTCGTATTTCACAAATACAATAATTTCCTTTATCTGTGAATGGCCGTGCGGTAGGCCAGTGGCTACTGTGTCGAACTCGCGAGCATGTGGTCATGAGTTTGAATCCCGGGACTTGCTGCGTGGCTTTCCCGACAGCCCTGGTTAGACGGGGAGGCGACCCAGCCATCGGTCTTAAAACCAAGCAGCTTGCCGCATCTGACAGTGCTTTGTTTTATCAGGGGTTTTTCACTTCCCACTACGTGGAAGGGGAATTATATGTTTTTTCATCTGCGACTTTCTGGTTCGCGAATTAATGGACATTTCTCAAGTTGGATTTGGTTTTGCGAAAAAGGTTCTATAGAGATGCTTTGTACTTCTCAAGAACTCTCAAAGAATGTTCTGTGGTTGGCTTCTTTGAAACAACTGACATGAGGATACAAAGATTCAAACACTATATAAACATGAAAATAGCATATTTGCCTTTTTATGAAGGTCAAGTTTAGCTCATATCAAAACATAAATCAATGAATAACGATGCAAACAAGAAGAGATTTTTTTTTTCTTTAAGAAAGCCAAAGCTCCTTTTGCTTCTCGTTCTTCTCCTCTTCCCACTCTTCCTCCACTTCCTCCCCTCTCCTCTCCTGCTTCTATTCCTCTTCCTTCTCCTCCTCCTTTTCTTTCTGTTTTTTTCTCTTCCTTCTCCTTCTGTTTTTGTTCATCCCTCCCTTTTTCTTTTATTCCTCTTCCATACTCTCTTCCTCATCCTCCTCCTCCTCCCTTTTCTCCTCTTCTTCCTCTTTCTCCTCCCACTCTTCCTCTTCCTCTTTCCCCCTCTTCCTCCTTCTACTACTCCTCTTCTCTTTCCCCTTCCTTTTTCTCCATCTCATCCTCCTTTTCTTCCTATTACTTCTCTTTTCCTTCCTCCTCCTCTTCCATCTTCGTCCTCTCCTCCTCCTCCTCCTCCTCCTCCTCCTCCTCCCTAATCTCCTCCCCTCCTCTTCCTTCTCCTTCATCTCCTCTTCATATTTCTCTTCTTCCTCTCCCTTCTCGTTTCCTTGCTCCTCCTCCTCCTCCTTCTCCTCCTCCTCCTACTTCTACTCATCCTTAATCTCCTCCTCCTCCTTCTCCACCTCCTCCTGACGAAGGAAGGCTCACATTTCTTTCCAGCGATATTAGACGAACCTCACTCCCTGCGCGTGATGCCTTCGCCGTTGCTTCAATGTGTCGATGGTGATTTAGATGTCGTTTATTGGACGCAGACGGATGTGCGGGATTCGAGTCCATGGGAGACAAATCGTCGCCGCGTTTAAGACAAAAGATTTATATGTGGTGAGCCGTCGACTGATATTTGGGGCCGCTCCCGGAAACAAAAGCCTGGGACACTTCCGTGGCCTTCCCCGGCCGGGCACATTCGGCACGGTCGATGGCCGCATGAACAGTCGAATGGAGTTGATGGGTCAGAACGGTGGTGATGCCTCGTGCTCAACTGATGACTGGGAGTGATACTGAAAAAAAAAAAAAGACGATCGAAGGCGTGGGGGGAGGGGGAGAGAGGGATGGGTGTGGGGATTTGAGGTTGGGGGAGGTGGGGGGGAGGGAAGAGGGGTTAAGGAATTAGGGATTGGAAGGGAAGGGGAAAGTGGGGGAATGGGTGTTTATACTAAGATTACATAGACCTTCATCTAAGATTTCCACGTAGAAGAAAGCATGAAAACGTTGGGTGATGCTTAGTGTTTTGGTGATGATTGGGATGGTTGTTGTAAAAACGTGAAGGTTATTTCTGTTTTCTTATGAGGCACCAGCATAGGAGAAAGCTACGAATAACATTAACGAGCCAGAAGAATATGGTAAATTATTTTATATTTAGGTAAATAGAGAAAAAGAAAACAAAGAATATACATTCAGAACTTACACTTAAGGCGTGTCAGTTTGTGATATAGACATGTACTGTACAATCACCTTTACCCACGTCGTGATGGTTTGACTTACTTAGTAATTTTCCAACTAGAAATTTGAAGCTTTTACTAATATTGTATATGAATTTATTACTAAACTTATACTATTAAAATAGAATAAGTCACTAGTTACAGTGATGTCTTTCAAATCTATTTATATACCTAGGAACCTTTCCTCTTTATAAGGGAGTTAACCAGCCAAAACACGAACCCACCCCCACCCATTCCACTCCCATTGTTTCCCTGTCATCTTAGCTCCTCTTGGATTAAAGGTCATTTCTGTCTCCTACCTATTGTCTGGGTCAGATGCAATGCAGCAAGACAATACCTCCGCAGCAGAGCCGTTTCATTTCCACGGCGACCACCCTTCCTCGTGCCCTCGTCTTCCTTGTATACAGTTCGTACCAGGTTCCAATTCTTCAATACATTTGCTGGTACAGTGGGAACAGACGCGCGTCCTAGGCACAAAGACCCGGGATCGAGAGTTCGTGATGACTGGATTTGATTATTTATACTGTTAAGTATGGTTCATCAGGATGTAAGTAGGATCAACTTTCCATCTACTAAGGCAGCAAATAGATGAAAATATCTATTGGGACCTTTATGTGTAACCTTACATGAAAATTGAAAACAAATAGAAAAATATATATAAGAGTAGAAATATAATTTACCTCGTCATATCCTCTTGGCAGTCTGATTTGTTGTGACCCAAATGAACTTGATATTTTGCATTAATATATATATATATATATATATATATATATGTATATGTATATATATATATGTATATATATATATATATATATACACATACATACATACATATATATATATATATATATATATATATATATATACATATATATACATACATATATATATATATATGTACATATATATATACATACATATATGTATATATATACATATACATATATATATATACATATATATATATATATATATATATATATATATTCTTTTTGGGGGGGCAGGAGTTCTTTCACATATATACAATGTGAACTGAGTTCCACATTACGTTAGGTTAGTGCACAGAAAAAGGAAAGGACTTAAGAACATAAGAATGGAAGAGACTGCAAGAGACCATAAGTCCTACACTAGGAAGTTTTATGTCCATTACCAACTGCCATCCCCATCCATAAAGTTATCTAAACTTCTCTTAAAACAACCAAATGTTCCAGCTCTGACTACATGGTTACTAAACCTATTCCAGTCGTTAACCACTGTATTGGTAAACCAGTTCTTGTTTATTTCCTTCTTAAATCTATATCACAGTTTGTGTCCATGATCATCTCAAAAATTCTTTGGCCTAGTTCAGAACCCAAAACATTCCTCTTCCTTCTTGTATGTTGCCTTGCCCTCCCGAGTCTATGAGTATAGAAGTGCTCTCCAGACTTCCTCTGTCCAGAAGGGACATTCTTGTCATTGTTTGCAGAGGCTCTTGGGTCCTCCTCCCCTCCTCCTCCTCCTTCCTCCTCCTCATCTTTCTCCTCCTCCTCATTCTTCTTCTCCTCCTCCGCCTCCTACTCCTCCTCCTTCTTTTCCTCTTTTTCCTTTTGCTCTTTTTCCTGGTCTCCCTCCTGTTTCTGCCCTTGCCCCTGCTCCTCCACCTCTTCCAGCCCTTATTCCTCTTTCTGCTCTTGCTACTGTGACTCTTCCTACTCCCTTCCTCTACTCCCTTCTCTTGTTCCTCCTCCTCCTCCTCCTGCTCCTGCCTCTGTTTCTGCTCCTCCTCTTATTCCTTCTCCTCCTCCACTTTCTGCTCTTGATTCTCCTCTTATTATTGTAACTATTTTTACTCTTTTCCTCCTCCTGCTCCTTTTCCTCTTCCTCCACCTACTGTTCCTTCTCCTCTTCCTCCTCAATTTTTTTTTATCTTCTCCTTCCTCCACTTTCTTATCCTCCTCCTCTAGTTTTTCTTATTCTCCCTCTCCTCCTCTTCCTTGGTTTTCTCTTTCTTCCCCTTCTCCATCTACACCACTTCTTCCTCCGATTTTTTCAAACTTGTTTTCTTGTCAAAAGTATGAGAAAAGCGTTTTCTCCGCGTTTGCTGATATTCTCTTTCTAATGAGCGTGAAGAGAAAAAATTTCCCTTTCTTCCTGGTTCCCTTTTAAAAAAAAAAAAAAAAAAAAAAAAAAAAAAAAAAAAAGTGGCTCGTGTCTCTCCCTAGACTTGGTCCCGATGACCTCGACACCCCATCTCTGTATTGGCCTTTGTCCTATTTTCCTTATTGTTTCCTATTCACTGTTAAAATACAGCTTAACATTATCTAAACTATAATGTACACAGAAACTAAACTATAATGTACACAGAAAAGACCTACAGTGAGAGAGGTCTCTTTCTACCCAGTTCACTCATTTAAATCCTGCTGAAAATAAATTTAAGAAATTAACATGGACTGGAGGCGTGGAAACGTATGTTTGTGTTTCTGTGTCTTGGGGTGGAATTATTCTACCTCGCGTATCCGAATACTCCCCAAATCCGAACACCCTTTGGTCCAGTCAGTTCGGATATGAGAGGGATTTCTGCAATTAGAGGCACGGTGACAGAAATGAACAGAGGAAAAAGATGCTTGGGGAGTTTAAGGAGGAGAGAAAAAGAGAAAAAGGAGGAGTAACGAAAATATAGAGAAAGAAGACTAAAAGAAATTAGGGAGAGGAAAGGAAATAAAGAGAGGTAAATGGAGAGAAATAGAGAGGA
>NC_134807.1:30465177-30472677 GCF_046742065.1 Oratosquilla oratoria
GTCTGGTTGAGTAAGAAGGAGATAGAGAAGGAAGAAGACAAAATAAAAGAAAGGAGAGAGAAGGATGAAGGAAAAAAGGAAGGAAGAGTGTAAGGAAGGAAGGAAAGAGGGAAGAAATAAGGCAGGAAGGAAAAAGTAGGACGGAAGGAGAGAGGAAGAAAGAATAAAGGATAGAGATGGGAAAAAAGATGGATAGTTAAATAAACAATGAGAGAGAATTACTAAATAAAAGACTGTGAATTACTTAACATGATCAGCCATTTTGTTCCGACTCACATGGACGAAACCTCCTCTGGAGAAATCAAAACGATTTTACCTGAGTAGTAAAAAAGAATAACAATAAAAGATAATTTTGAAAATAAACTAGATAAGTAAATATAATTCAAAAAGCCTACTTCCGCTCCTCAGGTTTTCTAAATGAATTAATATGATTTTCTTGAATAAATGTTTTTGTGTTTTACTTGAGTTGAAAACGTTAGTTTAGCATTCAAGGTCTGTAATTTTAATAGGAAAACACACTGAAGACCATCGTATAATGTATTCTTGAACGTAGCCATGAAAATCAATTTTGACTCAAAAATGATCGATCATTAAATAAATATATATAATGTAAAAACGTGAAGCAAGTCTTGGCCTGCCGTGCAAAAGTCAGGCAATGATAACATACGATATAGCAAAGCCAAACTTCAGGATGGAAAAGTTCTAGATTTTCAAGGGCTCGGTTGTTTTTCTTAATTTGATAAAAAATAATCTAGTCGGAGGGAAGGGAATGCTTTATTAGTTTTATTTTATTTTGTTTTATTTTATTATATATTTTTTTTTACTTTATTTTATTTTATTTTTTTTATTTTATTTTATTTTGTTTTATTTTTATTTTGATTTATTTTATTTTATTTATTCATTTTTTTACTCAGTTACCTCTTTATGAAGAGGAAAAGTCTATGAGAGCATATGTACATGTAGATTGTAGAGGATATTCAATCCGGGACGGGCGATTGTCCTACAATTTAATTAAACCATTTGCCGTCAGGTCATAATGACAACGCATGAAGGTTAATACGAAACCTTTCGGTCCATGAAAGGTCGAATGTAAAAAAAAAAAAAAAAAAAAAAATCTAGAATGAGTTCATTGTAAGTCCAAGTCCCCAGGGTGTGTACACCACCTGAATAAAATCACTTGACCTCAGCAACAACAACGACATTGAAAGGAATTAACAGATTCAAGACTTAACAAATGAACTAACGGGTATAACTCTTTCAACGTGGCGGCGCCTTTGATAGGTTCTATTCTAGCCAAGATAGAGGACATTTACTTCATACCTGAGAACTTGACCTCCGATCTCATTTTGGTCTCGATCACTGAAGTCAACTTTCAGTCAGGGATTCGTCCTCTGATACGAATCACATTGCTTTTCCTCAGTCAAAACAAAAGGTATAAAGAGCGTTACCGTGTACAAAGAGGTTAAATGGCAAAGAAGACTCCACGCACAAAGGGTTGGGTCTCCGATGTGAACAAGAGAAGGGCACACACACAAAGAGGTCACATGGTTTGAATTACAAAGCTGTCTAGTGGTAAATATTTGAATTATTGCATGTGTGCCAACTTACCCCTGATGCCAACTTGCCCCGGTCTCCCCTACACTATTTCGACAATCAACAATAACCGCCAAGGAGGCGGAAGTATTTGAAGAAGATGGAAGAACGGAGAGAAAATAGAAGTTGAAAGTGATCACCATTCTTTACTAAGTAGAGATGAATCTCCAATCATAAAAATGCTCTGCGTGACGCTGGCCCGTAGGGGTGTTAATTAAGTTTTTAAATTATTGAATATATAAAATCTATGAGGATAGCTTATATAGGGAAGACTTGTTACAAGAGTAATCGCTGTCTGTTTTACAAAATGTTGCGAAAACAAGTCCGACACCCAAAGAATATTTTGTTGAAGAAAACATAATAAAGAATAGGACGATGATGATGATATGGTTTAACGTCACAAGTTCTCCCCTATCGGAAGGCTAGGACGGTACCCCTTACAGAGGGCTTTATAGCGTGGAATTAAATAAACCATGCCCTTGGTTCAACTTCGCCGGTGGCAGGATTCGAACCGCCTTCCCCTCGACCTTCGCCGCAAGTAATGACGCCCTAACCCGCTCAGACAGCGATAAACCTGTAATTGTTAGAAGGCGAGCTGTAATCTACCAGCGCTTCAATCTTTGTTTACAATTTCGAGCGGCTGCCCTGTATTGTCTTATATTTTGTATGTTTAATTAGACTTTTTTATGTAGAAACTTCTAGAAAGATGATAGAGGTATTGGTGTTTTGTCGCCCAGAATTTCATATAGAGGCAGTGCTATTGCAAGGGGCAAATGACAGAGTAGCTGATTGTTGTAGAGTATTGTATAAACTAGACGTCTTATTATCATGTTTGATGTTGTGAGCGGTATTTTACGTTGGCAACTGAGAGAGACTTCTTCTGTCATGAAAACGCTATGTGTGAAACGTATAAAATATAGTGTAATATTTATCAGGAAGTGTGACGACGAATGAACAGGTAAAAGTAAACATTAGAATCAACAAGAACAGAATTAGCGGAAGACATTTAAAAGAAATACAAATTAGATTAACCTTGGCGTAGAAATAACAAACAGAAAATGATAATGCACATGCATTACGCGACTCATCAAAAAATAATCAAGCAATGAAGGATCCAATAAAGGCTGAGATTATACACGAAGAATATGGAGTAATATGTCGAAAATGAAAATTCAAAATAAAAAAAAGCATTTTCAAAAATATAAGGAAACGAGAGGGAGATGGAATAAAAGACGGTACGAGTTGACCCGTCAATCTTCAACTCTCTATACATTGGGCCTATTTTCGCCAACTTGTATATTCGTTTGAGTAGAAAATACATCGTTTACAATCTTTCGTTTTTCTAATTTCCAGATAACAAATTGTTTTTGCGCCTTACATTGAGAAACGGGTCATCTCTGCACCTTGTCCACTGCCCTGGGTCAGAAGCAGTGTCGCAAGACACAGCACATCCACAGCAAGGCCGCTTCATTAAATCGGCGACCCCCCTTCTCCGTCCCCCCATTGCATAAAAGGAGTGTGGAGTGTATTCAGGGATGAAATGGGTGGGAATGATTTTATGCCTTTTTCTTTTTGGCTACCCCCCTTGTAAGGGGGGAAAAGCCTTGGTATATGTATGTATATGTATGTACATTGAGAAACTGAATTAAAAACGAAAAGAAGCTAAACTTATACGAATGTTAGAAAAACTGTTTAAGTGTTCTTAGGGGAGCCTAGAAAACTGTGACTGAAGACTACATTAAATTCACAACATTCGACGAGAATCTGCTCTATATGAAGTGTGTTAGAGTTATTTTGTTTGCTGACATCTGGCGTCTAATTCTAGATTCAGGTCAAGAGTTTTTAAAGCTCCCTTTAGAAAAATAAATTTCTCAAAAGTTCCCATGAGCGCGATAGATAGCGAACTCGAGCTGTATGTGAATCGTGTGTGAATGTGTGGATCAGAGAATTTGTGTATGTTTGTTTTGTATATGTGTGTACATGTACATGTATGTGTACACGTGCGCGCACCCATTCATACATATCTGTACATGACTTTGTGTACATGTGTAAGCATACATTTGCATGTGTGTACATTTGTGTACACATGCACACACAGACATCCACATGGATAGAAGATCTACAAATGTACAATTTTCATGGTAATATACTTCGATCAAAAAGGGTTTTATTTTTGTGGTTTTGATATTTAGAAACCCTCAAATAAGCTTAAAAATGTCGTTTTTCTTCTATCACACCCCTCATCCTGTTTTCTATGACATAGATAAGCACCATCACCATAAGGAAATAAAGAAATATAAGTAGGTTAATGAATAAACAAATAAATAAACAAATAGATATATTCTATCTATATATTAATGATCTCGTTTGTAAAAAAGTAGCCAGTCAAAGCATACACCCACCCCAATCCACTCATCAACCATCCATCATCCATTTGCTTCCCTCTCCCCTTAGCTCCTCGTGGATGAAGGGTTATCCCTGTCTTCTGTCCACAGCAGGGCGCCAGCCGCTTAGTTTAAACGGCTACCCTCTATCCTCGTCTCCTTATGTGGAAAATAGGGAAGATGAGGACAAATCCCTTAGGGCTGCGTCAAAATATCGTCCATACCCAACCATCCTCCAATTACACCTATCATCTGCCTTCTCCTTACCCTGCTCAACAGGCAATTCCCTCTTGCTTAAAACCCCTTTCACCCCATCCATCAATCCTATTATTGGTCATCACTTCAAGTTCAATTCACTCCATTCACCTCTGCTTTCCACATTATTTTGCTAATCTTTCTTCACTCGTTCTTTCTATGTGACCACACCACCCCAATAAGTCTTTCATCAGCTGTTATCTTTCTGCTCCCTTTCATTCATCTCATTTATGCTCTTCCACTCAAATTTACTTCATCGACACCTGCTTTCCACACTATTTTTATTAATACTTTTTTTACTTCATTGATTATTACATCAGCCCTATCTGCCTAGTCCTTTTCTGCCACCGCTCTCTTCCTCACCTCATCATTTCTCACTCTATGAATAGATATAAACGTAAATAGAGAGGACCTTTCTTCCCCATAAGGAGGATGGACAAATTAGTAGAAAGATAAATAAGATAAGAAATAGATAACAAAATCTAGTAGTTTAGTATTTCCTGCCCTCCAAAATAATATCTTCCCCCCCAATTTTTTTTTTATATAAAGATAAAAGTAACAACTGACCCCTACAACACAGATACATATAATTCTTAACTAGGAAGATAACTGAGGAGTCATCTCAAGTGAAAAAAATATATATAATCTCGAGATTTATTCTTCTATAATAACCGAAAGTGCTTGAGTGCAATAAGATAATATCTTTGTGTTTTGGTGTTTGTCTCCGTTGTACCCTACACCAGTTTTTTTTTTTGTTTTTTGTTTTTTAATTCCTGCCGCTCCCAAAGTATTCTCTTTATTTCCGGTGAATATTCTGGTACCGAAAGAGATTATTTAGGTTTGAAAAAGGGAATAGGCAAGCACTGTTAACGAATGGAATAGACTTAGTAATCATGTAGTGAGCGCCGAGATAGCTGATTGTTTTAGGAGAAGCTTAGATAACTTTATGTATAGGGATGACAAGTGATAATGGACATGAAACTGCCTAGTGTAGGCCTTATGGCCTTCTTTATTCCTATGTTCTGTTGTTCTTGTTATAATCTATTCACGCTACCACCTTCCCAACCGGGTAGTATTTTTCCTTTCAGCCTGGCTGCCGTCACGTGATTTTATTCACCTCTGTAATATCTCGCCCCTCTATTGTGATAATGGATGACAGCAGCGCGAGATTGTCCACAAGGATGGAAACGCTGGTACGCTACAGTTCACAAGAATGACAGCTTTGATTCTGTGGAATCGGTTCTCGGTCTTTGGCTAAGATCAAAGGAGAGTGGAGTTGAGGCTGTGGCATGTCTAGTATCGATCCTACTTGGTGACCATGAAGTGTCCCTTTCAATCTCCGAAACTCAACGACAAAGACTTTAGGATGGGAGACACAGAAGGAAGGTGAAGTGCTTACGCCAGGAGGCGCGTAGCCAAAGCAGAAGACGTCACTCTTGCCCTTTTATGCTCTTTAGGAACTGAAAGAGTAGACAACTAACAGTCATTGATGGGAATCAGAGAAAAGGGCATGACTTTAACCCGCGACTGGGTGAATACAAGATCCCCACACTTCCGACTGTACCACCGGAGTACTCACAGAACAGAAAAAAAAAGAAAATAAAAAGAGGAAAGGGAGCGGGAGACAGATGAGAAAAGAGGGGAAAGAGGCATGGGAGAGTAAAGGAGAAATAGAGAGAAAGAAGGAAGGAAGGGAACATAGAAGAAAGAGGGAGGCGGGGGAGTGAATGAGCAAGGGTGATAGTAAAAACAAGGAAGCACAGTAGGAATTAAAAAAGGGTAATGGAGAAGACAGAGTTCCTAAGTTGGTAATGACCAGCGCTTCTGTCCAGGAGGATAATATTGCGACGAAAAGGGGTCCGGATTTGTGGCAAAGGGAGAGATTTAAGGAAGACAATAGAAAGGTACAGAAAACTAAGAAATCAAGGGGAAAGGTAACAGACTCTTTGCAAGTCACCAATACTTCCTTCTAACCCTTCTCTTTCAGACTCTCATTTCCTGGATGCCTTCACAGAAGTTAAGGACAAGAAGGAAAAACAATGGACAAACTCGGCTCATGAGCGCTCCCGTTTGCTTGAACTTTTCATATTAAGACATCATGAATTTCAAAGCAGGAAAAGGAAAAAAAGGCAGCCCTAAAGGATCTCTCCCTCCACTCCTTGCCCCTTCAAAAAAAAATAAATAAATAAATAAAAATCACAAAAACATAAATAAATCTTACTGGAAACTATGCTTCAGGTAGCAGATGAGTCTGGGTCGAGTTAAAGAGTAGAGGTAGTGGAGAGAGTAAAGAGAGGGAGGAGACGGAAAGAGGGAGGGAAATGTTGAGAGGCTACCAAGATAAAAGGGATTCCTGATATCCATGTAAATACTGGAAGGTCTCCGAGGGTTTCTGGAACTGTTCATTTCAAAATGCAAAAAAAAAAAAAAAAAAAAAAAAAAATACATTTTGAAAACAGGTCAACACATCGAATAGAATTTTTTCTTACTTTCTCTCTCTTTTGTTTTATCAATTCATTCATTTACATATTCATTTACACTCTATGTCTGGACCAGAGTCAAGCTCTTACTCTATTAACTTTAATTGTTTTTCCTCCACCTAAAAATATCTGACAACCAACACCTGTTCCCCTCCTCTTCCTCGTCGTCTTCCTCCTCCTCCTCCTTCTTCTTCTTCTTCTCTTCCTCGTCCTCCTCCTCCTTCCCTTTCTCTTCCTCTTCCTCCCACTTCTCCTCCAACCCCTCCTACTCCAACACTTTCCTCTTCCTCCAAATCATCTTCCTCTTGATCCACCTCTTAATCTTTCTCACCCTACTACTCCATTCCATACTCCTATTCCTCCTACTTCTCATCCTCGTCCTTTTTCTACCTCTCTACCTATTTCTCTATCTCTTTCCCCGATTCTCAAGCTTTTGTTGATATTCACCCAACCTTCCTCTTCACACTATTTCCTCAAACGTTGCTATCATGTCTTGCAATTGCTCTTCAGTTTCCCAAGGCAATATCAGCATGGAATGCAAACTTTATAATGTTTACTAGCCCTCATCCGGAACGATTCCACTTTGCTTTGTTCTTTACGTCAATGTTGTTATTACTTCATCAGCACATATACTGAACAACCATGGCGACATAACTCACCCCTCCTTCATCCCTTAGCTCCGTCCTGACCCGTATTGCCTTTATTATCCTTTACCCTTTCCCCATATATTTCGACTCCTTTCAACATGTCTCTTCTGTACACTCTGTCTTGTGTTTTTTTTCCAGAGT
>NC_134807.1:30482677-30485177 GCF_046742065.1 Oratosquilla oratoria
TATAGTTGCATGTCCCATACAACCTTTCATCCCTATCCATAAAGTTATATAATCTCTTAAAACAACCAATAGTTTACGCTCTCACTATTTGATTACAAAGACTATTCCATTCGTTAATAATTCTGTTGGTAAATCAGATCTTACCAGGGCAAATGGGAGTCACTGGAGGTTAAATGTAGGTCGACGTAGGCTAAAGATCACAGATACAAGGATACACAATCAAGACAAACTACAGAACAAAGATCAAAAAGTTAAATGATCAATATTATCGTCTGCTAATTAAAGACATTTGTACTCTGTCTTGTTTCACTCATATCTTTTTTCTTTTCATTTTATCTTATTCTGTTTCATCCTGTTATATTTTGTTTTGTTTCCAATACTTCATTAAGTTTTATTTTGTTTGAATTTATTTTTTACATTTTGTTATATTTCAGTTATATATATATATATATACATACATACATACATACATACATACATACATATACCAAAGGCTTTTTCCCCCTACACGGGGGGTAGCCAAAAAGAAAAAGGCATAGAAACCAATCCCACCCATTCCATTCCCTATATATTCCACTCCTCTCCACCCTCCTCCCTCCCTCCCATCTTGGCACCTCCCTGGGACAGAAGCAATGTCGCAAGACACAGCACATCCACAGCAAGGCCGCTTCATAAATGATGATAATTATTTATTCATTTATAGTGTTTACTTTCATCCATTTGTTCTGTTTGCTTTTACTTGTTCGTTTATTACTTTATCTGTCTATTTATATACTTATCAATTTTAATAATTTATTAATTCATCTATTCACTAGTTATTCAATCATCATTAATTCGTTAAAATGTAATATCTAAGCCGGTTGAACCTACCATACTGTATCACCGCTTAGTGAATAGTCCGATGTTCCTGCAGCGTTCCCTAAAGAATTAACACTCACAAGTGCAATGAGTCAGGATGCTGGTCACTTCTTCACAATTGATCTCGACAGCTGTGGCTGAGGTGAAGCAATTAGCCTGATAGCATTTCTGGCCGCAACTGGAAGCTGCCTTGAAGGCCTCAAGTGTGAAGTGGAGCCTTGAGTCTCTTTTTTTTATATATATATATATATTTCAACATATATATATATATATATATGTATATATATATATAATATATATATATATTCATATTCATATGTGTGTTTATATTTATATATATGCTTATATTTATATTTATAATTATATTTATACTTATATATATCTATATGTATATTTATATTTATATCTATATTTATATTATATTTATATTTATATTTATATTTGTATTTATATTAATATTTATATTTATATTTATATTTATATTTATAACTATATTTATATTTATATATATACTTATATTTATATTTATATTTATATTTATATCTATATCTATATTTATATTTATATATCTATATTTATATTCATATATCTATATTTATATTTATAATTATATTTATCCATATATTTATATTTATATCTATATTTATATTTATATTTATATTTATATTTATAAACTCAGTAACTCGGAACTATACCCGTGACTTTATATATTTATATTTATATTCATATGTATATTTATATCTATATTTAGTTATATTATTTATATTTATATTCATATTTATATTTATATTTATTTTTATATTATATTTATATTCATATTTATATTTGTATTCATATTCATATCTATATTTATATTTATATCTATTTCTATTTATATTCATATTTATATTTATTATCCCGAAGGGATTTGTGTATGACTTGTCTAATTTTGCATTATGGGACAAGAAGAGAAGATCATCATGTAAATAAAGCTGCTGGCCCTGCTGTGGATGCGGTGTGTCTTGCTACGTTGCTTACGACTCAAACAGTGGGCGGGAGAAGGGAAGTCCTTCATCCACGAGGAGCTAAGAGGAAGAGGAAACAACTGAGTGATGAATAGGAGTGGGATAGGATGAGGATGGGTGCATGCCTTGGGTTACTATCTTCTCTTATAAGGGCGAAGAAGCATTTTATATGGAGAGAGATAGATATCAAAAGCAATTTCCTTTATTGAAGAGGAACTAAATTGGTAAGAGGATTACATTACCTCTAACATGTAAAGGGTGTAGAGCTGTCTCAATTAGATTGACTCAGTCATAAAGACATCTCTGTTATATCATCCATATCAATCTGTTACATAATATTGTGACAACTCTGACCAATTTGGTTGATAGTATATCAAGGTTTTATTGATTTTATAGAAATATCAAGGTTGTATAAGACAGTGGATCTTCAAGTTTATGTATATATATATATATATTATATATATATATATATGTATATATATATATATACATATATATATGTATATACTGTATATATATATATGTATATATATATATATACATGTATATATATATATATGTATATATATATGTATATGTATATATATATATGTATATATACATGTATATATACTTATACATATATACATATATATATA
>NC_134807.1:30492677-30495177 GCF_046742065.1 Oratosquilla oratoria
CACAATATTATTGATAGTGTGTGAAGATATTATTAAAGAATAGTTTTTGTAGTAACCAGGCCAGTGGTTCCCAAGCTTTTTTTTTTTTTTTTTTTTTTTTGGCTTCCAGAAGACCCACAAATCCTCCTCACCTTATTTGTATTTACATTAAATTATATATATATATATATATATATATATATATATATATATATATATATATATATATATACTGTTTATAACTTTTCTATCTATATCTTAATAGAAAACGGGTTTGGGGGACTAATAGGCTTATACTTTGCACGTATGTAACTGCAGATGCTTGTTCTTGGAATTATTTTATTAATCTTATTAAACAATGATTTTTTAGTAAATTATTTCACGATCTCTTTCTTGTATTCTCCTCACGACTCCCGGGGGTTTGGGAGAGACGTGGCCCCTAGTTTAAAAACCAATGGACTAGATGTCTGAAATAATGAAGATCTTGTATATGAATACGAAGTTCATACGCGAGCAGGTACATCATCTGTGCTTTAAACTCAATGCAAACCAGACTCAAGGATCTTCGTATGAGTTGAGTGAAAATTCTAATGCGGAAATGTGTCTACGTTTCTGGTTTTAAGACGAGTTTTAAAGAAAAAGGGCCACGCAGCTGCCCAGCGGATAACGTGTCGAACTCATGAGCAGGTGGTCATGAGCTCGATTCCTGGGGCCAGATACGGGCTATGCCGCGTTGGTCCTCGACAGTCCTGGTCAGGTGCAGAGGCGACTCAAATATCGGCCTAAAAAATAAAAATAGAATAAAATAAATAAAAATCTTGCCACAGCTGACAGGGTTTGCCCTGGCAGGAGTTTCTCCCCTCCCACGACGTGGGAGTGGGATGGTGAGTTTTATTAAAAATGAATAAATAAATTGACTTAACCGCGAGTGAACTGTCGCATGGTAAACTGCAACGGCCATTGATTCACCCTTTTGTTGATGTATCCATGTATTGTCCTGATCTCATTATACAAAGAACGGGGTTCGATCTTGAAACAGACCACGCCCAGTTAAGACAGCAGGGCAGGACTCGTAGTAATGGGATTAACTGGGACAATTCTAGGTTCAAGAAGGAAATGGGCAAGAACTGGGTGTACCTACGTATTGGTTAATCAATAGATTAGACTTAGTAACCATTTAGTGAGCACTGAAACGATGGCTTGTTTTAGCAGAAGCTTAGAAAGGAATCACAGGCGCTAAGGGACATCGCATTTATTTATGTATTTTATTTATTATTTACATTATTATAGTTTTTTATTTATTCATTTATTATTATGATTTTTTTTCGCATCCGACCTAGATATGTACCAAAAGGTCTCTTGTCGGAATGCTCCGCCTTTGTAATCCTTTGTAAAAAACTACCTAGTGTAGGTCCTATGGTCTCTTGCAGTCTCCTCCATTCTTATATTATTATGTGCTCAAGTTTTTTAATCGGTGGTCGATATTTGATAGGACGGAGCCTTTCGACTTAACCCCTTCCATACGGTGCCGCATACGTAGGCGTCATGAGGAGCAAGTGGATACTTAAAAGGAGTTTGTCTCTAACATTTAAGGCGTTATCACACTAAGCTATTTTTCCTCCGACTGTTGCATCAGATTTGCAGACCACAGCTTACGGAAAGGAGTATGATATGCTGTAGGAAAATCATTTTTCTCAGGCATATTAAATGACATTCTATGTAAATTGTGGTAAAAAAAATTATGAAGGTGGGTGGCACCACCGAATGATTGAGAGTTGAAGGTAAAATTGCCCAATGTAATAACGCCTTTCCCCTTCTAATCCTTAACCTTATCCCCCCTTTACTTTTTTTCTAAAGTGTTGTCCTTGGATACAAAAACAACCTATACATCTGAAATCAACATATTGGCCTTCCTCTTCCGAGAGAGTAGGGTAAGATCAAACGTATATTTGGGAATTAAAATTTCTTTTTCATCTTTTTTTTGGATGAAATCCCAACTTGCTTAATGTCCCAGAGAGTATCCTCATCTCGTATGTTTTTCGTTTTCTTTTTCTATCTCCTTCAGGTTATAACCCCAATTCCAACTCCAGTTCTAACAACAAACGTGACTTTAACTAACAGAAACTGTAACTATAATTGTAACCCACACTACAATTCTCTGACACCTATATAAATCTGATTTCAGCTCGTATATAGGAGTATTTGTATTCACGTACATATTATTATATTTATATATATATATATATATATATATATATATATGTATGTATATATATATATATGTATGTATATATATATGTATATATACATATATATATATATATATATAATGTACATATATGCATATATATATATATATATATATATATATTTATATATATACATATATATATATATATATACATATATATATAAATATATATACATATATATATATATATATATACATATATATATACATATATATATACATATATATATATACATATATGTATATGTATATATATATATATATATCTAT
>NC_134807.1:30515177-30517677 GCF_046742065.1 Oratosquilla oratoria
CTATTTATTTATACATCTAATTTAATTCTGTTTTATGTATTTCTTATTTATTAATTTATCATTTTATTTCATTCTATCATCATTTATTTATTTTTTTACCTTTTCTTTCTTTCTCATTGACGAGGTGGCTTCTTGGCCTGACCTCGCTCTCTTTCAGCGGTATATATGGTTCATTACGTTGCCCACAGATCCCCCGTAAGGTTTCTTTCTATCCCCTATTTTCCCGTCTTCCTCTCTCTCTCTCTCTCTCTCTCTCTCTCTCTCTCTCTCTCTCTCTCTCTCTCTCTCTCTCTCTCTCTCTCTCTCTCTCTCTCTCTCTCTCTCTCTCTCTCTCCATCTCTATCTATCTTTCTGTCTATCTATCTATTTATCTCTCTCTCTATCTATCTATCTATCTATCTATCTATCTATCTATCTATCTATCTATCTATCTATCTATGACGTAAGCGGAGTAGGAAACACAGGAGTCTTAGTCTTGAGTTTATTCCTGACTAGTTTCGCAGGTATGCTTTTCTGACGTCAACCTGTCAGAATGTCTCAACATCTATCTATCTATCTATCTACCTATCTATCTATCTATCTATCTATCTATCTATCTATCTATCTATCTATCTATCTATCTATCTTTCTATCTATCTATCTTTCTCTTTCTCTTTTGTTGGTCCCCACGGACCAATAGGTTATTAGATTATTCCGGTAAGCGTCTGTGGGAACATTATCTATCTTTGGGAATCCTCTGATCCAGATGATACCAGTAAAGCCCAGGTTAATCACAGCATTCTCAAAAGGCCACTGGGACATTGGTACACATAACACTGTTCAATTTTTTTTTTAATTGGGTGCTTCTTAAATGAGATTAGTTAATTTTCATTTACATCCATGCACTGAATCCAAATATCACAATAAAAAATGCTTATTGGCTATGGTTGCATATAATATTTGATTATTTTATTATAGCATAGAGTATGTGTTGTTATATTTTAAATTTCAATTCATATCTGTTTGACGCTTACAGTGGGTTGAAGAATCATCTCTTGCCAATGACCAGCAACAGTCTGCAAACATTGTTGTGCTCCATTTACCTTGGTACCACTTTTCCATGATTGAAATATCTGGGTGAAACCTTTCACCATATTTGTCACCAACTGCCCCACAGTTCACTGGTTAAAAAAAAAAAAAAATTAAGTGATATGTTACATCCTATGTTCACGTAGGCCTTGATAAGATTTTCCACCAGTTCTTCATATTTTTTTTCTTTCTGTTTATGAAAAAACCCTTGAATGATTCCCAAGCGGCTTTCTCCTCCTCTTGAATGGCTGATTCAAAGTCACCATCTTTAAGAAGTTCTTGAATCTGAGGACCAACGAAAACTCCCTCTTTTATCATAGCGTCGCTGAGTGAGGGGAATTTTGATGTTAAATGCTTGAATCCCTAGCCAGATTTGTCCATAGCTTTTGCATTGTTTTTCGTGAGCCACAGTTTTATGTGCAGTGGTGTTATCAAAAAAATTTTGATTTGGTGAGTGGTGGATGTTGAACATTTCTCATCCCAGGCTTCAGTGATTGACAAGGTGCCTATTAGGAAAATTAAATTAATATAAAATGCCTCGCATGCATATAAATAGCTTGCTCAATTAATATTTTTATAAGTTTAAAAGGTGTTTGACTTGGTAAGTCATCCACCTTTCACCTCAAAATGTAAACTTGAACAGCACAACCACCTTCTATGACTGCTGGAACACGTTCACACATCACTTTAAACACGCGTCTATCGAACCGCGTTCGACGAACTGTTAGACCGTCTAAACACCCTCTAAAGGCTGTGAGACTATAAATGTGATAACAAACACACGGCCACAAGCCTACTGGATTCTGTTGTGGCACGTTAGGTGTATCTTGAAAAGTAGAGCTAACAAACAATATCAATTATGATATTATCAGTGACATGAGATTAGTTGGAAATTGCTATTCTGGTCTCAGTTCTCGGAGCCTTCCAGAATCTCTCACGGAAGAAACTGTGTGTTTTTATCTATGGAGTATCACCAGTGTGGCACTGTCTCTGTCATCGGGTGAAAATGGTATGAGGAGGAGAACAGCTCCCGGTTGTCAACTCTCCATGTGTGAAAAAGTGTAATACGTACAGTTCAAATCGATAAAGAGTGATCGCTCATTCGTTCTTATGTACAGTCACTAAAAAAATATCGGTAAGAAATCGCACGGAAATGGACGTAAGGAAACGCTAAACTCTGACACACTGTTCAAAAGACTTGGAAACTGTTGGTACGCCTGTGTATCAATGTGCCAGTGTTTCTCATAGCTTTGTAGTATATAAATGTGCGTCTTCATTATAGCAGCATTCAGTGAAGACATCTAAAATATTAAAATTATATTTATGTTTATATATTACACAAATGTTATATTACTTGGAAGAAACAACCTGTAAAGTGCTAAGGAGCTGTGGAGTGTTTTTTTTTTTTATAGCACGAATGGCTGCCCCTCTG
>NC_134807.1:30527677-30530177 GCF_046742065.1 Oratosquilla oratoria
CGTAGGAAATGCTCTACAGATCAGGAGAAATTTGCTGTTCTCCACAGCTTTGTTGATCTTACTTCTAATGCTGGTGACCTGCTTCAACCCGATGCATTCACAGACTGCAATGATTATGCTGAATATGTTAACATATTCAAAAGTACCTTTGAACAACACAATACCCTTGGTTCTCTCACTCCTCTTTATAACCTTACTGCTAGCTCCTTCTCCTACTCCCCCTGCTCAAGTTCAGGCTCCTCCATTGGATAGTACTTCCTCCCTGCCTCCTGTAGATCCCACTTCCCAGAACACTGTACAGCCGTCGTCTGAACCAAGCAGACTTATACAACAACTCGTAGTTCCTTCTGACTTAGTACCTGAAGTTCTGTTCCTTTTATATGATTCTCTACTTGCTGCACATCCAGGCAAAGACGAATGCTTAACACAGGCCAGACTTCAGTATTTTTGGCTTACTATAAGAAAAGATATTCATACCTACATCAACGCCTGTCATAAAGGTCATATTCATAGCAAAGTTCCCATTTTGGAATACCCAATCCCTAGCAAACCCTTTGATATTGTTGCGATTGACCTTCTCAAGTTACCACTCACTTCTAGTGGAAATCAGTACCTGTTTGTGTGTATGGACCATTTTTCCAGATTCTGTATCCTTGAACCTATTCCCGACAAGACTGCTACAACAATTGCAAAGACCTTCATTGACAAAGTTATTTGCCCCTTCACTACTCCCAAAACTCTTCTCTCTGACAATTGCACGGAATTTAACAATGAGATTCTTTCCAAGATTTGCAAGTCCTTTCATATAACAAAATGTAGTATCGCTGCATACCACCCCAGTTAAAATGGCCTTGTCAAACGCCAAAATAGAAAGATTCTCATTGTTCTTCGACCCCTTGCTTACAACCTTCATCTCTCCTGGGATCACCATGTTTCTATGATTCAGTCTTTCCTCAACAGTGCCATCAATAGGTTAGAATCGCCTCACTTTGTTATCTTTGTTTCCGACAAGCGACTCCCATATCACCTTTTTGCTTCAGATATAGGCCCAATTTACAACCTTGATGATTTTGTAAAGGCTTCACTTTCAAATTTCAGCTCTCTCTTCAAGAAAATTACTCAGTCTCTTTCTCTCGCCAAAGTCAAGATGGCCCGTTTTCACAATAAAAATGTGATAAAATCTAACATTGCAATAGGTGATATCGTCTATGCCCAGAATCATTCCCCATCTTCCAAGCTTTCACCAAAATTCCTTGGTCCCTTCCGTGTCCTCGCATTCGAACCTACAAACAAAGTCAAATTAAAAAAAATAAATTCAGACACAGAATCCATCATGCACCAGGACACCCTTAAGCTATTCTCCCTAGGTGTAGACTGTGACAATGACCCTCCGACTCCCACAGACACCCTTCCTCCTTCCCTTCCCCATTCAACGTCCCCTGTCTTCCACCCATATAATCTTCGCAGCCGTCATTCTTCTTAAACCTTCTACCCATATAGCTACCAAAGTGTTCTCCATTTCCGTACTTTCCAAACTCTTAATATTATAATATGTTTAGATATATACACTCCTTTATGTATGCATGTTAATTCTAGTTCACTATACCTTATTTATCTTCAAATTCAATTTCAAAATGTATCTTTCATATAAAATTCAACTGTGCATTGCTGGGGTCAGCGACAGATAGCTGGCCGAGCATTTGTAGTATTTGCTAGTCAATATAAATTCTATTAACATTGTGTATAAATGTAGGAAATAAAAATGATGCGTAATTGTATGTGTGTGTATGTGCATACGTGTAACAACTATGGAAGTTTCTCGAAGAAAACAAAATTGCCATTTCTGTTTACGTAATTAATTATCATTTTCATTTTTTGTAAATGAGGAAATTGAATGAATGGAAAACAGATTATTATTATTATTAAATTATAGTAATGTATTAATTTTAGTGTATGTTATTTTCTGTGAGCGAGGAATTATTTGTAAACAATTGAGTGAAAGCAACTCGAGACGCCTTTCCGTTACAATGGTACGCGCTTTGACGCGAAGTCAGAAGGCATTGAGAAGCTTGAGAGGCGAGATCTGAGAGGTGTGTGTGTGTGTGTGAGCTAGTGACATTGGTGTTGAGAAATAAACACTGTGAATTAACAACGTGTTTGCCATTACCATTGTTGATCAACTAACAAACATCATAATCATCATCATCATCATCATCATCATCATCATCATCATCATCATCATCATCATCATCATCATCATCATCATCATCATCATCATCATCATCATCATCTTTATATACTTAGAACACTGGTAGATAATGCTACAGCTAAAAAAATACATCATCATCATCATCATCATCATCATCATCAAATGCAGCAGCATTACTATTATTATCGTTATTAATATTATGGTAGTTATTGTTATTCTTTTGGGATTGTCTGGCCACTCGAAAAAAATATTCCCTCTGTGTGTTTATGCAATTTTATCCAAAGACTTTTG
>NC_134807.1:30535177-30537677 GCF_046742065.1 Oratosquilla oratoria
AAATAGAATTTATGTACGAAGTTATTCTTCAGTGGTCTTGCTGAGATAGATTGATATCTTTAGAGACTATAGAGTTCACTCAAAAAAAAAAAAAAAAGTGAATCATTTGACATCATCCAAAATGGAACTCCCATGAGTTGTGACACTTCCCAGTGAGTTATGAGAAAAGTATCAAGACATTTTTCTCCCCGTTTCTTCACTTGTTTTTGAGTTTGTCTCCTATTCTCTGTCGTTTCCGTCATGATGATATATGGATCATTTATCTCACACGGTTTTCTTTGTATATTTTGTTTTTCGTTGTATGGACAATATAATCATTTCATATCCTCGTTTGAATGAAATTTATGATGTGATTGGATCCAGCAAACTTGTTGTTTACAGTCGTGAAGAAAATTTATAAAACAGTGAATTGTGTTAGTATTCTGAAAGCAATACCCAACGATTTTATCTTCTGGGGCAATGTTGTGCCAAAGAAAGGAAGTTATTGAATTTGTAAAGGGGATTTAAGACGAATAGAAGAAAGGAAGTTTTTTGTGTGTGTGTGTGTGTCTGGATGGAAACTAGTCTCAAAACAAAAATGCTGTGTGACTCTGGTCCGTAGGGATACCTCTAAAGTCCCATAGATCCTGAATGAATTAAATCTATGCAGTCAATATTCCATACGAGGAAACAGTAAATACTTATTCAATCAAACACAAGGTGCAAGGACCTTAATAAGAAATAAAATGTAATTTCATATGAGATGGGTTCTCTAATGAATATATACTAAACACTCAGTAACATAAAATGCATATGCGTGATTGTATTTATAATCTAGCTTTACTTTGATTCAGGGCTGTACATCTAACTATAAGTAATAGCACGACTGATGCAATAGTTGGTAACCCGGAAATTGGTATAGCATAACATCTATTAACTTGATTCTTACAAATACATCAAAATGCACTTTCCATTTGAGTTTAGCATCAAAATATGTACTGATGTTAAGTAACAAATTTGTTTTCCAATATATCAGGAACTGTAAAAAAAATATTTATTTTCTATAAGCGAGCTAGAAGGAATAGATGAATATCTAGAGGTATATTTGGAAATGGCGGTTGAACTATTACTAGTCACTTTGTGATAACAAGCATAAACTAACACCGCTTTAGCCCATGACTGCAAAAGATATTTATATATGCTGGTGGCTTAGAGGGGGTTTACACGGTTCGACAGACACGTGTTTAAAGTGATGTGTGAACGTGTGAACGGGGTATTTAGGGTTTAACCAACGTGTTCGACAACCAAATACCCCGTTCACACGTTCACACATCACTTTAAACACGTGCCTGTCGAACCGCGTTCGACGAACCGCGTTAGACCGTGTAAACACCCTCCTCCACACGAGCACGCCTACGTAGGCGTCATGAGGAGAAAGTGGTTATATGCGGATACCGTCGTCGGCGTCTTAATTATATTTATTTTGTAGTTATAGCTGAGTGACCTCCATATTCTGTGAACTCGCTTGATCCTATTTTCTGTGGTTATAAATATTCAGAGTGAAAGAGAATGAGTAATACAACTGTAACTTTATATTTTATAATGCAAATATTGTGATGCATCATCGTACATCAGGCAGCTGATGCTGCCTGCGAGAATTTAACTTGTATTGAAGAGGTTGAGGGTTCGAGTCCCACACTTTCCTCCAAATCCCAGCAGTTTATTCCCTTCCCCAACAGCCCAAGTGGATAAATGGTGTAAACTCCTCAAATGATTTATCTATCTGTATACCAATAGTCTCTTTAACCCTTATAAGGCAGGAAGCCTTTCATACACATACATTATATTTCCATTAAGACGGTATCACACTGGACTATTTTTCCTTCGACATTTGGAGCAAATTTGCAGCCCGCAGCTTTTAGGAAGGAATCTGATATGCTGGAGAGAAAAAAAACGCTGCCTCGATCATATCAAACGACTAATGCTTTTTTTTTTTTTTTTTTTTTTTTTTTTTTGAGAAAACAAAGTAGCATGGCAAAGTGATTTTACGGCGGAAAAAGTTCTGGAGGTGGGCGGTACCGCCGATTAATCGGAGGTTGGAGGAAAAAATAGTCCAGTGTGATAATCCTTTTCAATAGGATCCTTGTAGCACCAGTAGCAATCAGATTTGGTATGGAAACCAGGAAATAATTTGTCTTCCAAAGAAGGACTTAGTTCGATACTTTTGACCCCAAGAAGCTTCTGCCCTGAAGAACCTGACCTTCTGACCCTCGAATACTCAAACAGTCTGTCGCTTTTGAATTCTTGTGAGACGTTCTATACACACACACACACACACACACACACACACACACACACACACACACACACACACACACACACACACACACACACACACACACACACAAACAGACAAAACAGAAGACATGATCAAGTGTCTGGCTCAAGGTCAGAAGTACATAAAAACAGAAGAAGGTTAGGAGCGTACACGAGCAATCGTGTTGCTGCGGCCGAAGCCGTC
>NC_134807.1:30547677-30552677 GCF_046742065.1 Oratosquilla oratoria
AGAATCCTTCCTGCGGTCTGAAATCCGAGACTTCAGCCGACACCGTTTCAGGACAACAGAAAATCCAAACAAGAGTGTAGTGTAACCCAACTCGAAGATAAAAGAATCACAGACTCAACGAGTGTGAGAAAAAATGTATATAAATGAATAAATGTGCGTGGATTGACATGTGTTGTGCGTGTATATTGAAAAGGTACGATTTTGTGAAATAGGTCCTGAGGATGACAGTCTACACAAATACTGTAAATAAAAAAGGATAAAGTTATAGAGACAGATATGTAGATTAGATTTTCTCTTATACATACATACATACATATATATATATATATATATATATATGTATATATATATATTTATATATATATAATTATAAAATTCTAATCATCTTGTTTGTTATCTTGCTTGCTTGAAACCGTCACCCAGCCAATCAGAAGAAGAGATATGACGTCACGACTGAGGACCAGCCAATCAGAAGAAGCGATATGACGTCACGACTAAGGACCAGGCAATCAGAAGAAGAGATATGACGTCACGACTGAGGACCAGCCAAGCAGAAGAAAAGATCAGAAGAAGAGATATGACGTCACGCCTGAGACCAGCCAATCAGAAGAAGAGACATGGCGTCACGGCATCATATGATGCGTAGTGTTCCAAGCAACGACGACATGATGTCATAATCTTCTGTATTTCACTTCTTATAACAATGTATCATTTAAAATTTTATTTGACACAACATATATATATATATACTTATAAAACTTTCATATTCAGTAATTAAAAGTATAGCCAACTCCTGAGTTAGCATCTATTAGCCATAATGAGTTTATTCAAATATCACGAACCGTATAAACCATATGATGCGTAGTGTTCCAAGCAACGACGA
The DNA here is from genome assembly GCF_046742065.1 of Oratosquilla oratoria. Taxonomy (NCBI): domain Eukaryota; kingdom Metazoa; phylum Arthropoda; class Malacostraca; order Stomatopoda; family Squillidae; genus Oratosquilla; species Oratosquilla oratoria. The sequence goes on from NC_134807.1 coordinate 30,548,561, forward strand.
CGTGACGGCACAATCTTCTGCATTTCACTTCTTATAACTAATCAAGTCACTGCCTTCGTCTACTGAATAGAGCATTGTCTTAATAAAGATTTTATTGACCATTTTATTAACAACGTATAATTTGAAATTTTATTCGACCCAACGGGTCACGGGTGGTCTAGCATATATATGTATGTATATGTATATAGATATATATATATATATATATATATACAGTATATGCATATATATATGTATATTTATATACAGGGAGCTCCAAAAAAGATGTAACTAGTTTGATTGGTCTTTATTCAGACAGACTTTGAATAACAAGCTTAATACGCGAGATACATAAAGTCAATAAGGTTGGATTATGTCTGAAAATCAAACAAACTTCTGGTAGTCTACATGCTCGATATGAGCCCCATTTCTGTTGAAACATGCTTTCACGCGGACGCAGAAATTCTGGCCAACTCTTTTCCATATTTCAGCGGAAACTTCAGCTACATAAGCTTCCACATTCTGCTTTAGATCAGCCTGTGTTTGAGGTCTGTTGGCATAGACCTTTCCCTTTGCTGCTCCCCAGAACCAGAAGTCAAGTGGATTTAAGTCAGGGCTGTGGGGGGCCCACTCATGATCTGTGTTGAGGCTGATGAGACGATTCCGGAAGAGTCCCCTGAGATGATCCAATGATGCGTGGGGTGTATGAGGTCTTGCACCATCCTGCATGAACCAAGCAAGCCTTAACTGTCCTTGGGTTAGCTTCTGAGTCAGGTCACCGTGAAACTGATCAAGAATGGCGATATAACGTTCACTGTTGATGGTAACGGTGCGCCCATTTTCCGCGAACCAGTAAGGTCCCAACAGACCATGCTTTGCAGTGAACACCACAAATGCAGTGCCCTTCGGACCTTTGAAGCGCTTCTCACTAATTTCTTCTGGTTTCTCTTCTCCCCAAAACACATTGTTGTGGTTATTAACAGCCCCATTAAAATGAAAGTGTGCTTCATCACTAAACCAAATGTGATTGAGCCAGTTGGGAGTTTGCTCGAGCTTTTCACTCAGCCAGTCGCACATCTCGATTCTCTTCTCTTTGTCCTGTTGCTGCAGCACATGGTGAGTTGAAATTCTAAATGGGAACAGCTTCAGGTCCTTCCTCATAACTCTCAAAAGTGTAGTTGGAGAGAGAGCCAGCTCTTGAGCGTGGATTCGGTAAGATTTCTTCGGACTGCTAATCACCGACTCACGGACTTGCTCCCTCTTCTCAGGAGGGATGATCGGTCGCCGGCCACTTCTTCCCTTGTGGACGTGATCCAGAGTTTTCTCCTTTTCAAAATGCTGCAAAATTCTCTGTATTTTCAAATTTGTAAGTGCTGCACACTCAGACGTAGATTTGTGACCCTGGTGTGTGTTGAACCGACGGCGGACTTCTGCGGGTGACTTGGTTTCATACCAGAGTTGGACGATTTTCAACTTCTGCTCTAGCGTGTACATTCTGCATACAATCTGGAAAACATGAAAAACAAAGACATGATAACAAATCCAATCTAGTTGACTATGTAACCTGAAAAGAAAAAGTCCGTGCGCGCCCCAACAGATTTATTATAGCCGATCAAAATAGTTACAACTTTTTTGGAGCTCCTTGTATATACAGTATATGTACATATATATATATAATATATATATATATATATATATATATATATATATATATATTTGTATGTGTGTTTTTTGTGTGTGTGGCGTGTGTGTGGGTGTGTGTGTGTTGTGTGTGTGTGTGTGTGTGTGTGTATGTGTGTGTGTGTGCGTGTATGTGTGTGTGTGTGTGTGTGTGTGTGGGTTTGTGTGTGCTGTTGTGTGTGTGTGTGTGTGTGTGTGTGTGTGTGTGTGTGTGTGTTTATTTACATATATATATATGTATATGCGTAAATAACCACTAGGGAAAAGTAAACTAACGAAGCAGAGCGCTCTCGTGTAATTACATCTTCAGTGCAGATACAAAGAAGGAATTATAAGATGAAGAAACAAGGTACAGAATATATGACATAGTGAAGAGGGCATTCGGAGAGGTAGTGGAAGAAGTACACGTGACGGACGTATGGGCCGTCCTGGTAGCCAACAAGTATGGGACGTTTGGGCCGTCCTGGTAACCAACAAGTATGGGACAACTGCTCATAATTTATATTACAATTCAAACAATTTTGAAATTTCATGAGAAATAAAACTATCTAATTTGTACAAACCTTGATGAAGATTAACATTTATCCCCTTACTAGATTTGATCAAACTGCATTCAATTAAATTTCTTTCTGTTATGTTGTTGTTGTATGTGATGACTTTAGCGTTATCCCAGTCAACTGGGTGGTTAAAATGGTTCATGTGGTTGAATATACCGCTAGATTGGTTTCCCTCGCTAACGTATTTCTTATGTTGATTGATTCGTGTTGTGAGTGTTTTAGCAGTCTGACCAACATAAAACTGATTACATGATTTGCAAGGTATTTTGTACACACACCCTTTATTACTATTGACAGAATTATTTATGAGCAGTTGTCTTACAGTGTTCTTGTTATTGAAAACTACATTAATGTTAAATTTACGTAACATATTTGGAATATTTTGCAGGTTCTCTTGGTACGGTAAAATTAGCAAGTTATTCATATTGAAAGTTTGAGTTGACCTAAGGTTGTAAAATGTCCTTTTAGGACGATTGTAAGCTTTATCAAGAACATGTGTGGGGTATTGTAGCTTAGTACCAATGTCGTAAATACATCTTATTTCATCATCGATGTACTCTGGGCTGCAAATGCGTAGGGCCCTGAGGTACATCGACGAAAAAACAGATATCTTCACGCCATCAGGGTGTGAGGAATAATAGTGTATATATGAACAAACATTGGTTGGTTTGCGATATACACTAAACTTCAACTCACTTTCACGGCGGTAGATATTACAATCAAGGAAAGGCAAAACGCCTTCTTTCTCTATCTCCACCGTGAACTTAATGGAACTGACCAAATTATTAAGCTTACATAAAAAATCATTTACATTATCTTGAATGGGCCACAGACATAGGATGTCATCAATGTACCGCATCCATGTAATGTTGGGGGGAATGATCTTACTTAAAATTTTGGTTTCAAAAAACTCCATATATAGATTACTCAATACGGGGGAGAGAGGATTACCCATGCTCATTCCAAATTTCTGAGAATAGAATTTATCATTAAATTGGAATTTGCAATCTTTAACACACAATTTGATCAGTTCAATTAAGGTGCCTGAAGGTAATGGTAAATTGTGCTTATTTAACTCTTCTTTAAGATAGATTAAAAGGTCATCCAAGGGAACTTTCGTAAACAAACTAACAATATCATAACTTACCAATTTAAATTCATAGTCTGGTTTTACCTCACTTAGTTTGTTAATGAGGTCCAAACTGTTCTTAACATGTGAAGTGGAAATAGTTCCAACTAGTGGACTAAGAATTGTTACCAACCATTTCGAAAGTTTGTATGAAGCTGAACCTATTGAAGAAACGATTGGTCTTACCGGGTAATTTGGTTTATGTGTCTTAATTAGACCATACATGTAAGGCAAAGGAGGGCTGATAGGAATAAACTTTTTTGATTAGTTCACTATTTCCACTTAACAATTCTTTTATCTTCTTATTGAAATGGCTATTCACTGATTCAGTAGGATTCTTTAAAAGTTGGACGTAAGTATCTTGATCTTTAAGTAGTACATCCATTTTGTTTAAATAATCATTTTTGTTCATAATTACTACAGCGTTTGATTTATCAGCTTTTGTGATATGTAAATCACTATCCTTTTTGAGAGAATTAATAGCAGTGATAAAACGTTCAGGACAGCTGGGAGGTACCTGATTAGCTAAAGCACCATAAACAATACCTTTACATATATTAACATCATCTATAGGCAGATCTTTATCACATTTTAAATTACAAAAAGCTTTACCAATGTTAATGATGTTAGATGGATTAGAATTATTGGCAAAGCTGAGCCCAAATCCTAATGCTGTGGATTGAACCTTGGTGAGTGGCTTAGATGACAAGTTAACCACGAAATCTGGGTTAGCATGTTTGGTCCAGTCACTGTCACTTTCCTTGATTGTAAT
>NC_134807.1:30577677-30587677 GCF_046742065.1 Oratosquilla oratoria
TTCATACATACATACATACATATACCAAGGCTTTTTCCCCCTTACAAGGGAGGTAGCCAAAAAGGGAAAGGCATAAAAACACTCCCACCCATTTCATCCCTACATACACTCCACACCCCTCCCACCCTCCCTCTCATCTGAGCACCTCCTGGATGACGGGTCATCCCTGCACCCTGCCCACCGCCCTGGGCATTCATAGATTGGAAATAAGTTTCGAGTACATCAGACATTATCTCGACGCATGTTGACTTATGGGTAACTTACAAGTAACGTGTGTGAACGGTCTCACAACGTACCGACAACTTTTGGCCCGGGCATGCACCATACTCTGACATACGTCGACAAATTTTGTGCATGAATAGAATTTTCGACAACCTCGCCGTATTAAGACATATACCAACGTGCTTCAGCGTGTTTTTAACTTAAACAAAACTTACCAATAAATTATTTCGCGTATGCCAACGTATTCCTCAAATCTTTTACACGTCGGTATATGCTGGCTGGCTAAATCATCAAGGTGTGACAAGGATACTCAAAGATGATTAGATAGTTTTATGGATAGGGATGATAGATGGTAATGGGCATGGAACTACCTAGTGTATGTCTTTTTTATGATCTTCAGTAAGATGTCTTACCCTTCAACTGAATAAAATCGCCTGTCCCTAACACGAAGTGCGCTTGTCGCGTAATCACAAGTGTGCTGGTCTCGTAATGAGTGTTACCTGCCCCAACAGAACAAGTACTATGGGAAAGGTGACGGCTTTGGCAACAGCTACGCGACTCCAGGTGTAGGCTCCTCACCCTCTTTAGATTTTCGTCCAACTAACATCAGACAATCTTGCTGCACTGAGGACTGATCAATCTAGACTTCTGTTTCGAGTCTACTCCACAAGTAAACAAAATTCCAAACCTTACCTAGACCAATAACCAACATGGTATGCCACCGGCGTATCAGTTTAAGAAATATACAGCGAGAGTTTTGTCAAGTTTCCCTGCTATTTGGAAACGACTGGAGGTAGAAAATATGATCAACAGAAAGAAAGATATATCCCTCTGAAAGTTTACAGGCGGTTCGGAGAACCCATCTGTCTCCTTGGGAGGGGGGGAGGGGGAGGGGGAGAGGGGGGGGATGCTCTCATCTGCAGCACATACACTCTCCCCAACCACAATATGATTTGTGGGAGAGGAACATAAATCACGGTGCCATGGGACACGCTGAGACTGCCTGAGGTGAAGTCGGGCGACACGACACGACACGAAGAACATGTCAAGAAGAGTCTTGCGAGGGAAGCTTCCTTAGCTCCTTAAAGGTACTCTCTCCTCAGCTCAAGAGCATTAGCCAGACTTAAATATATAAAGGTCGTCATCATATTGAAGACCTTAATCAAGTCTTAGTGTCTCAGCCCCGTAGACAATTCAGAAACCGTATAGAATCGTCAGATTTTAGTCAGAATGCTAAGATATTTAGATAAAATATTTTACAGTTCCCAAGGTGTAAATGAAAACAGTGATCTAAAGCCCCCTTAGCTGAGTACATTCTTCAGACTTCAGCCTGAAACCCATAAATAAATCCATAAATAAACGATGCAATAGTTCCAGAGGTGTAAATGGAAACAATGAACAGAAGTCCATAAGCGAGACGCCTTTGTGCAAGTGATTCACGGGGTGAGAGATGAGGCAAAGAGCCGTGGATAAAGCTTGGAGAGCGCAGCACCAAGAGCACACAAAGGAGAGCAAACGGGCAACAGATCACGAGGTCCTCTGAAGGCTGTTTGTTGTTGCCAGGAGGGGGCAGGGGAGGAGGGGGGGAAGGGGGGAAAGGTACGAGCCGAGTGAATGATGACTCTGCCGACATAAATCAAGTGGGAGAGGTTCTCAGACGATGCGCATAGAATCGGGAAGGAGTTCAGGTAAGAAAGAAATAAAAAACAAAAAACAGAAACTAGGCTTGCAGGAAAGACTGATATGGACTAGTAAATACACTTTGATAACTACGAAATAGCCTAGAAATATATCTAGAATATCAAAATAAAATGGTAAAATTCTTAGAGATCAGGTAAGAAAAAGAAAATAAGAAACTACCCTTGCAGGAAAGGCTAGTATGAACTAGTAAATATCCTTTGATATAGCCTAGAAATATATCTAGAATATCAAAATAAAATGGTAGAGTTCTTAGAGATCAGCTAAGAAAGAGAAAATAAGAAACTAGGCCTGTAGGAAAGACTAGTATGAACTAGTAAATATCATTTGATATAGTTTAGAAATATACCTAGAATATAGAAATAAAATAGTAGAGTTCTTAGAATTCAGGTAAGGAAAAGAAAAATAAAGACTAGGCCTGTAGGAAAGACTAGTACGAGTATAGACTAGTAAATATCCTTTGATGGCTGCGAAATAACTTAAAAATATACTTAGAATACTAGAATAAAATGTATACTACGAAAACTAGTTTTTAAAGCTCAGGCAAGGAAAAAATAGAAACTAGATGAATAGGAAAAACTAGTACGGACTAGTAAATATCCCTTGATAGCTGCGAAATTGCTTGGTAAAAACTTAGAATACGAAAACTGGTAGAGTTCTTAGGTTTAAAATTTTGATCCAAATGCCACCATTGTCATGTTCCCAACCCTTTGACGACACCAAAAATAAAACATATAAGGTTGCCACGATTTGTGAAGAGAATAAACAATAAGTATAGCTACAAGAAAATAGAATAAAATAAGGAAAAAACGAAATCAAAATTAAAGAAATACGAAGAGTTCGAAGCGAGATTATGCATGCACGCGGCAAGTAGACTATACTCACTTGATCCCTATCCTGCGAAAATGCATTAGGGTTGCAAGAATTAAATTAGATGATAAGAGCGTTCTTCGCAATAATGGAAAACAGAAATTAATATGAAAAAGAAACATAAAGACCGATGGAGGGAGGCGCATCTAATGAGAAATAAGGATCTTAATTCAATATTTTAGCTAAATAATTCGGTTTAATATCGTAAACTCCCCCTATTTAGGAGTCTAGGACGGTGACCCTTACAGAGGACTTTGTAGCTTGGAATTGTATGAACCATGCCCTTGGTCCAACTAGCTGGCGCAGGGTTCAAACTGCGACGCTCCAACTTGCTCGTGCAGCGAACATTCTTTAGAAAAAAAAAAAAAAAAAAATCAAGTCCGCTGGAACAGGGTGTGTACATATAACCTCAAGTCTATTTAAGTAGAAACGACTTTGGTTACAATCTTTTATTTTTTAAATCTCCAAATGTCAAATCACCTTTCCGTCATATATTGAGAAGTTGAATGACGAACTAGGAGAAGTTAGACCTATACGAATGTTAGCCACACAGCTGAATTGTTCTTAGGGAAGGTTAGAATACTGTAAGCGGGGACATCTTTCAGCTTTTCAAATTTAGAAATTTGACGAGAATCATAAATATGTGACGAGGGCTTTAGAATCACATTAATAGTTCGAAAAAAACAGAACAGAAGAACAGAGCTAGAGCAACTGCGGATGATGAGAAATGCAGGAAGAAAAGAACACTCAATAAAAAACAAAGAACAAAAGAACAGTATTAAATAAGTACATATGTATGCAGATAACATAGATAAATAGAATAACAAATACATGCATTGATAGGAAAATACGGGTGATTTGCAACGAGTGGCAGCGCGATAAGGTAAACAAGGAAAACAGTTGGAGGCTTTATTTCCCAACGTTTTGTCCTTCCAAATTCTCAAACTATTGTCGGCATTTCCATACCTCTTCATACTTACATACATACATACATACATACATACATACATACATACATACATACATACATACATACATACATATACAAAGGCTTTTTCTCCTTTACACGGGGGGTAGCCAAAAAGAAAATGGCATAGAAATCACTCCCACTCATTTCATTTCCCATATATTCAACTCCCCTCCACCCTCCTCCCTCCCTCCCATCTTGGCACCTCCTGGATGACGGGTCATCCCTGCATCCTGTCTACTGCCCTGGGTCAGAAGCAGTGTCGCAAGACACAGCACATCCACAGCAAGGCCGCTTCATAAATTCGGCGACCCCTCCTCTCCGTCCCCTCATGCAGGGAAGGAGAAGACGGGGAGCAATCCCTTCGGGCTGCGTCAACTTTTTTTCTCATACATACTTCCTCACCCCCCCATCCCCCACCCACTCCCCCTCATGCATCACAGCCTCATCTATACACAACCCTTCTCCATTCACCCCTATCTTCTGTCCTCTCCCGTCCTTCCTTTACAGACATTCCTCTCTTTTGTAAAGCCCCTTTCACCCCATCCATCCATCTCATCCTAGGCCCCGTCATACTCACTCCTTCCACCTCCGCCTTCCACACTTCTTTTACTAATCTTTCTTCACTCATTCTTTCCATGTGTCCAAACCATCCTAATACTCTTTCATCAACCCTATCTCCCACCTCCCTTTCCACCCCTGTTCTCCTCCTCACCTCCTCCTTTCTCACTCTATCTAGCCTAGTAACCCCTATCATACTTCTCAGACATTTCATCTCAAACACATTCAAACTCCTTCTCTCTTCCTCTCTCATGTTCCATGTTTCTGCTCCATACAGTGCTGTTGGCACAATCACTTCTTCATACAGTCTCCTCTTAGCATCCATTCCCAGATGTCTATTCCTCATTACACTTTTTAATCCATCAAGGCATTTACTCGCTTCTCTCAATCTACATTCTACCTCCAGCCCCACTCCTCCCTTTCCTATCACATTTGCACCCAAGTATTTGAAACTATCAACTTCCTCCAGCTTCTCACCCTTAATGCTCACTTCCAGCCTACTATCACTCTCTCCCCTTGTACATCTCATCACCTTACTTTTGCCCACATTTATCTTCAGCTTCCTTCTTTCACACACCTACTACAAGCGCAGTGTCGTCAGCAAACAACAGCTGGCTCACCTCCCACTTTTCTCCATTTTCTTTAATCATCTCCAATCCTTGACCCACTACCCTTGCATTCACCTCTCGCACCACCCCATCCACCTCTTCATAATATCTAATAAATCTAACAGACAAAAATAGGTAAAGCAACTAGTAAATAAACAAATAAATTAAAAAAGATTAGCCAATCCCTGGTAATAGTCTTTCACCCAAGCTTTCCTGAGCTAGGCTCTATATTCCACGTTTTCTATGCAAAAACGAAACCATTATCATACATCAGGCAAACAGGGATTTTTTTTTCTTACTGTCAAAAAAAATAACAGTTTTGGGGAGGTGTAGTGTTTCTCCGCTCATTAGAGATCTAATCGTTGTTGTAATCAACATTTCATTGGATTAAATGATTTTGCTTATCTCTCTCCGTCTCTCTCTCTCTCTCTCTCTCTCTCTCTCTCTCTCTCTCTCTCTCTCTCTCTCTCTCTCTCTCTCTCTCTCTCTCTCTCTCTCTCTCTCTCTCTCTCTCTCTCTCTGTATGTGTGTGTGTGTGTGTGTGTGTGTGTATGTGTACACTTGCACGTGTGTATTTGTGTGTGTGTGTGTGTGTGTGTGTGTGTGTGTGTGTGTGTGTGTGTGTGTGTGTGTGTGTGTGTGTGTGTGTGTGTGTGTGTGTGTGTGTGTGTGTGTGTGTGTGTGTGTGTGTGTGTGTGTGTGTGTGTGTGTGTGTGTGTGTGTGTGTGCGTTTGTGTATGTGTATATATCTATCTACCTGTCTATCTATCTATCTCTCTACCTATTCAGAACTGATGAACAGTTTCATAACGTTTGCCCTTTGGCCTCTGGATCAGAATTATATTTATTGAGGCTGCTGCCAGGCAATTTTATTAAACTGAGGAAAGCCGGTATATACGTCAATAATGATTAACTCTGATGTATGAATCTTATATGGTTTGAGAAGATAGATGAAGATGACACTGGGATAGTCCCTATATCCATAATCAGCTTCGAGATTGCCTTTAACCCATAAGCCCCTTGGCATTTGGTAATAATTTGTGGACAAAAACCAACGCTTTTCTTAGAGCCAATATTGGACCTATATGGTTGAATCTTAATGGTGGCAAATGAGAGGCTTTAGGAGTGCAGCAGATTGGTGTGACAATAAAATATATATATATATATATATATATATATATATATATATATATTTTTTTTTTTAAGTGAGATTAGCCTCCAAACATAACAGAGTTCTGCGTGTCTCTGTGCCGTAGGGGTGTCATTAAACTCACTAAGATATTGACAGTGAATACCCTACATTTTGCTTAAGTATTAGGAACCCACTTAGCCAGAATGAAATATATACAAAAAATACTAGCGTCACCGACGGGTCAGACTAAATGTGAGAAAGTAAAGAGTGAGCAGAAATATAAGATAAGAATAAGAATTATACTTGTTTCAAATGACGAAAATAGGGAGAAAAGAAAGAAGCCAAGATTGAAGAAATGAACACACAAGAAATGAATTAAGATGCTTTCATAGTTATAAATCAGAAAAAAATGGAACTCCCTTGAGCGACCCAGACTATAATTTACATATATTTAGACAAAAGATAAAATAAGAAAAATGATAATAAAACGAGCATAGTCAGAAGCTCAGAATGTATAAAAAGAAAACAAATATTTCAGCCATGAAGGATACAAAGTTATGAAAACAAAATCTTTCCGACAAACTGACAAAGAAATATAACAAGTTCGAATCCTTGAAAAAAGAAGTAAGAAAAATAAAAATGAAGAACGAGAAAAGAAAAATAACAAAGAACCATTGACCACAGAATAACACTGTCATATAAAATTGAAACACTAAAATAACAAGTTGTTAAAAAAAAGGCATATAGACAACATAAAAGTGGATAGAATGAAAGATAATGATATATCAGAGGATGGTTAAAGAAAACAGGGCAATTACTAATTGGGGAAGCAGAAGAGAAGACAACAGGAAACACAACATGAAAATGACGACAATTCAGGAAATTAAAGAAAATCAATTGGAGGACAATACGAGGAAGGAGGGCAATAAAGAGGAAAAACAACATTGCATTAAGGGCTATCTAGGCGAAGGACAATACTGAGCTAATGACGTAAGACAATGGTAGACAATATTGACCTGATGACGTCACAGACAAGAAACAAAGAAGCCAATGTAAGGAGGAGGTTCATAGATAATATAAACCTTTTGGTGTTATTTGAAATACAACACTATAAGAGAGGACAAGATCTATAGATGACAATAGCAGAAACTAGACAAAACCATGCATGTAGTTTTAGAAGTTAATAATGAATTTAGGACGATATATAGATGTACAATGAATTTAGGATGGTATGTAGCTGTGCTCCAAGAAATAGGAGGCACAATGTTAGATGGCAGACACTAAAGGATATAAAACAATACTAAACGGTGGAAAATTAATGTCAAATAGGACAATTAAAGAAAGAAGGTAACATTGACTGTTGAATACCAAATCAAAGACGATAGTCAAATAATGACAACGTTAAACGAAGGAAGACAAGAAGTGGACATCATACAAGCATAATCGATACAGCGAGGAAAAGTAAAAAAGGAACACACAGAACAATATAACATACAAAGAAGAACATGTAGATGAAGACACTACATAAAGACAGCAAACAGGGAAGGACAACATGCAAAGCAGGACAATATACCTAAGAAGACAACACCACATATTAAGATAAACTGTAGTACATCATTCATAAATTTCAACAGTATATAGAAAGAATGTGACGACTACAAACAAACCCTCTGATCTATTAGGCACGGTCATTAAATCAATGTGAGATCAAATGCCAGTCCATGGGGCTTCACTACCCAGAGAATAAAACTCCACATGCAGGAGGCTGAAGTTATCTTTGCAGTAAATACATAACTACAATTATATACTATCGCATCACGCAGAAGATTTTGAAGAATGATACAAATTTCATACCAAACTAAGAACAACTTCATATTACAAACAGAACCCAAACAGATTAACCAAACAAGTCAGTGGCTACCAAATGGGAGAATGGGAGAAAAGAATCAAACAGAAATAAGAAAATAAAAATAATGAGAGAAACAGGTTCAATAAATTGGTAAAGAAGGAGGATGATAAATCAGGAGACAAAGATGAGGGAAGAGACAAAGACAATCAAATAATAATACGATACTATGGCGAGAGAAAACGTATGGAAAACTTAACCTAACCTAACCTAACCTAACCTAACCTAACCTAACCTAACCTAACCTAACCTAACGTAACCTAACCTAACCTAACCTAACCTAACCTAACCTAACGTAACCTAACCTAACCTAACCTAACCTAACGTAACCTAACCTAACCTAACCTAACCTAACCTAACCTAACCTAACTTAACCTAACCTAACCTAACCTGATCTAAGATAACCAAACCACACCTAACCAAACGAAAACATAATAACTAGAAACTACTATACTGCATATTTAACTCCTTTCTTTCCAATAATCCCCAAAACCCACCCAGGAGAATAAAAGTCTAGCAACAACCAAAATAGGAAAGTAACCAACAGCAGGGTTGTACAGTCAAGAAATGGAACAAAATTCAGCAGGAGTAGCCCTGAGTAAAAGAATTCAAAGTTTTTCGAATCAAGTTGACAGATATCCAAGCGATGTGTCATGCCCTTTGACATTTATAGTCTCTTCAACTCGTTGGCCCCTGTAACACATATATGTATGTATGTATGTATGTATGTATGTATGTATGTATGTATGTATGTATGTATGTATGTATGTGCAAATGTAAATTGAACACATACACACACACACACACACGCACACACACACACACACACACACACACACACACACACACACACACACACACATACATATATATATATATATATATATATATATATATATATATATATATATATATATACATAGATATATATAGGTATATATATGTACAGTACATGTATATATATATGTATGTATATATATATATATATATATATATATATATATACATATATATATATATACTGGTATATGTACATTAGTGTGGAAAGCAGAGGTGGAAGGAGTGAATATGAGGGGGCGTCCTAGGATGAGATGGGTGGATGGGGTGAAAGGGGCTTTACAAAAGAGAGGAATGTATGATGAGGAAAGACGGGAGAAGACAGAAGATCGGGGTGAATGGAGAAGGGTTGTGTATGGATGATGCTGTGATGCATGAGGGTGAGTGGGTGGGGGATGGGGGGTGAGGAAGTATGTATGAGAAAAAAATTGACGCAGCCCGAAGGGATTTCTCCCCGTCTTCTCCCTTTCTGCGTGAGGGGACGGAGAGGGGGGGTCGCCGAATTTATGAAGTAGTCTTGCTGTGGATGTGCTGTGTCTTGCGACACTGCTTCTGACCCAGAGCAGTGGAAAGGATGCAGGGATGACCCATCATCCAGGAGGTGCCAAGATGGGAGGGAGAGAGGAGGGTGGAAGGGAGTGGAATATGTAGGGAATGGAATGGGTGGAATGGTTTCTATGCCTTTTTCTTTTTAGCTACCCCCCCGTGTAAGGGGGAAAATTAACTAACGCTCATGTATTTAAAATATATAATGTGCTTTATTCTAGCTAGATCTAGAATATTTTATTCTGAAAAAGCGAGGCTTAGTATGATTTATATGAGGATTGTGGGACTAGCGACGTGGTAGTTGAACGTCAGAGAAAATCGTCTCCCTCCTGCCCGTCTTCAAACCTCATCAACTTTCTCATTCCCATTTGTAGGTACAGCCTTGAAATCAAATTTGACTGCATTTCCTCTACATTTTCCACGTGAATAGAGCGGACAACTTGTGACAGCTTCTCTCTCATTAATACACAGAAACTGTCCTACAATGATACAAACACAGACAACAGACCAGATATTTTCCCGAAAAGATTTAAGGGAGATCTGAGGACCTTTGCCGGATACTGTGGGGAGGCGGGTTGCCGGCCAGTGAAATTCAAGGCAGCAGTTATTGTAGTTATGTGTAACTTCGACTAACCAAGTGAGGAGAAGGAGGA
>NC_134807.1:30602677-30605177 GCF_046742065.1 Oratosquilla oratoria
GGCACCTCCTGGATGACGGGTCATCCCTGCATCTTGTCCACTGCCCTTGGTCAGAAGCAGTGTCGCAAGACACAGCACACCCACAGCAAGGCCGCTTTATTAAATCGGCGACCCCCCTCTCCGTCCCCTCGTGCAGAAAAGGAGAAGACGGGGAGAAATCCCTTCGGGCTGCGTCAAATTTTTCTCACACATACTTCCTCAACCCCCATCCCCCACCTATTCCACCTCATGCATCACAACAGCATCCATATACAACTATTCTCCATTCACCCCTGCCTTTTGTCCTCTCCCGTCCTTTCTCAACAGACATTCCCCTCTTTCCTAAAGCCCCTTTTACCCCATCTATCCATCTCATCCTAGATCGCCCCCTCATGTTCACTCCTTCCACATCTGCATTCCACACCTCTTTTACTAGTTTTTCTTCACTAGGAGAGTTAAAATTCAAGGAAGAATTCAATATGCTTACACATACACCAAAAAAAAAAAAAAAAAAAGAGAGAGAGAGAGAGAGAGAGAGAGAGAGAGAGAGAGAGAGAGAGAGAGAGAGAGAGAGAGAGAGAGAGAGAGAGAGAGAAAGAGGTGACCTGCTGACCATTTACAGAATCATGAGAAACACAGAAGTCCTTGATAGAGGGTACTTACTAAACTGGGATAAGAGAAATACAAAGGGACATGATAAGAAACTTAAAAAAATAGTTATTAAAGAGACCTGATAAAAAAGAATCCACAGAGTGGTGGATATCTGGAACAAACTAAATAAAACAATAGTGTGTGCAAACTCTATACACTAATTTGATAGCAAACTAGACACTTCGAGATACAAAGACGTGTAACCACAAGCATAGCTCCCCTTCCCATAAGATATAACTAGGTAAATATACACAGACACACCACACACACACACACGCACACACACACACACACACACACACACACACACACACACACACACACACACACACACACACACACACACACACACACACACACACACACACACACACACACACACACACACACACACACACACACACACACACACACACACACACACACATAAACACACACACACACATAAACACACACACACACACACACACACACACACACACACACACACACACACACACACACAACACACACACACACACACACACACACACACACACACACACACACACACACACACACACACACACACACACACACACACATACACACACACACACACACACACACACACACACACACACACACACACACACACACACACACACACACACACACACACACACACACACACACACACACACACACACACACACACACACACACACACACACACACACACACACACACACACACACACACACACACACACACACACACACACACACACACACACACACACACACACACCACACACACACACACACACACACACACACACACACACACACATACACACACACACACACACACACACATACACACACACACACACACACACACACACACACACACACACACACACACACACACACACACACACACACAGAGAGAGAGAGAGAGAGAGAGAGAGAGAGAGAGAGAGAGGGGAGGGAGAAATAAATTACTAACTGGATAGTACCTGGAAACAAGTAAACAATAGAATTGAGCGTTCTGCCCAAGTAGTAATCAACAATGGCCTCATTGAGAAATATATTAAAAACCAGACCAAGAAAATTGTGGCTGGCTGGTAAACGGTAATAATGATAACTAAAATAGGTAAAAATTAAGATCTACATTTACACCAGCACACAAAGAATAAAAATACATAATGAAACAAATTATCAAGAAAAACATCAAACCAGTCAGCCCAGTGAAAATACTCAACTTAGTAATTTATTATAAGATCAAGAAAACAAGCCACCTCCTACTTAAGGACAGCCCAAACCAAGAGAGAAAGTTATTTCGGAAGTCATATGTCATATATAGGTTCAAATGTACCTGAGGGAATTGTGAATTCCTCCCCTCCATCTATATTGGTCTAACCACAATAAGGTTATCCTGTCGCTTTTTATACCATCTTACATCAGGAGCCCCTAAAAATCACTTAAAAGGTGAACATGGCATAATCCTGACAAGAAATATTCTATAAGAAAACACAGAGTTTGGATATATTTACAGACGATAGACGCCTCCCAATCTTAAAGGCATTATATATCAAAGAGTTGAGCCCAAATACAAATGTACAAGCAGAGGACCTCAAGGCCCTCCCAAGCATAAGAAGAAGCACCACAAATCCAAGCATACAACAAACCACCACAAACCCAAGTATTGAACAAAACACCACAAACTCATGTACAATATGGGACAAAACGCCATAAAACCAATTATGAAACATTACATCACAACCTGTCACTACCCGAGCTACTCGGTAATCTCTACCAGTTACCCGGTAACCTCTTCCAGCTACCCAGTAACCTTTTCCAGCCACCCGGTAACCTCTCCCTTTTAT
>NC_134807.1:30612677-30617677 GCF_046742065.1 Oratosquilla oratoria
TGGCAGTCTCTATTATTTAGTAAATGTGTTTTCTGTCTAATTGTGTGGAAAAAACACACCTCACTCGCTATCCCACTTAAGCAGTGGGATGTGAGAAACCGTTGGTAGGGCAAAGCTCTGTCAGTTACGGCAAGCCGCTCTCTCTCTCTCTCTCTCTCTCTCTCTCTCTCTCTCTCTCTCTCTCTCTCTCTCTCTCTCTCTCTCTCTCTCTCTCTCTCTCTCTCTCTCTCTCTCTCTCTCTCTCTCTCTCTCTCTCTTTCTTTCTTTTTTCGGCCAATGATGGGTCGCCTCCCCGCCTGGCCAGGGCTGTTGGGAACTCAATGTGAGATTTATTTATATTCAAGCTCACATTGTTGCCTTTTCCACTCAAATTCAAAGATCACCGAGAAATCTTTATTCAGATAACGTCATGTCTCTTCTCGTTTTTAATTCTAATTTATTTCAGTTGACTTTCCAATTCGGTAATATATTTCTAATTACTTTTCTATGTAACCCCAAATAAGCAAAACAAGATTAGAAATATATGAAAGAATAAAAATACAAGCAATTAGAAAGGATATAAACTGAAAGAATTCAGATTGTGTATTGGAAATAGATTTTTATTTGTTGTTGTTGTTTTTCAAATAAAAGAGGACGATACAAAAAAAAATATATAACAAAAAATGTATCTAGTTTAATCCATTTCAATACAGACACGCCCTAAATGAATCAATCTGCAGTACCCATTAATAGCATTCTTTTAAGAGAATTTACTTCTTAGTTTGAACGCGGTCAATCGAGAAAGGTGTTCTTCGGGTTCGGCATGGTTGATTGTCAAGAAAAGAAAATTGTCTTTTAATTTCCCAAAATAGAATTTCCCAAAGGCGTTTCTGTGGTGAAAAGGTTAATGGATATATGGACGCTCAGGCTTTCCGGATGAAAATATTTGAAACACGAGAGAGAAAAATGCTCAGAATGTGGCTATGAACTCAAAGTAAAAACAAAAAACAAAAAAACAAAAAAACATAAACTTTCATTTTTTCCTGAAACGTCGATGGCTGGCGTGCGCCGTCCATACCTTCAAGATTAAAAAAGTAATTTTAATGCAATATAGAATTTTGCATGAAGGAGTAAAGCTGGTTTAAACTGAATATGCCCTTAAAGATGTCCTGATAGTTGTTTTGTATATAGATTATGTTGTTTCATTATCTTGTATTTATGTATTCTAGTATTCCTAAATCTGTCTACCTGCGTCATAAGTTATCAATTCTTGTTCTAAGATATATTTACTGGAGAAGAAAATAAATTTTATTCCAAATTTATGAATAATATTTTAGAAAAAATATCAGTTATTGCAATGATTATTAGTTGCAAAAAACTGTAACAAATACATAAATGGAAAACTGAATAGGAAATAAGAAATAAAATTCAACAAAATATTGGAACCACAAACCAAAAGTTAACTTGAAGTCTCGAAAAACAAATACAAATTTGCTTGAGGATAAAAAACTAATAAATTAATAAGTATGAGAATTGACGTAAAAATATTTAGCAATACTTTGTTATATCCTAGACAGAACTTATGAGGCAGAATGTTATACTTAGAAACATATGGAGAGAATACTCGACCAAGAGAACATGTGAACAGAATTCACCTTGTCAGCTTGCAGAGGATAACAACAGATCCTGAAACCCCTAAGGAGGCCTGGACCTTTGTAAACGTTGATTTCAGATTTCGGCATTTCAGCAGAACTCGCCTCCGTCCTCGTTCCACATTTGGGGAATGACATGATCCAGAGCAATATCAATATGTATACATATACATATACATATACATATATGCATATACATATACATATACATATACATATACATATGCATATACATATACATATACATATACATATGCATATACATATACATATGCATATACATATACATATACATATACATATACATGTACTTAGACAAAATGTAGTGGCACATTTATACATAATAATCACGAAGAACCCACATTTGGAATAAAAGGAAACTTAGAAGAAAGTATAACTTCTATATTTCGGCTAATAGCTATAGCCCTCTTCAAGAAAGTACAGATTACAAGAATTTGCAGAGACATAAGTGCAATTGAGATGTGAGTAGAAGGGTAACACCGAGAGCTAAAAACAGGGCAATCCGTCGCGCAGGGCGGAATCATAGGTGAGGGGATGTGTGCGTGGAGGTGTGAGGTCAGAAGGGAAGCGTGGTGGGAGCGGAGTCAGGAGGGTGAAAATGCTTAACCAAACGGCTCACAGCTAGCCGTGAGATTATGTCCGGGGACCATTGACCTTTGGAGATGTTCAAGTTCGGACATTCTTCGATTAAGGCTGATTCAACCATTTTTCTTCTAAAGCTACAGTTGGACTTAAACAAAATTTTGGCCTTGTCCCAGTCAAGACTGTGATTTTTGGTACTGACATGTTGGAGCACAGCGTGATTTTCCTGGTCATACCTAATGGATCTTTTGTGCTCCGTTAACCTGGTATTAAGATCCCTTCCGGTCTGACCAAGGTACACTAAATCACAATCTTTACAAGGAAGGCTATACACTCCTGGGGCCTCATTCCCCTTTAACCTTTGATGAACATTAACAATTTGTTTGTGTACAGTGTTAGGGTAATGGTAGGCAACTGTGAGACGCTTGTTGGGAATTAATTTTAAAGAAAGACTGATGAAGTTACAATAGGGGATTTTTAAAACATCTTTGAAAGAGGGTTGTGTGGTGGAAACTGAATTTTTAAGGTGGCTGGCTCTAGCCTTGCTGAGGGCTTGATCCAGGAACCAGGACGGGTATGCCAACTTCCAAAGTTGCCTTTTGATGAGGTCAGTCTCCCGGTCCAAGAATCTAGGACTACAAATCCTAAAAGCTCTCAAGAAAAGGCCATCCTTGACTTTGTCGGGATGGTTGCTGAAAAAGTGAAGATAGCTACCTGAATGGGTGGGTTTCCTATCAATATATAAATAGAAATATAACTCTTTCAAAATAATTCCGAAATGACCTCAGCGGAGACGGTGTTTGGGGTACACTTCCGTAAGGAGACGAAACGGCGAAGAAGCGTAGACAGAGGCGTAGACAAAGGTACCTATGGAAGTGGCTAACGGCTACCAAGGGTATAACAAAGAAGACGATCCAAGAAGATAAGGTGTTGGAAACTAGACAAAGGGGCGAGCACAGTAAAGCGTTCACCTTCAAATCAGCTCTAGAGAACGATAAACATTTCGAATACAGTGATGATATGTTTGACGGATTGGAGTGTTCGGACGATATGATAGATGAGGATTCAGAGGTGTTCATGCGGCTTTACTTCTCAGGATATAAGAACTTCGTTAAGCACGGTGCAAAGTCTGATCACAGGAACTTTCAGATATATTTCTTAGATAGACTTTTCGAAACGTCAAAAAGAACTGTTATTCGCAACAAATACGCTATAAGAAAGGCAAAAGCTGCGATTAAGCATACAATTGAAACAAAAAAGAAAGTTATAGTACACGACGCTCCATCTACCTCAAACCAAGAACATAACCCTTTCAAAATTATTCTGAAATGACCTCAGCGGTGGCGGTGTTTGGGGGGACACTTCCGTAAGGAATTATCTGATTATCTCTACCAGAACCACTCAAGAAAACGGAGAAACAGTAACGAAACGACAACACAATGTAGTATATAAGTTGTTCATGAATAGTTTTTTAACTGAGCACGGAGTAATCAATATTCCTGAAGGCGTATCCAAACTAACAGAAGGCTATTAAGACGATTATACCAGACTACGATACCCACTACGTGTCAACCACTGGAGATTCATTGGAGGATATTAAGGAGGACATTAAAGACTAGATTCTGGACAAACTAAGGGAGGAAAATAAGTAACTACACGAGAAGTTGGAGAAAAACAAGGAGAAATTGGATCAGGTCATAACCATCATCAAAAGAATGAGCGATGAAGAGAGCGACGAAGAACATAGGTCGCCCAAACGTAGGTTTGACGCAGAAAAATACTTTGAGGTAGAATCTGATGAAAGCGAACCGTCTACTACGAAACAAAACGTATCTGTGGATTCTATGGCCCACGAGCAAAGCGAGAAAGTGCCGCAGGCCAAGCAACCTGTAAAAATCATTCTTCATGAATCCTCCTAATTAAAATGTCTAGGAAAGGGAGCTATTGACGTTCTTCCCATTCTGTTTTGAATTTGATGTTAGGGGACAATTGGTGCAACTTGTCCAGAAATACCTTAAACGCACCTCACCTGTCATCCCACGCTGAGAAAATGTCATCAGCATAACGGAACCAAATCATCTCAGGCGGTTTGATGACGGGTAACAGAGTACATTCAAAGTACTCCATTTACAAGGTAGCCATAACAGGAGATAAATTAGAACCCATGCTGCAACCGAATTTCAATCTAAAGAATTGGGCTTGGAAAGAAAAGACATTGAAGATTTCCTTCAATGAAAAGGCGAACTAGATCAATGATTTTATTGACTGGAAAGGGGGAAATTGTTCTGAAACGGTTGCAGTCTGGTTTCTAAGAATATAAAAACATATATAGGATGCCAAATTACTCAGTCTTGACATAACCTCTCTCTTTACTAACATTAATGTTCTTACATTTTTAGAAACCAGACTGCAACCGTTTCAGGATAATTTCCCCCTTCCAGTCGATAATATAATTGATCTAGTTCGTCTTTGTGTTTCCTTCGATGTCTTTTCTTTCCAAGACCAGTTCTTTAGACAGAAATTTGGTTGCAGCATGGATTCTAATTTATCTCCTGTTTTGGCTAACTTGTTTATCCTCCCTCCACCTGCTTTGATGAATCTTTTCATAGTCCCTCTCTAAGTTTTTTCTATTGCCTAAACTATATTCCGATACTTCCCCCCCTACTCCCACGTACTCTACCAGAAAAACTCTGTAGGATGCCTACTTCTCGCTCAAGAAGCCGAAATCCTCTGGGCGACAAGTGCACCCCGTCCCTTGTATATAGA
>NC_134807.1:30622677-30625177 GCF_046742065.1 Oratosquilla oratoria
ATTTTTTTTTCTCTTCGTTTTCCTCTTCTTCTTCCTCTTCCTCTTTTCGTTTTATTCTCTCGTGTTCTCTGTTTCTTTTTCAATTGACACGCTTTAATTTCTCGCTTACGAGAACTTTTGCCAAGTCTTCCTCAATAACGTACCCAAAGAACATGGAAGGCTACATGCAGAGGCGACCAGGAAGGCCGCAATATTGGATTGCAGCCAAAAGGGTCCTGGTCATTCGGACTGTTACAGTTTATTCATATATGCGGGTTAGATCGTATCAGAGGTCGAGGTGACAGCAGTTTGAACCATGTCACCAGCGAGTTGGACCAAGGACATGGTTCATTATATTTCACACCACAAAGTTCCCTGTAAGGGGCACCGTCCTTGCCTCCTCATTGGGAGAGTTTCGAGACGTTAAAACGAATCATCAATCACCAAGAACTTACTTGGGTGTGATTCCACGCCTCTAACATTGCACTCAGCGATAAGTTTTAGGCCCTGTCCACACTAATGGTTTTAACTGCTCAGAAACCACAGCGGTACAGCATCAACAAGGAAAAACTGCGCGGATGTGTGTGAATGCCTCGATTTACTTACATTGCAATTGAACCGCCGAAGTTCAAACCGCTAGTGTGAATAGGGCTTTATTTTATTTCTCAAACGTTTCCTTTATGAAGGTCTTCCGTCCTTTTTATTCTTTTTAATAAGCCCACACAAGCTCACCTTTGTGTTTTATCTTACGTCTACCATATGTTACTATATCTACCATATCTTAACCCTTATTGGAAAGCTTGTTGGTCTCATCTCCGCATAGTTGTGGGTTCGCATCCCGCACTCCTCTCCGATTGCCAGCAATGAGTGTTACCTGTTTCAAGAGTCCAAGCGCATCATAGGGCAAAAGGTGACGGCTTTTGCCGCGGCTAAGCACCTCCTGGCGTACACTCCTCACCTTCTTACTTCTTATACCACATTCCTGAAATGGGGAAGGGTTTCCATAAAGATTTTCATAACTTAACTAAAATCACCAGACGTTAATCAGCTCAAAATGGTTAAACTAGCCACTTGGAGTTGGGAAATTGTCTTCAGACTGAATAAAGTCCTCTAGAGTAATGAGATCACACCATCTTCAGAGTATCGGATCTCATTCTAAAAAAGATCAAGCACTTCACTCAGGCACCAAAATATCTATATCTTATTTCGGGTAAAATCAGTTTTAAAAGACCAAACTGTGTGTAGATGATGCTGTTATGCAAGGAAGGGAGAGGCCGGGTATGGAGAGGTAGGAAGTGTTCATGTGTGAATGATATTTTGATGCAGCCTAAAAGGATTTCTCCCAGTCTTTTCTTTTTCTGCATGAAGGGACGGAAAAGGGTAGGGGTCGCCGATTAAGTGAAGCGGCATTGCTGTGGATGCACTCTGTCTTACTACATTGGCTCTGACCCAGGGTTGTGGGCGGGATGCAGAGATGACCTGTCATCCATGAGGACCTAAGATGGGAGGGGGGAAAGTGTGTTGGATGGGAGTGGAAGGAGTGGAAGTAGGTGCGTACCTTTGACCTGGCTATCTCTCTTATAAGGGGGAAAAAGCTTTTGGTATATGGATAGAAAGTCAATTTTGTATTGCTAGAAAACAGGCAGGACTGAATTAATTCCTGTGGCTTAGTAAGAACAAAATATGTTGTGCCACGGTTCACCCGCACTTCCAACCTTATGAAAATATTTGCTTTGTGAGGTCACAATCTGAAGTCACCTGAGGTCATTCGAGTCTGACCATTCAGGTCAATAAAATAGCTTAGCGTCAGTGAGGACGAAGTTTGCTGACAGGAATTAAACTCTGGAATTGTCAAAATTTTCTAAGATAATTTTCAGTCACCCTGAAACATGGCTGATTTTTTCTTAATATTTCTCAATCTTCCCCTAGCACCGAGGGCACAGGAGATAGTAATGACAACAGCTTAGTTCTTCCTGGTGTAAATTCAGTATCGTTATCATTGGTTTTCAATAGTTTTATTTATCCATCTATTCATATGTTCATTCATCTGTTTGCTTATTATTGACATCACTTAATTGGCCACTTACCTATCCATTTATTTATTTATATGTATATTAATTTATTTGTTTATTTATTGATTTATTTATCTATTTATTTATTTGTTTATTTATTTATTTATAGATTTATTTGTTTATATAGTTGTTTACTTTTTTGCGATGACATGCGCTTTTTGACCAATTGCTTACCTTGATATTTTGGTCTGAAATTATCTTAACTAAATAAACACAAACGGAATATAACATTCTCTTCCTGATCTACATCCCTTGACATTACCTCGTTTGTCGAAGGATCTCGCGGAGGAGCCTCAGCATTGAGTTCATCTGTTGAGCGTCTTGAAGCCCCAAGCAAAGCTTCTGGTGCAGACATATCAGGTGTATAGACGCGGGTCATTAAGCTCAGTGATAGCCAAGGCTCATTAGAAGGACATCAGCATAATGATGTCATTCCTCATCCCTCGCAA
>NC_134807.1:30632677-30640177 GCF_046742065.1 Oratosquilla oratoria
GTGTGTGTGTGTGTGTGTGTGTGTGTGTGTGTGTGTGTGTGTGTGTGTGTGTGTGTGTGTGTGTGTGTGTGTGTGTGTGTGTGTGTGTGTGGGGGCGCGCGCGCGGGAATGTGTATGCGCGTGTGTGTTTGTGTGCGTGAATGCGCATGTGTGTGTGTGTGTGTGTATGTGTGTGTGTGTGTGTGTGTACGCATGCGCGGGCATGGATGTGTACGGGCGGACTAGTTGCAATACTAAGTATTGCCTTTTTATTCGCTCAAGAGTGGAAGATTCTGCAGTACACGACTGAAAAGTTTTTTGGGATTTGGGACAATATTGCGGTAGTAGATGTGCATTTGTCTGTCCCTGTGTGCGTGCGTGCGTGAGTTCGTTGACCCAGAACCCAGTGCCCTTGTCTACAAGCCCCCAGAATTTTTCGCTGGAGTCTCACCGAAATCTCGTCGCTCAAGTTCAACATAATGCAATGAGTCTTGACAGATTCCAGACGCGGCGCATTTTTATTAACATTTGCCCGCCTGAACCTCGGCCACATGACGTTTGGAGTTCACAGGGAATAGGAGGAGGAGCAGGAGAAAGAGGAGATTGGGGAAGAGGAGGAAGAGAGGGGAACAAGAAAAAGAGGTGGAGAAGGAGGAAGAGGAGCAGCAAAAAGAGGAGGAGCAGGAGGAGGCGGAGGAGCAGGAGGAGGGTCGGGAGGAAGAGAAGAAGCAGGAGGAAGAAGACGAGGAAGAAGAGGAGGAGTAGGAGAAAGTTGAGATCCAGGAGGGATAGGAGGAGTAAGAGGAAGACGAAGAGAAAGAGGAGGAGCAGGAAGAAGAGGAGGAACAGGTAGAATAAGAGAAGAAAGAGGTACAGCAGAAGGAAGACAAAGTGGAGGAGCAAGAGGAAGAGTAGGGTTAGGAAGAACAGGAAGAAGAGGAGATGGAGGAGAGGATCAGAACAAACAGTAGGAGCAAGGAGAAGAGGAGGAGCAAGACGAGGAAGTGGAAGAGAGTATTTAGACCATTGGTCGAGGTTAGCCAGGGTTGTTCTTCGGGTCTACGGTACCGAAGATATAGAGATGGCAAAGAAGTAATTCAAGGCAGATAGCAAACAGAGGGAGAGTGGAAGTTAATAGTAATCATAATTCTTTTTTTTTTTTTTTTAGTGCAAATTCGACTCCAATAGGAGGAAAATGAAGAGGTAAAGGAGGAGGAGGAAGAGGAGGAGGAGGAAGAGGAAGAGGAAGAAGAAGTGGAGGTGAGCGTAGTCAAATAGGAGAGGCATGTGTCACAAGCAGCTGGAGGGAAGAAAGGATGAGGTATTGGAAAAGGAGAACAGAGGGGAAAGGTGAAGTACTTAGACGAAAGACTTGTAGAATTGAAGGAGAACTAAGGAGAAACAGCTAAACGAGCCACTCTGTTTAGGAAGTGGGACGGGGTGGGGGGGGGACACATGAAAAAGGAAAGGAGAAGAAGAACTACCGATGAAGGAAACAAGTGTTGGTTAAAATAACTGACAAAGGCAGGTTGGAGTGCGTGGACATGGTAGTAGGGAGTGCGTGGAAATGGGAGTATGGAAAAAATGGTGAAGGTGGCAGGATATGTGTATGTGTGTGTTTGTGTATGTGTGTGTTTGTGTATGTGTGTGTTTGTCTATGTATGTGAGAGAAGCAATGTTGAAATTTAACGAACGAGGGAATATTTTGAGTTAAATGAACAGAATGTTTGCGAGTAGTAATTATCGTAAAATTGGCTGCTTTTTCTACACGATGCGATAGTGCCAGTATACATGTGTGCGTGTGTGTGTGTGTATGTGTGTGTGTGTGTGTGTGTGTGTGTGTGTGTGTGTGTGTGTGTGTGTGTGTGTGTGTGTGTGTGTGTGTGTGTGTGTGTGTGTGTGTGTGTGCGT
Organism: Oratosquilla oratoria; assembly: GCF_046742065.1. NCBI lineage: Eukaryota > Metazoa > Arthropoda > Malacostraca > Stomatopoda > Squillidae > Oratosquilla > Oratosquilla oratoria. The sequence continues at coordinate 30,634,568 of NC_134807.1, forward strand.
GCGTGCGTGTGTGGGGGGGTTTGTGTGTGTGTGCGTGCTTGTATGTGTGTGTGGGGGGGTTTGTGTGTGTGTCCGTGCTTGTATGTGTGTGTGTGTGTGTGTGTGTGTGTGTGTGTGTGTGTGTGTGTGTGGTTTGTATGTGTGTGCGTTTTTTTTTTTTTTTGTGTGTGTGTGTGTGTGTGTGTGTGTGTGTGTGTGTGTGTGTGTGTGTGTGTGTGTGTGTGTGTGTGTGGTTTGTGTGTGTGTGCGTGCTTGTATTCGTGCGTGTGTGTGTGTGTGTGTGTGTGTGTTTTCCATTCTCAGTATAGCTTTACAGCTATATTACACATAAAAATAGAGATTAATTTTGTATTGTTTCTAGTACGGGCGAATAGTTCTCTCCGTTGCATGAGTATTTTTTGTAGAATTTAATCAGCGTTTCTATCTTTCGCTAAATGAAGAAATGTTCGCGTTTCCATTCACTTCTATTTGTCTCGTTCATCATTCATGGAAATGCTATTGAGTTCCTGATATATCAGTGTTGGTGTTTACCTGTTTAAATATTTTTATTTTTTCATCTATTTGTTTATTTATTTATTCATCCATGTATTTATTTATTTATTTATTTATCTCTATTCATTTATTTGGATGTTGTAATTTATATATATATATATATATGTTATTTATTTGATTTTTTATCATGTATTAATTTATTTGTCTTTTTTTCACTCTTTTTGCTCATGTAATCAATATGATAATATCGGAATTATTTATTCAAAGTCACTCCTAAGTTTTCTTTCTTTTTACATTTTCTACGTAGAGTTAGCATGTTCTGAGAAAATGTCCTACTATGACACTTTATATAGGGGTAACTTTAATATATCTACAAAACTTATGTGACATTTCCTGGATATTTTTTTCTTACAATCGTATGAATGTTTAAATGTTTGAAACTATTCCGTCTATTGTTCACACAGCTGAGATGACACCTTCTGAAGGACGATACAGCTTCTGTATCTCACTACGATGGCTTAATCCTGTTTGCTAAGGTTACATCTGTAGTGAGAAATGCATGTGAATTTATTTTGGTCAGTTGGAATGGCTGCGGTGGTGAATAAAATCTGAAATCAATTTAATCAGCTCGCCCATGCTGATCTACCCTACCTCTTATATCCGCCGTGGTAGCCTATTAAGTAGGACTAGTAATTGGTTGACTAGTAATTTGCTTAATTCTCATTTATTATTAGTTATATATCAATTTATTATTATTTACTATTTACCTTTTTGTTTATTATCTAACCATACCTATGCATTTATTCATGTATTTTATTATTTACATTATTATATCTTTTTATTTATTCATTTATATATTTATCATTATTATGATACTTTTCGCATCCGACCTAGATATGGACCAAAAGGTCTCCTGCCGGCATGCTCCGCCTTTGTAATCCTTTGTAAATACCTTTGTATTTACCGGACCTTACACGAGGTATGAACGTTACCCTCTGTTCCACGCAAGCATACAACAAATATAAGAATACTTGGGAAAAAAAAAAATGCGAGGATTGCACAGAGAAGCATATGACACTTATCTCCTTTCTGGTCCTCTAAAAAAGCAAAACGCTGTTGTGTTGAATATATAATTATATATAATCAACAATCTCAGGGCTTCAGGAACATCACTACAGATCAAAGTTATCTGTGTCTTGGACAAATATTCATTTAAAGGTCTGCCGATTTTTTTTTTTTTCTCTCTGTATATATCTTTCCTTTCTTCTGCCCCCTCTGTTTTACCATGCCTTAGTCTCCATCCCTTATTCGCCCATACTGTTGTTAGAGGACAAAAATAGCACCCATGCGTTTCATGCGTGCTGTAACAGGCAACTGAATAGAACGGAGTAATGGTGTTTGATTAATTTAATAGGTTTGGAAGGAAGTATCCAAACAGAACCATAAGAAATGTGCTTTTGAATGTGTGTGAATGTCAAACAAAGGAAAAAGTAAAGGAGGTTATTGTTAGTATGATTGTAAGACAGAAATGATGGATGTGTTGGTACTGAACAAAACTAAAATGGTATAGATAAGTAATATGATAAATCTAAGGTACATGCATATACCAAGGCTTTTTCCCCCTTACAAGGGAGGTAGCCAAAAAGGGAACGGCACAAAATCATTCCCACCCATTTCATCCCTGAATACACTCCACACCCCTCCCACCCTCCCTCTAATAATAATAATAATAATAATAATAATAATAATAATAATAATAATAATAATAATAAAAGGTTTATTTCCATTACAGTGGTACACTGACAATAATACATTGGAAAAGTTGATTAAAGATATAAAACTTGGAATATATACATGGAGCAATTTTACAATGAGTTGATTATGTGCACAATAGATGGGATAGCACTGTTTTTGTAGCGGTCTGTCCTTGGCGCTTTGATTGGTATGAGTCTATTTATGTGTCTAGTGGCGTGGCGAGTTGGTGGAGCATCAGGAGGGAGGAGGTGACGGTGTCTAGGGTGGGAAAGCAGGCTTTCCCCAAATTTCCTTAGTGCCTCCCCGTGCCTCTGGGACACGCCCGGGATGATCCTGCACGCTCTCTTTTGTACCCTCTCCAGCTTTTGTCTCTGTGTGAGGGTGAGTGAGCTGGACCAGGCTGGTGAGGCGTACATGAGGGTGGGGAGTATGAAAGTTTTGTAGACCTCCTGTAGCTCAGATGTAGGTGTTCCTAGTGATTTTAACCTACTCAGCATATACAGTTTGTAAGACGCTGTCCTGACTATATTGGTGATATGTTGGTTCCAATTTAATTGAGCATCGAGTGTGATGCCCAAGATCTTGGTGGATTGCACCAATTGGAGGGGGTGGGGGCCCAATGAAAGTTGTGGAGGAGGTACTGCTTGGGTGGAGGTACAAAAGTGCATCACTACGGTCTTGTTGGTGTTGATTGTGACGTTGTTGTTTTCCGTCCACATCATGAGCTTGTTTAGGGTGTTTTGTAGTGGTGCGTAATCAGGCCGCCTGGTGTTGATGGGGATGCCTACGGTGCTGTCATCCACGTACTTCCATCTGTGAGGAGTGTTCATGAGGGCGTCGTTGATAAGGATGAGGAAGCATAGGGGACCCATCTTGGTTCCCTGGGGGACCCCACAGGTCAAAGGGAGGAGGGGGGAAGTTGACCCTTGGTACCTGACCGCCTGCCGTCGTCCGATGAGGAAATCTGCCAGCCATGCTATTAGGTGGGGCAGGATCCCCAGTTGGATGGCTTTGGAGAGAACAACATTGTGGTCAACAAGGTCAAAGGCCTTCCTGAAGTCTACAAAGGTAACAGCTAGGGATGTGTTACGCTTGTCTAGGTTGCTGTGAAGGAAGTTGAGTAGGTCAATGAGACAGTGAGTGGTAGAGGAGGATTTCATGTTGCCAAATTGTTGGGCATCTATTGAATGTTTTATGTTGCTGTAAACAGAGTTAAAAACCAAGTCTTCACATATAAGGCTTGGGATAGGGGTTATCTGAGCACCTCCTGGATGACGGATCATCCCTGCACCCTGCCCACTGCCCTGGGTCAGAAGCAGTGTCCCAAGACACAGCACATCCACAGCAAGGCCGCTTCATTAAATCGGCGACCCCCCCTCTCCGTCCCCCCATATAAAGGAGAGGACGGGGAGAAATCCCTTCGGGCTGCGTCAACTTTTGCTCACACATACTACCTCACCCCCCCCGCCCATTCCACCTCATACAATCACAACATCATCCATATACAACCATTCTCCATTCACTCCTGTCTTCTGTCCTCTCCCGTAAGGTAATGTGAACAAAAATAAGAATAAGTTAGGAAATATTGAAGTGGAATAATGACAGTGGAGGAAGGTAGAGAGGCGATGAAAAGGTCGACCGATAAGATGAAATAAGAAAAAAGTACGCAGAAAATAATTAGTTACAGATAAGGACAGAGAAACCAAAGTATGATGGTATGTAGTATTGTATATACCAATAGGGCAATCATAAATAGTTGTTTGATTGTTTATTAAGACAGAATCATTATAAGTTTTATTTTCATATATATTCTCAGTATTTTTGGTCACTAAGGAGATTATTTGAAGCTGAATTCACTCTTAACTCCCTGTGACTATGATTTTGATGGTGATAGACAATAAGACTATAATTTCTTGTTGTTGTGTGCAGGGGTGGTGTCCCGTAACACTATTATATAGTTACCCCCATGTTAGATAGTTTTCTTTTTAACACAAGCAAATAGAGAACATATATTTTAATGGATAACTATACGTTGCATTCCGTTTCACTCTCTCTCTCTGATTCTCTCTCTTTCTCTCTCTCTCTCTATCTATCTACCTATCTATCTATCTATGTATCTATCTATCTATATCTTGAGATAAAGAAAAGGAAAAAAAAAATTACCAAAAAGAAAGGAAAGAAAAGGAAAGAAGGATAGAGAAATTTAACTGAATAGAATGAAAGACCGCTGCGGTTCTGGAGTCTAGACCTACCAGGACAAGGGATCATCAGCGGCGGCGCCAGGAATTTTTAGTTGGGAAGGCTAAGGGGGGGCTGAGCAAATTTTTGGGGTGGCTAATAGTAATATGATAATACACATATATTATCCTCATTTCAGAAGGGGAGGGGGTTAATGGTTGGGCTAGTACTGATGGCTGACACATCTTTAGCCCTGGCAATTAAAAATTCCACTTAATATAATTATTTCAATGAGTGTTTTAAATTTTCAATTTGCTCATTTCAGTTGGGGGGGCTAATGGGGGGCTGGCCATTTTTGGGGGGGGCTAAAGCCCCCCCAAGCCAACCCCTGGCGCCGCCACTGGGGATCATGTAACCTTGAAGAGGTGCAGCGGCTCGAGCGACCAAAATAACTGCCCGGGGTATGTCTAGAATACCCTGTAATCCGTATGGAGGGTGACAGTCATATGGAAGTTACTAATTAGTGATCCCGAAAGACTTAGGATAGGGCTAGCAACCCACTAAGACTCATTTAACTGCTCAAGACACGCAAAGTGAGCCTCGGACCCTATGGATTAAGCAGTTGACGGCCCGGCGATCAAAAAAGGATAAGAAACTTGGAATTGGAACAATAAACGTCTGCACTTTGAAAGATAAAGAAGAAGAGATTATTGCCATCATGAAAGATAGGAAAATAGATATTTTAGGAATGTGTGAACCAAGGAGAGAGGGAAATGGCAGAAAAACAATACATGGCAACTATCAACTGATATGGAGCGGAATGCCAAATGAAAGAAGGCATGGAGTGGCGATAATAATGACACCAAGGATTGCGGACTATGTTGAGGATGTTGTTTTTGTAAATGAAAGAATAATTAAAGTGACTGTGAAATTGAAAGACATTAGAATAACATTTGTACAAGTTTGTGCTCCTCAGCAGGGAAGAACAGCAGAAGAAAAGGAAGAATTCTATGTGAAACTGCAAGAAGTATACGATCAAAGAGGTAATGCAGAACTCATGGTAGTCATTGGAGATGTGAATGGTCATATTGGAAGTGATCGTGGAGGTGTAGAAAATATAATAGGAGCGCATGGAATAGGGAATCGAAATCTTGAGATTGAAATAGTAATTGACTTTTGTACCTT
>NC_134807.1:30647677-30650177 GCF_046742065.1 Oratosquilla oratoria
TACACCGAGAAACTTACCTGTTGAGAACCTCTGTGTATCAACGTGTCTAAAAATGGTAAATTACACTCTTTTTCTAGTTCAACTGTGAATTGAATGTCTTTATTCACAGTTGAACTAGAAAAAGAGTGTAATTTACCATTTTTAGACACGTTGATACACAGAGGTTCTCAACAGGTAAGTTTCTCGGTGTACAGGAAACCCACCAATAGGGACGACTTTACATTATAAACTGTGGAAGCTGCACATATCGCCACCAACAAGAACAACAACGACAGAGACGGATTTAAATGCCTCTCGAAAGCAGCAAGTGTCCTAATAATTAAATCGTTAGCCAAAGGGAAAACATGACGCTCATACCTTGGCGGGTTCCCTCTCACTACGAATATAAGAATTGTGATCCGTCTGTAATGCTGTAGTCCTCTGAAGAAGACCAAGTTGGTCGCAACGTTAGGGCAATAAATTCTATTCCTAACACATCTTCGTTTGCCCTTCCCCACCCACATTCTCATATATATATATATATATATATATATATATATATATATATATATATATATATATATATCAAACATTATTGGGGCCAGAACTGTTCCTTGTGGAATTCCACTAACGACTTCATCCCAATTAGAATGTTTGTCTCTTCACCACTCTCATTTTTCTTTCTTGCAAGAAGTCTTCCATCTACTTAAGTAGTTTGCCCTGTATTCCTCCTGCAGTTTCTAATTTCTTTAGCAATTTCTTATGTGGCACCTTATCAAAAACTAGTTTCAGGTCTAAAAATGCAAAATCAGCCCATCCATCTCTTTCTTGTATTATATCTATTAGTCTTGAATAGAAACACATCATCTTTGTGACACATGATCTTCCTTGTTCAAATCCAAATTGCCTTGGACTTAGCACATTGTTGTTGTTGTTTTTTCAAATGCCTTACCCATCCAATTTTGATCATTCTTTCACACATTTTAGCTACCGTACTTGCAAGAGAGACCGGTCTATAGTTAGTAGGGTCTTCCTTGTTTCCCTTTTTATATATTGGTACTATATTTGCTCTTTTCCAATTTTCTGTAACTTTTCCTTCTTTCAATGAACTGTTTATTAGACTATGTATTTTGTCCTGCATTCTCTCAAAATCCAGTTTCCTATTTCATCTGGTCCATGCGATTTTCTAACATCGAGATTACTCAAGTGATTCATTATTTCTTTCCTTGTTACTTCTATCTCTTTCATAGGGGGGACTTTCTCCTCCCACTCGACATCTCTAAGTTGTATGTTCTCCCTCGTAAACACTGATTTAAAATGCTGGTTCATAATTTCTGCCATATCTATTTTCTCTGCGTATTCAACTCCTCCTTGTCGTAGTTCCCCTAATTCTTGTTTTTTTTTTTCGGTTTGCTGTTTACAAATCTATAAAATAGTTTTGGTTGATCTTTACATTTTTCTATGACATCCTTTTCGTTTTTCGTATTTCTTCTCTGCGCACTTGTACATATTCATTTCTATAACTAATATATATTTTCCATTTTTCAGGTCTTTTATCTTTCTTCCATTTTATCCATGCTTTATTCCTTTTGTCTTTTAACTCATTACATCTTTTGTTGTACCAAAATTTTACATATCCTTTTTCTTGTTTTTTTAACATACTTTTCCACTCCTTTATAATTTTTGTCAAAATTGTCTATTTCTCTTCTACTGTTGTTTCCTCCTAGTCTGCTTTTTGAAAAAATTCTCTTTTTTTATATATATTTTTTTCATACGTCAATCTTCCCTTTCTATATTGTTCGTTTTTTCCCATGTATTTTTCGTCATTTAGTTCCAGTTCAACTAATATGTGGTCACTTTTACTTAGTGGTGTCTTATATTCAATCTTGTCCACATTTCAGGTTCTGATGTGATTATTAGGTCCAGTATCGATGGTTCTTTCCCATTTCTATACCTAGTATTCTCTTGCATCCATTATGTCATTGTGTGTCCTATAATCATGTCAAGTAGTACATTTCCCCATAGGTCGTTTCTCCCTTTCACTGTCATCTCTTCCCAGCAGATTTCTTTACAATTAAAGTTACCCATTATAACTATTCTTCCTCCATCTTTCATTATCTTGTTAAGTGTTATCCTTGTGTCTTCTAATATATTTTTGTGTTATCTCTCTTCCCACAAAGCCGTTTTAGGCGGCACATGATTTATCACAAACTTCCTGCTCTTCTTTTCCCTATCCTTTATTTCCATCATAATCATCTCCACTCTATTCTTTCCATATGTAACATTCCTCACATTTACATCCCTCTTAGTTAGAAACATAACTCCACCCCCTTGTTTTACTTCTCTGTTTCTAATCCAATAATTATATGCGCCATGTCCTACACTGTTGGGTGGTAATGGGCCTTTCAATTTTGTCTCTACAATCCCCATTGTGTCCGGTTCGTTTTCCTTCAATTAATCATTCAGTTCATTCAATCCTGTTATTAAGCCATCTATATTTGTAAAAGGCACTTTTAATTTT
>NC_134807.1:30660177-30727677 GCF_046742065.1 Oratosquilla oratoria
GGTTTCCTTTCAGGACTGGGCCCGGATACCAGGGTAAGACTGATCAAGTGAATCATGTAATCGAAGGTATTCATTCGTTCGTGTTAATAATTTTAGGTGAATGTCATTGTTCAAAGTTCAAAGAATAAAGAAAAAAGTTTATTCATTCTTGAAAAATATAATTTAACTCCTAAGGTGTGGTGTTTTCCTGAGTTGTTCAATGAAAAAAAAAAAAAAAAATTCACTCCACAGGTCTGAAGTTCCTCTCTGATGAATAGGAACGTCTGGCATAAATCATTCAATAAAATATTTAGTTTTATTCAAATCGACACGATTTTATTCATCAACAGAGCAAACTGGACCACGTTGGATTTCATTTGCATCTTTTCCAGCTTGATCAAATCACTTAGTGTCAAAAGAAGATATATGTAGAGTAGGCCATCTGCTTAGAAAATAGCTGTGTATAACATTTGACAAACTGGATAAATTTAGTTCTGGTCAACAAGATCATGTGATTTCATTCAATTGAATAGTGAACGTAGACTTAAAGATTTTGAACGGAACATTTTGGTGTCAGGAATACAAATAAATAAATAAATAAACAGATAAATAAATAAATAAATAAATAAATAGATAAATAGATAAATAAACAAACAAATAAATAAACATAAATAAATAAAATCAATCAATCAATAAATGAATCAATAAATAGATAAACAAATACATAAATAAATAAACATATAAACAATTAAATAAGTAAATAGATAGAGGAATTAAATAAAAGGGACACATGAAGGATTGTCACCCCAGAACGCCCACATGAAGAATCGTCACCCCATGAGATGCCAACTGAAAAACATTCACCACATACGCCGAATATCAACAGTGGAATAAAGATTAGGTTAGGTTAGATTAGATTAGGTTAGGTTAGATTAGGTTAGGTTAGATTAGGTTACGTTACGTTACGTTACGTTAGATTAGATTAGTTTAAGTTAGATTAGGTTAGGTTACGTTAGGTTAGGTTTGGTTGAATGAAGGATATGATTATTGTCATCAACTTATACAAACGAAGAATCGTAAACCTAGGATGGCCCACATGAAGAATTGTCACCCTAGGACAGTCCATATGAAGAACTGTCACCCTGTCGAAGTCTGGGTAAGGCAAAAAAGGCACCGTATTATATAATATAGATGAAAATGCTCAGCTCAGGACCCGTTTAGCGAAGTCAGTAAATCTGAAGGCAAATGCAGTCACTATCAGAATGCCTGTCACTACTCTCAGACTTATCTACACAAGTATGTTTTGTCCGTAAAACGTCTTAATTTGTTTTCATTCATCTTTCTATATATTTAAATGTATCTTCGTTTATCTCTTTAGAAATTATTTTTATTTGTTTATTTGTTTATTTTTCTATATATGTAGTCATCTATTTATTAATTTACTATTTGTCTGAGCTATTCTTTTAAATATATTTATTTAAGTAGATCAGTTCGTCTATATATAGTTACTATATATAGTTATCTTTTATTTATTTATCTATTTGTGTATTTCTTTTTTTCGTAAGTTCTATTTGTTTATATGTTCATTTATTTCAATTATCTATCTACTTATTAATTTATTTATCTATTTATTTGATCTATCTATTAATGTGTTCATGCATTCAGTTATACATTCATTCATTTATATAATCATCTATTTATTTATATATGCATTTATTTATCTATCTATCTATTCATTTATCAAATCGTGTCAATATAACAATATTCAAAGGTTAAAAGCACATGTTACCAGCGAGCACGATAGATATTACGTTGAACTTACAACATGACCACTCGTGTCCGCAAAGAAATGTGGCAACTGCGACGAAGATATAACATCATGATGGCCGCCGGGCCAAATACCAGAGACCTCTATCGGCCTGTGTGCGAACCTCCGTCTCCTTTTGTTATGGGAGACTTAAACGCCAATCTCGTCCTTTCACGAAAGCTCTTTCTTATCCCTCTGATCCTCAAAGAATCGAGGCGTCATGGATAACGTGATTATTCACACATGTTGTCGATGGTGTGCAGATAGCCTTCGTATGTGAATAAATGAGGGCATGGGCGGAAGTTAATGAGAAAAGAACGATGGATTGTGGAACGGGTAAGTATCGCCAACAGCGCTGTTTGGGGCAACACGCACGGGAGAGAACATGGCGTTGTTTATATTCCACCACGACTCTCTGAGTATTGTAATCATTCCTCGCCACCTCTTTAACTTTGCATAAGAGTGCCTTTGACGTCTTGGAAAGAGTAATGAGGGTGCTTCGTTCGAAAATGCTTTATTGAACGTTTGTGTGTTCGTTTCGCCACATGTTTCGTTCGGTGGAGCAATATCGTCTTTTGTTTTCCTTCGCGGGTATGAAGCGTCTCGTGTCAGTGTTTACTTCTTCTGTTCAAGCTCCGTTGCTCGCCTGAATAAAATTCTATGTCCTTAAGCGAGCCCTATACGATAAATATTATTGCGCAATATTCCATATTATACAATATTATTGACGGTGTAGTGATGGTATTGAAGAATATCACGATATATTGAAGACACCAAATTATACAAGCTAAACACGTTTGCCTCTTCTATACCATTACTATACTGTCAATGATATTGCACAATACGGAATATTGTGCAATACTATTGATTGTGTAGGGCCCGCTTTAGAAAGAACCAAAGCTGTCGAGAGAGTTAAACGGAACAGCTTTACGTTAACGTCCCCTTAACTGAATAGAAAAGTCTTATATTAGGTTGAGCTAAACATATAAACTCTCTCATAATATCACAGAAGTTGATGTCTTGTTTAAAGGTCTGCTCTCACAAAACAAATAATAATAATAATAATGGTAATGAAATAAAGGTAGATGAATAGAACACAATGCAATAAAATAGAATGAAGTTGAATGAATTGAAACGATTCAACGAAGTTGAATCAAACTAAATCAAATTAAACAAAATAAAACAAAAGAAATAAAGGCAGATGGATAGAATAGAATAGAATGAAATAGGATGAAATTGAATGAAACGAAACGAAATTAAGTTAAACAAAACAAAATTAAACCAAATGAAATGAAACTAAATAAGATAGAATAATATCAAACTTGATAAAATAAGATAGAATAAAATAAAACAGAATTAAATCATGAGTAAATTTCACAAGATAAAACATCAGAGGGCAGTACAGACAGACCGAAAACCGGGAAGTATTTTGAACCTGATCTTAATTACCTCTTATCAACCTAAGCAGTCTTACTCCTATTCTTCTCTTTTGTTTTCCTCCATGTATCAAGACCCACGCTATTCTTCACTATTCAGTGTCCTTACACTCGTCTTCGTACTTGTCTTTATAAAGTCCTCATTTCATATGTATCATACGTGGTTTCGAAGATAGCAGCTGTTTAATCAGTTAATCGAATGAGATATTATCTTCAGTCAAGAAACATTATACTGTTTATATGCATCATTTGCAATTTCAAATATACCAGCTCGTTAGACCGGTTAATCGAATAAGACTATATCGCTTCGATCAGGAGTCATCACAGAGTAACCACCAGATTTTTTTTTTCTATGTTCAATATAGCATATATTGCACAACTTCCATACTTCAATATTTCATACATATTTTCGACATAATAGTTATATTACAATTATAGGGATGTTTGTAGATGTTGCTATAGAAAATATAAGTGTTTGGAGATAATGTTATAGATATAGTTTCTTGGAATGAAGGATTTATGCTTATAATACAACAATAACATAAACAAGAACTCGACACTTAGATTTCGTTATCTTTTATAATGTTACCAAACGTTTTTATTCTTAATCGCACAATATAATAATTTCTCGGTTAACATTGCTTAACCCAGTTTAACCCTTACACCATATTTTCTAACCAATAATCTCATCTCCTTTGTCTCTTTGTAATGTATCCCACCTAGCCGGCCCCAGTCTACCTCTTGTTTATCATTTGATATCGTCTAAGTAAATGTGTTGTTCATTTAGTTCATTCTAGTGTGAAGTTCTCACTCACTTTGCGTTTTAAGAATAGCAACAATGAGAGGGGTCGCTGTGTGAAGAATCGGTGGGGATGAACCAGCTTCATTTGCCAGGCTCTTTTGTCGGGGTGCTGTGTCTTACTTCATTGCTTCTGACCTAGGCAGTAGATGGGTGTAAAGATGGATCTTCATCCACAATGAACTAGAATAGAATGGAAAACAAATGGGTATTAGACAGTTGCGGGATGGGTGAAGGTTGAGTGCATGTCTTGACTGATCTTACGGTTTGCTTGTATGTCGATCTCTCGAATGAGAGACATCGCCCTTTGGGTCGAATATCGATCATGCAACTAAAGTTATCCATCTTTGAGCATGGACTCGATTCTTTGTATGGTAATTATTCGAACTTCTTCCAAGTGTCGATCATTCAAGTGAAAGTGATCGGCCCTTCAGCCTAGTTTCGAGTTGGTAAGGGAAAGTTGTCGAGCCACGAGTGTGGTGTTGATCTCTTACCGCGAATCGTCGACTTAGCATCTATTCTTAGACTAGAAGTTGATCTCTTCAGCCCTAGAAAACCAAGGTTCTATGTCAATGTCGATCTAGTAAGCATGTTTTAGACATGTCGATGGAGTGATCGACCTCAAAGCTATTCCAGGTCGACCACACGAACTGTAAGCTCCCCGTCCAGGTACAATGTAAGTCAAGGGAGACCTTCACACACAACCGCGCATTTTCTTTTTCCTGACTATGCGGTACCGCCGCGGTTTCTGCGCGGTTCAAACCGCTAGTCTGAACAAGGCCCAAGTCTCCCTTCCATGAGTGTACAGACTACAGTCTGATTGCCGTCAGGTGATTTTCATCAGCTTACCACCGAAGCTTAACATGGGTAGCGCCCTCTTCAGTAATGTCCCTCTTTAAGCGCGGTTACCAGTTCTCGCTTGAATAAAATCATCTGCCGTTGACTGAAGGGAACGCTATATAATGAGCCACCACACTGCCTTTAAGGAATAAGATCATTGCTTTCTTAGATTTTTACTTATTTTGGTAACATCACCGGCGATAGCCTAAGTGAATATATATATATATATATATATACATATATATATATATATATATACATATATATATATATACACACAATATATATATATATATGTATACATATATATATATTTATATATATATATATATATATATATATATATATACTGTATATATATATATGTATATATATATATATATATATATATATTTAGATATATCAAATAAGTAGAAGTAAATAACTAGGCAAACATGAATGAATATACAAATCCATAAATAAGATAAACATAAAAAAGAAACAATCATTACACCAGAGAGGACAGTAATCAACAGACAAGTGGTCGAGTTGGCTCTGTAATCAATAAGAATCTACCATATCTGGTAGTTGTTCCTATTTCACGTCGACATCGACCTCCTTCATTACGCCTGAAAGCCTGAAAGCCTGAAAGGGGCTAATGACGCCTCAAGATTAGAAACCCATTCTTGGAGACATTGATGCATTAGCCAAAGTCTGGAGGAGCCTCACTTCCTCATTGTGTAGCTGTCACTGTGGCAGATGCCACACAAGCTTGCGATGCAGCTGCAGGATGGGTACACTGAAGTCTCTACTGGGGTCTCGGTAGGTTGAGGTTGTGTTCGGAGGAGGGTCCGCTCCTGAGATTAGTGTCGAGATTGTGCTGTGTTTTCTCGAAATGATTCTCTGTAGGTTAGGCTTGGGTAGGTTTGGTTAGGTTTGGGTTAAGTGAGGTTTGGTTAGGTTCAGTTAAGTTAGGTTAGATTAAGTCAGATGAAATTATGTTAGGTTAGGTTAGGTTAGATAAGGTTAGGTTAGGATAGGTAGGATTTGTTTAGGTTACGAAAGGTCAGGTTAGGTTAAGTTAGATTTGGCTGGATTAGGTCAAGTCAGGTTAGGTTGGATTAGGTTAGGTCAGATTACACATGATGATGATGATGATGATGATGATGATGATGATGATGATGATGATGATGATGATGATGATGATGATGATGATGATGATGATGATGATGATGATGATGATGATGATGATGATGATGATGATGATGATGATGATGATGATGATGATGATGATGATGATGATGATGATGATGATGATGATGATGATGATGATGATGATGGTGGTGGTGATGGTCGTCGTCGTGGTGATGGTGATGGTGATGAAACGATGAAAAGACAACATGCAATATACATCAAGTAATGAGGGCTACTTTAAGTATAGGATATACAGCGCTTACTTGGGCTACACATTGCCATTTGTATAGTGTCACAGTTCTCTGTGTACAACTTGATACCACGCGATCATAGAATATTCTTATTCAACACATTCAGTTCGGTGAATTAGTTTAGTCTAGTTAAGCTGATTTAACGTAGTTAAAAAATCTTCCCTGGGCTAAATGACATCAATCGTCTGTTCTTAAATAAATGATTCTTAGACAAAAAATTTTGGACAAATGAACACTTAAGTGTTTCACCGTGTGAAAGAAATGTATCGGTCACAATTTATATTTTTTTTTGTCGAGTGATACACTGATGGACCATAGTGTATAGGCTGTAGCTTACCAGTGTTTCTATCAGTGTGTAGCATCTCGTGCGATCTTAGAAGATAAATGTGGTTATCAACATAAGCAATATTCGCCAGTCATCCATATTTGAATATTTATATACGGTAGGTTTGTACACACATGCACATATGCATATGTAAACACACATACACACACACACACACACACACACACACACACACACACACACACACACACACACACACACACACACACACACACACACACACACACGCACACACACACGACTCGATGACGCAGTTGGTAGATTTCCCGGCCGCCACTACAGCCGCCCGGGTTCAAATCCCGCCCTGGGCTGAAATAATTTCAGTATCGCTGCGCTGCGAGCCGTTACTCCAATTCTCGTAGTCGGGGAGTTGGGGGGGTGCGTGTAAGGTCACAGTATTACCCATATATCAGCCATATATGAGCTCTGAGCACTCTTTAGGGAGGGTAATTATTTGTCGTTCACGAGTCCAACAAGTGATCCAAGATCATGGTGAATCACACACACACACACACACACACACACACACACACACACACACACACACACACACACACACACACACACACACACACACACACACACACACACACACACACACACACACACACACACACACACACACACACACACACACACACACACACACACACACAGTGTGCGTGCGCGGTGTGTACACATTTGTTTTTATAGTGTATGTGATTACATCCGCCCTTATGTTTGAGCTCTGTAAACGTATATTTACTTTTTGTCTATCTATATTATTGTGTACATATTACACCAAAAATTTTCTTTGTATTCTCTTATTTTCAAGTGTAGTTATGTATCGTCAGAATATAACGCTAAATCGAAAGTAAATATATATGATTTAAGTCATACACTTCCCAGTCTTGGGACTTGGGGATGCAATCTCATCGCTCTTCGAGATTTGGCAACGTCGCTTCTGGGTTGGCTCCCAGCCATTCTACCGAGGAAGATAATAATAAGGGACCCATGGTTGTCGGTTATTACACCTGATCTTATCGGTTCTGCTTAATCTCTTACACACTCCTATTATGTCCACGCAGATCTCCCTCGAGTGCAAACAGATTCACTGGCCAAATAATGACCTGCGCGATTCACTGAATCAAAAAAGGAACAATATTCAACTCCAGGTTTCTTCACTGCATGAGGAGAGACACCAGGTTTACCCATCATATAACATAACTTGCCACAGAAGCAAATCTCTTTACAACGTACCATCACATAGAGGGGGGGTGGGTTGCTATCGCTGTAGACAGAGTTGTTTTATAAATATGCCTTCGTTATTAATCACTGCAGTTTACTTAAATCAAGATAACGACTACAATTTTGAGCAGAACCTAATTATAGAGGTGGAAACGGTAGCGGTAGTGGCGGCGTTCCGAAGCATGATTGAATCTAACATTCTGAGTACACGCGAGATTAAAAGGTTTTGCTGACGTTGCGAAGCTGGAAATTACATCATGCTTTGAAAGCGAAGCGGATTTTCAATGATGTACGAGAATTTCCCTGTATGCATGTATGCATGTACATAAGCATATATATATATATATATATATATATATATATATATATATATATATAATATATATGTGTGCGCGTAAGTATGCATATGCATATATGTATGTATATACATACATGTATCCATATATATATATATATATATATATATACATACATATGTATATATATACACACATATATATATATATATATATATGTATATGTACACACCCACACCCACACACACACGCACACGCACACACACACACACACACACACACACACATATATATATATATATGATTTAATTTTTTTAGCTGCTTCCTCTACGGATATTAATCTACCATTTTCCCAGTTAGCGAGAGGGTTGGCCGGGAATAATTCTTTCACAATTATATTCCTACATTTTATCCTTATTCAGTCAGTGTCTGTTTACTTTTCAATTTCATTTACAACACCAGTATCCCTCAACCAGTTGTTCTTGCCTACCTCTACTCTTGCATACATTCTCAAAGAGTTTCATAAATCACTTAAGTGTAGATGTTAAAAGTTCCAATTCACTTAAGCGTAGATATCAAAAGTCCCAATGTATTCAAATGTATATGTTAAACTTTTCAATTCAGATAAGTATAAAATTTAAAAGTTCCAATTCACTTAAGTGTAACTAAATTGTAGATGTAAGAAGATCAAATTCACTTAAGTGTACATGGAAAAAAGATCCAATTCACTTAAGTGTAGATATTAAAAGTTCCAAATCACTTAAGTGTAGATGTTAAAAGTTCCAATTCACTAAAGTGTATACGTTAAAAGTTTCAATTCACTTAAGTGCAGCTTTAACATGTTCTCAATTCTGTTAAGTGAAAATATTTTAAGTTTCAATAACCTCTCTACCCTCCCAACTTTCGCCCTCTTTGTCTCTTCTCCACAAAAAGTGGTACTGCACACGCTTTCTTCTAATCACCTTAGACTTTACTTTTCTCTCATTTTCAGAAATTTTGTACAGCCAAGGTACTATGGGGAGAAAGGATAGAAAGAATAGAAAGGATAGAAAGGCTGGCAAACTACATTCAATAGCAACCCACCAAAAACCAAAATATCAATACTTTCCTCCTTTCAATATGTTTACTATCGTTTTCTGTCTCTAACCTTCCAGTTTTACTTTTCTAAGTCGCCCGAGATTTCTTTCCCTTGGAGCCTTATTTCCGCCAACTCTTTCTATTATTCATTCTTAGTGTTTAGTCCAATTTCAAAATGTTCATGTTCCTTTCACTTATACATTTTTAGCTTAGATGTTTTAAATACATGTGAGAAGGAATAAAAGGAAGAGGAAGAAGAAGATGACGAGAAAGGCGAAAATAACTTGAGGGCTAAATTATTATATCACTGATGTTTCTAAATGTATTTACAAGTGAGATAACACCGTATCACTTTCACAAGGAAAGTATACAAAATTACTCTAATGAAAGACACTGCAAAAGTTTTGATATACAATATTTTTCATCCGAATACAAGGTACATGATACAGTACAGTACTATTCTAACACAGGAGAAACTCAACAATGTCAATGACCAACAGGAATTCTATCATCAACTAGTATAGGTAATACATAGCCACATTCTTATGAGCAAGATCCTTCAGAACCTGTAGTTTACATGTATCTTATCACCGTCTTTCAGAATAGAAAATACATGATTACTGTCTTACAGGGGAGATCCTATAGGACCTTTGGTTCACAGGAGTCCTTCTATGAACAATGCGCCGGCTTTGTTGCGTGTGTGTTTTGTGTCCCTTTAGCACGGAGGTTGAGTTGGGCGTCATTACAGACTCAAAACCCAGTCCGCCCCGAGTCGTCAGTCTACTTACAGTAGACTAACACCTTCGTTTATACCTGCAACTGTACATACACGTGCATTTACACCTGGTCATACACTTACACCTATGCATACACAGACATATATATTTACACATACACTTAATACACATACAATTTATCTTCCTTAATGTAGACCTTTTTTACGTACCCCTGCATTTACTCCTTGTTATATATCTATATCTATGTATACACAGACATATAAACTTACATATACACTTAATACACATACAATTTATCTTCCTTAATGTAGACCTTTTTTACGCACCCCTGCATTTACTCCTTGTTATATATTTATATCTATGTATACTCAGACATATAAACTTACATATACACTTACAGTAAGAATACACCTACAATTCAACTTCTTTAATGTGGACCTTTTTTACGTACCCCTGCATTTGCACCTGGCTGTACGCTTATATGTATACAGACATATTTACACATACACTTACAATAATTATACACCTACAATTTAACTTCTTTAATGTGAATCTTTTTTATGTACCCCTGCATTTACACCTGGTTATGCACTTGTATCTATGCATACAGACATATTTACACATACACTTGCGATAATATTACACCTACAATTTAACTTCTTTAATGTGGACTTGTTTCACGTACCTCTGCATTTAAACCTGGTTGTACACTTGTATCTATGCATACACAGACATATGTATTTACACATACACTTACAGTAAGAATAAACCTACAATTTACTTTCTTTAACCTGGACCTGTTGTACGTAACCCTGCATTTACACCTGGCTATAAATTTATATCTATGCATACACAGGTATCTATATTCGCACATACTTATAAGATTACAACTGCAAAAAAGTTTGAATATAAATACATCCATGAATATACCTATAGTCTAATCTTTTTAATGTACACCTGTTTTACGTACACCTGTATTTACACTTGGTTATGCACTTACATATATGTATACACAGGCATCTGTATTTGCACATATACTTAAGAGTACACCTGCAATTTAACTTCTTTAACGTACACTTGTTTTATTTACACCTATAATAAAGTGTGAATATACATATATTTAAGAGTATACCTACAATTTAACTTTTTATGTACACCTGTTTTACATACACCTGTATTTATAATAGCTATACACCTACGTTTATTCATGCACAGGCACTGGTATTTATATATACATTTAAGAATACACCTGCACTAAAGTTTGAATACATAAACATTATAGTACACCTATAATTCTCTTTCTTTAGTGTACACCTGTTTAAAACCTACATCTGTTTGTTATGCCTCAGTACTAGCACCTGCACATTATTTATACTTAAACGTTTCTCTTATTACATTTGAACATCGTTCTTCACTAAATTCATGTTTACTTCCTCATACTTCCTGCATCTCTACCTGAAAATACAATTGGCTACACCTGTTCCTGCAAATGCATGTGCAAATGCATAAAGGCGTCAGACCAGTATTGAGCCAGTCTGTTGATAAAATCCCAGATTCTATTTGGAGCAGATAGTACGAGATATGTACAGAGTGTCCCAAAAATGTGCACTCACTTTTCAAAATATTTCGTAACGTTGTGTAATTAATTGGTCCGTGCTTTCAGCTGTGGTTGGAAAAGGGTGGACATCAGTTTGGAAAAAAAAACCAAGTCTAGTCTAGTCCCCTTTGCGTATTCGCAAATTTTCAAACTAATGAACATAATTTTTGAAATTTTATAACATGGACCTTTGGATTAGACAATGTTACGAAACATTTCAAAAATTGATTACATATTTTTTGGAACTCGATGTGGCAGTGTAGCGAGACTGGTACTTACCTCGATGCTTGAAGTGGCTATCACACTGAGCTATTTTTCCTTCGACTGTTAGAGCAGATTTGCATCCCGCAGCTTTCGGGAAGGACTCTGATATACTGGAGTAAAATGATTTTCCTTCAGTATATCAAGTAACATTCTATATAAATTGTTGAGAAAACAAAATAGTGATTTTACGGCGGAAAAAGTTCTGGAGATGGGTGGTAACGCCGATTAATCGGAAGTCGGAGGAAAAATAGCCCAGTGTGAAAAAACCTTTAGAACTAATGTTTCAACAACCACAGGTGTCCTATACCCGGCTCCCCGTGCACACAGGGTAAAGGTAGTGGCTTTGGCTACATCTAATTGCTTTTTGGTCAATATCACCGTGTTAATGGTACTTAACAAAAACACTAATGTTAATTGAGAGCAAATTAATGACTATTCGAGTACGTTATAGTATTAAAACAAGAGCATAAACGTACTACACTATTTCCATTATCTCGTGACCCACAAAGTGTTGTCTGCCGTGTTGTCACGTACTGAATCAAAACATTCAGCATATACTGGAAGCTGTCCACTACCCCGAGTATGTTAACATGGAATATTCTAAATGCATATTGATTATTTCATTAAATGGTAGGTGATACGAGTAACTGTTACACATGTAAAGAAAAGAAGAGACTTGTTAAACGATGTAGTATCTTAGGTCAGGCGACGTTGCCCCGGCTCCAGACCTAGGAATTTCCGTGGGGTTGGGCGGGGGTAATAATTACAATACATAGATAAGCTGAGTGTGTATCTTCGGGCCGCTTGCAGTATTTTTAATTATACCGGTCATACATACAAATATAAAGAAAACGGTGTCTCCCCCGTTTTATGTGGAGATGGTTTAGAAGTGGCAACGCTGCTGGTTTTGCCCGCCACATCCCATGAGTCACCAGATAATTGAAGAAGTATAACTGCATACGTAATAGTGTCAAAACGAGAGCATGTAAACAAAATGACATGCAGTCTTACCAACTTTTCTGAGCTGAGAACCATGACAAGGTTACCAACCACTAAACTACAACATTTCCTGATTACATTGACATTAATAATGCCTCTTGTTCAGTCATATGGCTGGAATTGTTTTACCAAATAATAAGAAATCCCTAAATTCTGTCAACTTATTCAGTTGCCAATCGTGGGAAAGAGAGCTGTTCTAATGATATTTGGAGATATATAACCAACCCAGGGACGAATATTTCCTAATTAGCAACACACATTTCTATTGATATCACTGTTGTAAGATACTAAATTAGGGAGCTTCACATGTGCATTGATAATACAGACGCAAATATGGTTTTAACAATTATCATTTACATATTTATTGATTTGTTTTACTTACCTATTTTCTTGTCTATTTAGTTAGTTATTTGTCGATTTTTAGTTATCCATCTATTTATCATAGGGACATTCTGAATCGCGGTGCTTCGAACGTATCGAAACGGGTTCAAACTTCGAATTACAAAAGTCATCGTCGATTTTGCACCGAGCAAGGGGTTTGTTCTCCAGAGGAATAGCAACGAACGAACGAACAAATTAGATTCCAGAACTACTACCATCGCCATTTGGGGACTTCATTCGTGTCCGAAGAAATTTGAAATCAAGAGAGGTTATATTTCATTAAGTTTTGCCTTGATATGTGCTTACCGGTTGTGTTGTTTTATCAGTGTACGAGTTTTAACCAGTGCGTCTCAAACACATTCGGGTAATAATCTATTACTATAGATTCTAATTACCCTAGGACTTGCCAGTGTGTATTTGTTGCATTAACTGTAGTAATACAGATTTATTACTTTTGTACCATAAGCCGAAGACTCTATTACATCAGCCACAGTCAGGTCATCATCGTAATGTTATGAACATAAGTAAATGGAAGGCCTATTCACGTGTTACTTTAAATACTCCTTACGTTTTAAGATCAGCCCCTTTCTATATTCATGCATGTATGACATATTCGACAACATTTTAAGTCTGCCTAACCATTTAAATGAGTAATTCTAAATTGGTACTTAACTATGTTCATTGATTTTGCTAGAGATGTCTTGTTCGAGCGTAGGCCAGCTTAAAGCCCCTTTCTATATTCATGCATGTATGACATATTTGACAACATTTTAACAGTCTGCCTAACCATGTAAATGAGTAATTTTAACTTGGTACTTAACTATGTTCATTGATTTTGCTAGAGATGTCTTGTTCGAGCGTAGGCCAGCTTAAAGCCCCTTTCTATATTCATGCATGTATGACATATTCGACAACATTTTAAGTCTGCCTAACCATTTAAATGAGTAATTCTAAATTGGTACTTAACTATGTTCATTGATTTTGCTAGAGATGTCTTGTTCGAGCGTAGGCCAGCTTATCCACAAACAAATTTGTCTAAAATGAGTGATGCTATTAATTCTTTGCCTATTTTATAAATTTATGAATAATCTAATTGAAGTTCCTATTGTCTTGGCCAAACTTATCAGCCGCTGCCCATAAACTGATATTGGCGTGAATTGTTTGATCCCGTAAGTAGTCTCATTAAGATATCCATCAACTATGTTCATTTTCGTTAATTAGAAAATAAGAGCAGTGTTGACTGATATTAGTGTTCGATTTATTTTCAAGTAATTTTTGTATTTTCCCAAATGCCAACCCCACACTCCGTCTAAGACGGACCCTGTAACTACCCCTCCCCCATCCTCCTTCACCCCGTCAGGACAGACTCAGTCTTGATGCACACGGAAGCACGCGCACCCGCGCACACCTACATAAGCGTGCAAACCCACCTGCTCCCGTCCCACCTTCTCGAGACTGATCCGTTCCCGGTCAGACACTCATAAGCTACCTGATCTTAAAGCTAACCTATTCCTGGTTCCACCCCCACCCCCAGATCTGGTGTAGTTCCCCAGAACAAGATAATATGCGGCCCATTCACGCAGAGACTAGTCCAAATCCACCATAGAACCAACCTCCTACCGTGCCTTCATTCCTCACCGTAATTTTTCATCTTTCGCCATTTCACGAAGATGTAGTATTCGAGATGATCTGTTAACGTATTGAATTTATCATTTCAGGTAAATGGCGATTTTGGTGGTAGTCGCTTTAAGTCTTCTTACCAATGTTTACGCTGCTCCTCGGGTAAGTCGTATTCAAGTTCTGCAACTTAAGTATAGACTTTATGTATGACATCAAGGACTGGAAGGATTTAAGGTATTTCTGTCCAGTTACCTAAACTAGCGTTCTCAAAGATGACACTGGTCAACAAAATTTATTTAACCTGTCCCACAAGCAAAAGGATGTGAACTTGATAGAATCTTTTCTACAGATTTCAATTTTTTTTCAGAATTTTTCTATCAGGCATAGTATTTTCTGATATTAAATTTTAAACGATCATAACTAATAAATGAGGATATTTCAATAAAACTTGCATTAAAAATGTAGAAATGTATGATTTTCAAGTGTATTTGCTTATGGGAGATCACTTTGTAGTGTTCAACATTAACCAGCCAATAATGAAGAGTTCCACTTCCCTTGATACCGGGTTTCCATGTTCAGGATGTCCTGGTGAAACCTCTCGCAGTGTTCGTTACTGACAGATCAGACAGTCTGATAAAACTATTAATGAAAAATATATATTTTCTAATATAACATTCTAAACATTTCTATATATAGATTATACTGTTTTTGTTTATGATATTCAAAATAGAAATAATCTTTTTTCACTTTAGTATCTGTTGAATGTTGCAAGGGCGAGCCTTTTTTTCTCTCCTTTTCTGTGCCTTTATCAGCTTTTATGGGTAAAAGCCTCCCTGCTAAGGTGCCGTCACATTGTCGAATCATTGATAAGGGTTATTTTCTAATCAGCAATATGCACCTCTCCTTATCACCAAACAAGTGAGTGCCACCCATTGCAAAAGGTTCATTTCGCTAAAGCACAAATTTTTGCCTAAATTTTTGCCCGAGTCGGTACGACAACAAAGAAAAAAAGATGCCAAATGCCACTAGATTTTCTTACACAAAACAAAGGGAAATATCGAGAAAAAGACACGCAAAAAAAACTGTATTTCGCCACGTATAGGGTTCATTCTTGCATGTGCCCAATACGCCCATTGTCCCTTTAATCCTACTTCGCACATGTTAGCGAGCGCCAATGGCTAAAATTAACTTTCCTACGTATTTTTGAATAGTGTTGTAATATAAATCCATGCAAAATTATTTTCTTAACTGACTTTCCAGAGCGTTAGGTCCCCCTTAAATCCCCCACAAGATCATTCGGATGTCCCAGACTCGATAAATGTGGGTCACTTGAACAGATCGGCTGAAAATGCACAACAGTCTCAGGTAGCGTTAAAAAACTGTTACCAACAGCTTGACTGGAATTTATCCCACGTAACACGTAACGTAACATACCGTGGAACACAAATTGGGGGTGATGGAAAATAATTACATTTTTGGATTCTGCTTGCAAAAACGTAAAAGATACAGCTATTGTTTCCCTTGGGACAAATTCTTTATTGACTAGTGTAATGGGTACCTAGCGCAGTGTTTTAGCTTTGAAAGATGGCTATTAACATAAAGGCCCGTCCAGACGATCGAGCATTGCCTGCGTTCCACAAACGAGTAGTTTGCCCGCAAGTTTAGTGCTTATGCCCGCTACAAGTAAAATACGGGCAAAGAGCCTGTGTAGATTGTTTAGCGAAAGCACCAGACATTACCCGTGTCCCTTAATATGACGTCGCTGCCAGACGCACGAGGTTTCCTATGGAGGCAAGGGGGCAGAGATTGCCATTGACCACTTTAGTGTTTGACAGACATGTCTACATCTAATAGAACTTTATCGGCCACCATACTAGTAGTTATCATACCACATAGTCTGCAGGCCTTTCCTGAACGACCACACGCTCTGGCTGTGCCCGGTTTTGACTGGGCCAGCTCGGCACCGTGTGGACAACACTACTGTTGTGCCTGTGGGTTCTGATCGTTTGCGGGCAATGCCCATCGAGCTGTGCTCAATCGTCTGGATGGGCCTTTAGAATAGCCTAGTTCATGATTTTATACATCATACGAGGCTGTTGTAATTAACTTTAGTATGTAAACTCTTTGATAAAGGGCAGTGGTAGTATTCCTTTGTGGTAGATACTGGTCAGTGATTTAATTTTAGTTTCGGGTTTCGTTGAAAATTGCAGCCCTCAGGGATCACCAATAGGACTGGGGCCCTCCCAAATATTTTTGAAGAAAAACTGATTTTGTGTGCTCTACATAAGAATGGAAGTCTGTTAGACTATAAGGCCTATACTAGGCAGTTCCAAGTCTCCTACCACGTTTAATCCCTATCCATAAAGTTGCCTAATTTTCTCTTAAAACTACAACAAATTGTTTCAGCGTTTCTTACATTGCTACTAAGTCCTTCATTCGTTACCAGTCTTTTGGTAAATCAATTCTTGCCTATTTCCTTCTTGAACCTAAATTGATGTAGGTCTGTTTTCATCACAGGATAGAAAGGAAGTCTATGGGTGTCTGCTTTCCTTGTGTGAAAAAGTTGAGGGAAGTTACTAGATTAGCAGATCTAGTCCAGTGCACATGCACAGAGATACGGAGGAAAGGTCTGAGCATCAGAGATAGTTGATTATTCAAGCTTACTTTCTACGTAATTAGTATGTGAAAAAATTAACTGTTGCCTCTACTTTTCAGACATATCAAAAGTTTCTGGTAATGGAGGGCGGAACAGTGCATCTGCATTTTACCCTTGATGAAGAACAAAAGACCATAAGATATGTTAGCAAAGGAGAAGGATTACTAGATTCGAACGTCCTCGAAGATTACAACGTTGTAAGTAGCTATCGGGAGAAAAGTTTCGATATTTTCCAGATTTACTGGTTGGATTAGTTGTCTAGTATTAATGCCATTCATCAACTAAAACGTTGACCAGGGCCTATTAGCAAATTGAGGAGCCTGTGATGCTCTATTGCTCCTTTGTAGAATTTCCAAAAATCTAAGCATTAATCTTGTACCTTTCTCTTCGTGCTGTGTCTGCCCTAGTTTCAAAGCTTATTCATTCATCTGAATATCAATGGATCCATGCTTGCTCCACAGGGTGTCTACGCAGACTTGACAGAAGATATATGCTTCATTGATATCATGAGAAGAAACTTCACAGCTGAAGTGGAGTTCTTGAAAACGTCCGGCGAAAATATAACGGTAGGATTTTAATTAAGAATGTATATATATATTCCATCTTGTTTATTTGTTTATTTACTTGTTTATTTTTGTCCAGGAAAAGGAAATGCCATCTAGTACGCATTCAACTTCTGAAAACCTCAGACTAAGCAAGAGGATAGCTCTCCACTGCAAAGGTGTTTGCAGATGTATGGGTAAGTATGATTTAGTACAAGAGATAGAATTTACGTGTAAATATACATGTGGCGCGGTTTAACGGCCACGGAATGTAAGTGTTGTTGAGGAAGGTGGGCGTGCATGTGTATGTTTGGGGGGGGGACCACATACGTGCAGATGCAGGGGGAGCTTGTGCGTCACGGGAATGTTATGGGTGGACACGGATATTTTGTGTTGGGGGGGGGGGTACACAGGTTGTGATATGGTGCCAGTACAAAGTTGGTTTCTAACGTTGATCAAATGTTTGCACTTGATCCGACGCATTCAGGTTGACATGGACGCTTCCAACAAATTTCTTATGCAGCTTATCTGACTTAGGTTTTTGTCGTCCCCTCCTACGAAATTAAAGTTTATTGATATGCAACAGTATAGAGCTTCACTTCAGGGTTCACGTACTGATATACTTAGAGAGGGAAGAGACTTGGGCTAGTTTACTGTATATGAATTATACAAGTTGTTAGCACAGTGAAAAGATTGGACATGATTGCCTTTTGGGATTTTAAGAATTTGACAGTGATCACCATACTAGAGGTCACACGCTGACCTCTGATGTGAACCACCTCTGTTGGTTCGTTCTTAGTTCGTTCTTTTGTGTGCATATCGTCACTCTTTTCAGAAAACTCGGAATAAACTTAATCTAAAGCTCTTCTTCAATGAAGATATCTTCAGATAATAGATATATTAAACATTTGAACTACGTCTCTAGTTTCCTAGTTTACTGAAAATGTTAATGTATTCGAATTTCTACAATATTAATTTCTAAAGTGGCATATACCGACCAACCTTTTCTACCTAATTTTAGAATATTAGTTAATGTAACTGCATACAAGCTAAATCCGTATTTCAGAACACCCGGTCAAGTTGACGAGCGTCGAGGACTGCAATGAAAGCATCTGTGGACAGGATGCAAAATGCAGAGCCAGAGAGAACCCCAGTGATGATCAATTCGGGTATGAATGCTACTGCTCAAAATCGCAGTTCGGCAACCCTTACGGCCGCTGCTTTGATCCGATAACTCCTGAGACTTGTGCTGAAGTCTGTACAAGTCCCTGTTTACTCTGCCCTCAATATCCTCGGTGTCCGTGTGCCGGAGAAGCACCAGAGTTTGGTGGCGGAGATCAAGAATCTGAAGAGGACGCCCATGATCGAGATGCAGAATTACTTGACTGAAAGCTGTCCCACGTAGGACCCTTGTCAGTAAGTGTTGATAATGGATGCATGTCTGGCTGACTGATGTAGTTGGGTTTTGGATTTTTTTATGAAAACGAATAATTTGATTCGTGTATATGGAGATGGGGCATTACACAATATCAAGGTGTAAAAGTGCTCTATGTAGAGTATATAATTTTTAGATAAATTGGGGTGTAATTTTTTTTTTTTTTTTTAAATGGATAGTTTCAGATTTTGATCTTGTTCATAGGATTGCTACCACAGATAAGTGGATGACACGGAAGTATTTTGGAGAAATGTTTACTTTTTTCTATGTATACCTAATCGGTTTTACTGGACCCCGCCCCAACACACGGACCCACCGTAGCTAAATACCATCCCTCTTCTAGCCAAAAACTCTGGATTGCCATTTGTATAAGCATTGGTTAGGCTGTTACAGGCTACTAGGTGGGACAGTTAAGTGTTCTGCTTGCCTTTTGTGGAAAAGTAAAGTAAAATGGTCGAGAGGTAAGGTCTTGGTCCACTTTCACCATAAACTTGATTAGAAATAAAGCCAAGAAATCTGGTTCAGATAATCGTTCTATGCAACTCGCAAAACTTAGGAGGCCCTTGTATAACAAGCTGAGCCATAAGCCAGACATGCAATTTTCAAAGACTTCATTTTGTCTCGACCAACTGTTCTAGGGAGAGTTTAAACTTGCAAAGGCAAGAAGTGACAGAAGAAAAGAATGAACGAGACTGCAAGAGACCATAAGGCCTACACTAGGCAGTTCCATGTCCATTACTACCTGTTATCCCCATTCATAAAGTTATCTAACCTTTCAAAACAATAGATTGTTTAAGCGCACGCTACATGGTTAGTCTATTCCATTCGTTGACCACTCTCTTGGTAAACTAGTTCTTGCCAATTTCCCTCTTAAATCTAAATTTGACCAATTTAAAGCTATTACCGAGTCCTGCCCTGTTGTCTTAATATGATGATCTTGTCTATATCCCCCATGTTAAAGCCCTTGGTCCACTTGAGCACTTGTTAGATTACCCTATACTGTGTCTTTATAGTGTTTAAACCAAAATGCCTAAACCTCTCATCGTAAGGTAAACTTCTGAGCCCACGTATGATTTTAGTATTCTCTTCTGTACCGATTTTAGTGAATTAATATTCCTTCTATAGGACCGAGGCCAAAATTGTACCGCATAGTCGAGGTTGGGTCTAAGTATTCCTGAACACGTTTATTACAATAAACGAAATGCATAATGCATTTACGTCCTAAAGAAAATAACACAGATGTGATTTAATCTGAAAGTCTCTTCTTAAAACGTTTGTTTTTGTTAGACTTGTGTAAATACTGAAAGATGTCTATTTTCCTTGCAGAGAAAATGGGACTAGGGCATCCCATATCCAGAATGTATTACTAATTCTTGTGCTAAAAGTTTTAAATAAATTATATTAATCACACTCAAGCTGTTTCAATATTCAAAATGCGCCTTGCCTCTTAATTTGAAATAGCCTTTCAATACACTGGGACTAAGTACGCTAGATTCTTGGGATTGTTTGAATACATTGAAATGTTGCATTATATTATGGTTCTTACCTGGAACTATTGTGAAATAAATGGGCAACTGACTGATCTATGTAGACCAAGACATTGTTTTCTGCCACGTAACCTAAAAACCCTCAATCACCCTCGACTCCCATCTTGGCATGAAGTTCAAAGCTCGTCTTGCACCAGATCTCAAGTTTCAATAAATTTCCTCCTTTTCCTCGTGACTCTAGGTGTCGAACATACTCCTACCCATGAATAGCCCATCTAATATTAGAACGTATGGCTTCGCAAAGGTACCTTTTATGTTACTGTTAAAACTCTTACACATCAATCGTCTCTACATCTTCGTCTAGAGCGGGAAAAAAAATCGACCAAACTATATACAGTAACTTGATCAATGTATGAAATGCAAGATAAGGGACGAATACGGCACAAGATTTCCAAAAATGGTGACTGTAACCTAACAAGTCCCCGTCCTCTATCCCCTATGCCCCGTCCCCGATGCCCCGTCCCCTATGCCCCCGTCCCCCTATGCCCCGTCCCCCCAACTCGCTCCCGTCACTCCCCACTCGCTCCGGTCTCTCCCCCACTCGCTGCGGTCTCTCCCCCACTCGCTGCGGTCTCCCCCCACTCGCTGCGGTCTCCCCCCACTCGCTGCGGTCTGTCCCCCCCCCCCACTCTCTCCGGCCTCTCCCCCCCACTCGCTCCGGCCTATCCCCCCCCATACACTCGCTCCGGTCTCTCCCCCCCCATACACTCGCTCCGGTCTCTCCCCCCCCATACACTCGCTCCGGTCTCTCCCCCCCCTCTCACGCTCCGGTCTCTCCCCCCACGCTCGCTCCGGTCTCTCCCCCCACGCTCGCTCCGGTCTCTCCCCCCACGCTCGCTCCGGTCTCTCCCCCCACGCTCGCTCCGGTCTCTCCCCCCACGCTCGCTCCGGTCTCTCCCCCCACGCTCGCTCATGCCTCTCTCCCCCACACTCTCTCCGGCCTCCCCCCCCCACTCGCTCCGGCCTCTCCCCCCCCCACTCGCTCCGCCCTCTCACCCCCCACTCGCTCCGTACTCTCCCCCCACCCTCGCTCCGGCCTCTCCCCCACACTCGCTCCGGCCTCTCCCCCCACACTCGCTCCGCTCTCCCCCCCACACTCGCTCCGCTCTCCCCCCCACACTCGCTCCGGTCTCTCCCCCCCACGCTCGCTCCGGTCTCTCCCCCCCACGCTCGCTCCGGTCTCTCCCCCCACACTCGCTCCAGTCTCTCCCCCCCCCACACTCGCTCCGGTCTCTCCCCCCCACGCTCGCTCCGGTCTCTCCCCCCCCCACTCTCTCCTGGCCTCTCCCCCCCCACTCGCTCCGGCCTCCTCCCCCCCCCACTCGCTCCGGCCTCTCCCCCCCCCCCACTCGCTCCGGCCTCTTCCCCCCCACTCGCTCCGGCCTCTCCCCCCCCCCCACTCGCTCCGGCCTCTCCCCCCCCACTCGCTCCGGCCTCTCCCCCCCCCACCTCGCTCCGGCCTCTCCCCCCCCCACTCGCTCCGGCCTCTCCCCCCCCACTCGCTCCGGCCTCTCCCCCCCCCTCGCTCCGGCCTCGCCCCCCCACTCTCTCCGGCCTCTCCCCCCCCACTCTCTCCGGCCTCCCCCCCCACTCTCTCCGGCCTCCCCCACTCTCTCCGGCCTCCCCCCCCCACTCTCTCCGGCCTCCCCCCCCCCACTTCGCTCCGGCCTCTCCCCCCCCACTCGCTCCGGCCTCTCCCCCCCCCCCCCACTCGCCCCGCTCTCCCCCCCACTCGCTCCGGCCTCTCCCCCCCCACTCGCTCCGGCCTCTCCCCCCCCACTCGCTCATCCGGCCTCTCCCCCCCCCCTCGCTCCGCACTCTCCCCCACACACTCTCTCCGGCGTCTCCCCCCCCCCTCGCTCCGGCCGCTCCCCCCCCACTCGCTCCGGCCTCTCCCCCCCCCACTCGCTCCGGCCTCTCCCCCCCCACTCGCTCCGGCCTCCTCCCCCCCCCACTCGCTCCGGCCTCTCCCCCCCCACTCGCTCCGGCCTCTCCCCCCCCACTCGCTCCGGCCTCTCCCCCCCCCAATCGCTCCGGCCTCTCCCCCCCCACTCGCTCCGGCCTCTCCCCCCCCCACTCGCTCCGGCCTCTCCCCCCCCACTCGCTCCGGCCTCTCCCCCCCCACTCGCTCCGGCCTCTCCCCCCCCCACTCGCTCCGGCCTCTCCCCCCCCCACTATATCGCTCCGGCCTCTCCCCCCCCCACTCGCTCCGGCCTCTCCCCCCCCACTCTCGCTCCGGCCTCTCCCCCCACCACTCGCTCCGGCCTCTCCCCCCCACTCTCTCGGGCCTCTCCCCCCCACTCGCTCCGGCCTCTCCCCCCCCACTCTCTCCGGCCTCCCCCCCCACTCTGTCCGGCCTCCCCCACTCTCTCCGGCCTCCCCCCCCCACTCTCTCCGGCCTCTCCCCCCCCACTCGCTCCGCTCTCCCCCCCCCACACTCGCTCCGCTCTCCCCCCCACACACTCGCTCCGGTCTCTCCCCCCCCACTCGCTCCGGCCTCTCCCCCCCCACTCGCTCCGGCCTCTCCCCCCCCACTCGCTCCGGCCTCTTCCCCCCCCACTCGCTCCGGCCTCTCCCCCCCCACTCGCTCCGGCCTCTCCCCCCCCACTCGCTCCGGCCTCTCCCCCCCCACTCGCTCCGGCCTCTCCCCCCCCACTCGCTCCGGCCTCTCCCCCCCCCCACTCGCTCCGGCCTCGCCCCCCCCACTCGCTCCGGCCTCTCCCCCCCACTCTCTCCGGCCTCTCCCCCCCCACTCGCTCCGGCCTCTCCCCCCCACTCTCTCCGGCCTCTCCCCCCCACTCTCTCCGGCCTCTCCCCCCCCACTCGCTCCGGCCTCTCCCCCCCCCCACTCGCTCCGGCCTCTCCCCCCACACTCGCTCCGGCCTCTCCCCCACACTCGCTCCGGCCTCTCCCTCCCCCCCCACTCGCTCCGGCCTCTCCCCCCCCCCACTCGCTCCGGCCTCTCTCCCCCCCCACTCCGCTCCGGCCTCTCCCCCCCACTCGCTCCGGCCTCTCCCGCCCCCCCACTCGCTCCGGCCTCTCCCCCCCCACTCGCTCCGGGCCTCATCCCCCCCCCCACTCGCTATCCGGCCTCTCCCCCCCCCACTCGCTCCGGCCTCTCCCCCCCCACTCGCTCCGGCCTCTCCCCCCCCACTCGCTCCGGCCTCGGTCCCCCCCCACTTCACGCTCCGGCCTCTCCCCCCCCACTTCCGCTCCGGCCTCTCCCACTCGCTCCGGCCTCTCCCCCCCACTCGCTTCCGGCCTCTCCCCCCCCACTCGCTCCGGCCTCTCCCCCCCCACTCGCTCCGGCCTCTCCCCCCCCACTCGCTCCGGCCTCTCCCCCCCCCCACTCGCATCCGGCCCTCTCCCCCCCCACTCACTCCGTCCCCTCTCCCCCCCCACTCACTCTGGCCCCTCTCCCCCCCCACTCACTCTGGCCCCTCTCCCCCCCACTCACTCTGGCCCCTCTCCCCCCCCACTCACTCTGGCCCCTCTCCCCCCCCACTCCACCGCTCCGGCCTCTCACCCCCCCCACTCGCTCCGGCCTCTCCCCCCCCACTCGCTCCGGCCTCTCCCCCCCACTCGCTCCGGCCTCTCCCCCCCCACTCGCTCCGGCCTCTCCCCCCCCACTCGCTCCGGCCTCTCCCCCCCCACTCGCTTCCGGCCTCTCCCCCCCCCACTCGCTCCGGCCTCTATCCCCCCCCCACTCTCTCCGGCCTCCCCCCCCCCACTCGCTCCGGTCTCTCCCCCCCCCACACTCGCTCCGGCCTCTCCCCCCCCATACACTCGCTCCGGCCTCTCCCCCCCCATACACTCGCTCCGGCCTCTCCCCCCCCATACACTCGCTCCTGGGCCTCCCCCCCCACTCTCTCCCGCCTCTCCCCCCCCCCCTCGCTCCGGCCTCTCCCCCCCCCACTCGCTCCGGCCTCTCCCCCCCCCACTCGCTCCGGCCTCTCCCCCCCCCCCCACATCGCATCCGGCCTCTCCCCCCCACACTCGCTCCGGCCTCTCCCCCCACACGCGCGCCGGCCTCTCCCCCCCCACTCGCTCCGGCCACTCCCCCCCCCCACTCGCTCTCACCCTCCCCCCCCCCACTCGCTCCGGCCTCCTCCCCGCCCCCCCCCCCCCCACTCCCTCCGCTCTCCCCCCCCCACTCGCTCCGGCCTCTCCCCCCCCCACTCGCTCCGGCCTCGCCCCCCCCACTTAACGCTCCGGCCTCTCCCCCCCCCACTCGCTCCGGCCTCTCACCCCCCCCACTTCGCTCTCGCTCCGGCCTCTCCCCCCCCCACTCGCTCCGGCCTCTCCCCCCCCCCCATCGCTCCGGCCTCTCCCCCCCCCCCACTCGCCTCCGCCTCTCCCCCCCCCCACTCGCTCCGGCCTCTCCCCCACCCACTCGCTCCGGCCTCTCCACCCCCCCACTCGCTCCGGCCTCTCCCCCCCACTCGCTCCGCTCCATCCCCCCCCCACTCGCTCCGGCCTCTCCCCCCCCACTCGCTCCGGCCTCTCCCCCCCCCACTCGCTCCGGCCTCTCCCCCCCCCCACTCGCTCCGGCCTCTCTCCCCCCCACTCGCTCCGGCCTCTCCCCCCCCACTCGCTCCGGCCTCTCCCCCCCCCACTCGCTCCGGCCTCTCCCCCCCCCCCCACTCGCTCCGGCCTCTCCCCCCCCACTCACTCTGGCCCTCTCCCCCCCCCACTCGCTTCAGCCGCCTCTCTCCCCCCCCACTCGCTCCGGCCTCTCCCCCCCCACTCCTCTCGCTCCGGCCTCTCCCCCCCCACTCGCTCCGGCCTCTCCCCCCCCACTCGCTCCGCCTTCTCCCCCCCCACTCTCTCCTGGCCTCTCCCCCCCCCACTCTCTCCTGGCCTCTCCCCCCCCCACTCTCTCCTGGCCTCTCTCCCCCCCAACTCGCTCCCGGCCCCTCTCCCCCCGGCCTCTCCCCCCCCCACTCGCTCCGGCCTCTCCCCCCCGGCCTCTCCCCCCCCACTCGCTCCGGCCTCTCCCCCCGGCCTCTCCCCCCCGGCCTCTCCCCCCCCACTCGCTCCGGCCTCTCCCCCCCCACTCGCTCCGGCCTCTCCCCCCCACTCGCTCCGGCCTCTCCCCCCGGCCTCTCCCCCCCCACTCGCCTCCGGCCTCTCCCCCCGGCCTCTCCCCCCCCACTCGCTCCGGCCTCTCCCCCCGGCCCTCCCCACTCGCTCCCGGCCTCTCCCCCCCCACTCGCTCCGGCCTCTCCCCCCCCACTCGCTCCGGCCTCTCCCCCCCCACTCGCTCCGGCCTCTCCCCCCCCCACTCGCTCCGGCTCTCCCCCCCACTCGCTCCGGCCTCTCCCCCCCACTCCGCTCCGGCCTCTCCCCCCGGCCTCTCCCCCCCCACTCGCTCCGGCCTCTCCCCCCCACTCGCTCCGGCCTCTCCCCCCGGCCTCTCCCCCCCCACCCCACTCCGGCCCCTCCCGGCCTCTCACCCCCGCCCTCTCCCCCCCACTCGCTCCGGCCTCTCCCCCCCCACTCGCTCCGGCCTCTCCCCCCGGCCTTCTCCCCCCCCACTCGCTCCGGCCTCTCCCACCCCCACTCGCTCCGGCCTCTCTCCTCCCCCCACTCGCTCCGGCCTCTCCCCCCCCACTCGCTCCGGCCTCTCCCCCCGGCCTCTCCCCCCCCCCACTCGCTCCGGCCTCTCCCCCCCCACTCGCTCCGGCCTCTTCCCCCCCCACTCGCTCCGGCCTCTCCCCCCCCACTCGCTCCGGCCTCTCCCCCCCCACTCGCTCCGGCCTCTCCCCCCCCACTCGCTCCGGCCTCTCCCCCCCCACACCCCCCGGCCTCCCCCCCCACTCTCTCCGGCCCCCCCCACTCTCGCCGGCCTCCCCCCCCCACTCTCTCCGGCCTCCCCCCCCCCACTCTCTCCGGCCTCCCCCCCCCACTCTCTCCGGCCTCTCCCCCCCCCCCCCTGGCTCCGGTCCCTCCCCCCCCCCCACTCGCTCCGGTCTCTCCTCCCCCACCCCCCCCCCCACACTCGCTCCGGTCTCTCCTCCCCCCCCCCACTCGCTCCGGTCTCTCCTCCTCCCCCCCCACTCGCTCCGGTCTCTCCTCCCCCCCCACTCGCTCCGGTCTCTCCTCCCCCCCCACTCGCACCGGTCTCTCCTCCCCCCCCACTCGCTCCGGTCTCTCCTCCCCCCCCCACTCGCTCCGGTCTCTCTCTCCCCCCCCCCCACTCGCTCCGGTCTCTCCTCCCCCCCCACTCGCTCCGGTCTCTCTCTCCCCCCCCCCACTCGCTCCGGTCTCTCCCCCCCCCACACTCGCTCCGGTCTCTCCCCCCCCCCACTCGCTCCGGTCTCCTCCTCCCCCCCACTCGCTCCGGTCTCTCCTCCCCCCCACTCGCTTCCGGTCTCTCCTCCCCCCCCACTCGCTCCGGTCCTCCTCCTCCCCCCCACTCGCTCCGGTCTCTCCTCCCCCCCCCCCACTCGCTCCGGTCTCTCCTCCCCCCCCACTCGCTCCGGTCTCTCCTCCCCCCCCACTCGCTCCGGTCTCTCCTCCCCCCCCCACTCCGCTCCGGTCTCTCCTCCCCCCCCCACTCGCTCCGGTCTCTCCTCCACCCCCCCCACTCGCTCCGGTCTCTCCTCCCCCCCCCCCACTCGCTCCGGTCTCTTCCGTCCTCCCCCCCCACTCGCTCCGGTCTCTCCTCCCCCCCACTCGCTCCGGTCTCTCCTCCCCCCCCACTCGCTCCGGTCTCTCCTCCCCCCCCCACTCGCTCCGGTCTCTCTCCTCCCCCCCACTCGCTCCGGTCTCTCCCCCCCCCCAACCCGCGTCTGTATCGTCCCCCCCCACCCTCGCTCCGGTCTCTCCCCCCCCCACACTCGCTCCGGTCTCTCCCCCCCCCACACTCGCTCCGGTCTCTCCCCCCACGCTCGCTCCGGTCTCTCCCGCCACGCTCGCTCCGGTCTCTCCCGCCACGCTCGCTCCGGTCTCTCCCCCCACGCTCGCTCCGGTCTCTCCCCCCACGCTCGCTCCGGTCTCTCCCCCCACACTCGCTCCGGTCTCTCCCCCCACACTCGCTCCGGTCTCTCCTCACCCCACACTCGCTCCGGTCTCATCCTCCCCCCACACTCGCTCCGGTCTCTCCTCCCCCCACACTCGCTCCGGTCTCTCCTCCCCCCACACTCGCTCCGGTCTCTCCTCCCCCCACACTCGCTCCGGTCTCTTCCTCCCCCCACACTCGCTCCGGTCTCTCCTCACCCCCACACTCGCTCCCGGTCTCTCCTCCCCCCACACTCGCTCCGGTCTCTCCTCCCCCCACACTCGCTCCGGTCTCTCCTCCCCCCACACTCGCTCCGGTCTCTCCTCCCCCCACACTCGCTCCGGTCTCTCCTCCCCCCACACTCGCTCCGGTCTCTCCTCCCCCCACACTCGCTCCGGTCTCTCCTCCCCCCACACTCGCTCCGGTCTCTCCTCCCCCCACACTCGCTCCGGTCTCCCCCCCCCACACTCGCTCCGGTCTCTCCCCCCCACACTCGCTCCTGTCTGGCCCCCACACACTCGCTCCGCTCTCCCCCCCACACACTCGCTCCGCTCTCCCCCCCACACACTCGCTCCGCTCTCCCCCCCACACACTCGCTCCGCTCTCCCCCCCACACACTCGCTCCGCTCTCCCCCCCACACACTCGCTCCGCTCTCCCCCCCCACACTCGCTCCGCTCTCCCCCCCACACTCGCTCCGCTCTCGCCACCCACCCACCACTCGCTCCGGTCTCTCCCCCCCCCACACACTCGCTCCGCTCTCTCCCCCTCCCCCCACACATCGCTCCGGTCTCTCCTCCCCCCACACCGCTCCGGTCTCTCCTCCTCCCCCCACACTCGCTCCGGTCTCTCTCCTCCCCCGCACACTCGCTCCGGTCTCTCCCCCCCCCACACTCGCTCCGGTCTCTCCCCCCCCCACACTCGCTCCGGTCTCTCCCCCCCCCACACTCGCTCCGGTCTCTCCCCCCCCCACACTCGCTCCGGTCTCTCCCCCCCCCCCACACTCGCTCCGGTCTATCCCCCCCCCACACGCGCGCCGGTCTCTCTCCTCCCCCCACACTCGCTCCGGTCTCTCCTCCCCCCACACTCGCTCCGGTCTCTCCTTCCCCCACACTCGCTCCGGTCTCTCCTCCCCCCACACTCGCTCCGGTCTCTCCTTCCCCCCACACTCGCTCCGGTCTCTCCTCCCCCCCACACTCGCTCCGGTCTCATCCTCCCCCCACACTCGCTCCGGTCTCTCCTCCCCCCACACTCGCTCCGGTCTCTCCTCCCCCCACACTCGCTCCGGTCTCTCCTCCCCCCACACTCGCTCCGGTCTCTCCTCCCCCCACACTCGCTCCGGTCTCTCCTCCTCCCCCACACTCGCTCCCGGTCTCTCCTCCCCCCACACTCGCTCCGGTCTCTCCTCCCCCCCCACACTCGCTCCGGTCTCTCCCCCCCCCACACTCGCTCCGGCCTCTCCCCCCACACTCGCTCCGGTCTCTCGCCCAAAACTCGCTCCGGTCTCTCCCCCCACACTCGCTCCGGTCTCTCCCCCCACACTCGCTACGGTCTCTCCCCCCCCCCCACTCGCTCCGGTCTCTCCCCCCCCCACACTCGCTCCGGTCTCTCCCCCCCCCACACTCGCTCCGGTCTCTCCCCCCCCCACACTCGCTCCGGTCTCTCCCCCCCCCACACTCGCTCCGGTCTCTCCCCCCCCCACACTCGCTCCGGTCTCTCCCCCCCCACACTCGCTCCGGTCTCTCCCCCCCCCACACTCGCTCCGGTCTCCTCCTCCCCCCAAACTCGCTCCGGTCTCTCCCCCCCCCACACTCGCTCCGGTCTCTCCCCCCCCCCACACTCGCTCCGGTCTCTCCTCCTCCCCCCACACCTCGCTCCGGTCTCTCCTGCCCCCCACACTCGCTCCGGTCTCTCCTCCCCCCACACTCGCTCCG
This sequence comes from Oratosquilla oratoria, assembly GCF_046742065.1. Lineage (NCBI taxonomy): Eukaryota > Metazoa > Arthropoda > Malacostraca > Stomatopoda > Squillidae > Oratosquilla > Oratosquilla oratoria. The sequence continues at coordinate 30,690,122 of NC_134807.1, forward strand.
GTCTCTCCTCACCCCCACACTCGCTCCGGTCTCTCCTCACCCACACTCGCTCCGGTCTCTCCTCACCCCCACACTCGCTCCGGTCTCTCCTCACCCCACACTCGCTCACGGTCTCTCCTCACCCCACACTCGCTCCGGTCTCTCCTCACCCCCACACTCGCTCCGGTCTCGTCCTCACACCCACACTCGCTCCGGTCTCTCCTCACACCCCACACTCGCTCCGGTCTCATCCTCACCCCACACTCTCTCTCCTCACCCCACACTCTCTCTCCTCACCCCACACTCTCTCTCCTCACCCCACACTCGCTCCGGTCCTCTCCTCACTCCCACACTCGCTCCGGTCTCTCCTCACCCCACACTCTCTCTCCTCACCCCACACTCGCTCCGGTCTCTCCTCCACCCCACACTCGCTCCGGTCTCTCCTCACCCCCACACTCTCTCTCCTCACCCCACACTCTCTCTCCTCACCCCACACTCTCTCTCCTCACCCCACACTCTCTCTCCTCACCCCACACTCTCTCTCCTCACCCCACACTCTCTCTCCTCACCCCACACTCTCTCTCCTCACCCCACACTCTCTCTCCTCACCCCACACTCTCTCTCCTCACCCCACACTCTCTCCGGTCTCTCCTCCCCCCACGCTCGCTCCGGTCTCTCCCCCCACGCTCGCTCCGGTCTCTTCCTCCCCCCACACTCGCTCCGGTCTCTCCTCCCCCCACACTCGCTCCGTCTCTCCTTCCCCCCACACTCGCTCCGGTCTCTCCTCTCCCCCCACCACTCGCTCGCTCCGGTCTCTCTTCTTCCCCCCCCACACTCGCTCCGGGTCTCTTCCCCCACACTCGCTTCCGGTCTCTCCTTCCCCACACTCGCTCCGGTCTCTCCTTCCCCCACACTCGCTCCGGTCTCCGGTCCCCTTATCCCCCGGTCCCTCCCTTATCCCCCGGTCCCTCCCTTATCCCCCGGTCCCTCCCTTATCCCCCGGTCCCTCCCTTATCCCCCGGTCCCTCCCTTATCGCCCGGTCCCTCCCTTATCGCCCGGTCCCTCCCTTATCGCCCGGTCCCTCCCTTATCGCCCGGTCCCTCCCTTATCGCCCGGTCCCTCCCTTATCGCCCGGTCCCTCCCTTATCGCCCGGTCCCTCCCTTATCGCCCGGTCCCTCCCTTATCGCCCGGTCCCTCCCTTATCGCCCGGTCCCTCCCTTATCGCCCGGTCCCTCCCTTATCGCCCGGTCCCTCCCTTATCGCTCCGGTCCCTCCCTTATCGCTCCGGTCCCTCCCTTATCGCCCGGTCCCTCCCTTATCGCCCGTCCCTCCCTTATCGCCCGTCCCTCCCTCATCGCCCGTCCCTCCCTTGTCCCCCCCGTCCCTCCCTTGTCCCCCCCGTCCCTCCCTTGTCCCCCCCGTCCCTCCCTTGTCCCCCCCGTCCCTCCCTTGTCCCCCCCGTCCCTCCCTTGTCCCCCCCGTCCCTCCCCCACTCGGTCTCTCCCTTGTCCCCCCGTCCCTCCCCCACTCGGTCTCTCCCTTGTCCCCCCGTCCCTCCCCCACTCCCTCAGTCTCTCCCTTATCCCCCCGTCCTTCCCCCACTCCCTCAGTTTCTCCCTTATCCCCCCGTCCTTCCCCCACTCCCTCAGTCTCTCCCTTTTCCCCCCGTCCTTCCCCTTCTCCCTCCAGTCTCTCCCTTATCCCCCCGTCCTGCCCCCCCACTCAGTCTCTCCCTTATCCCCCCGTCCTTCCCTCTCTCCCTCAGTCTCTCCCTTATCCCCCCGTCCTTCACCCAGTCTCTCCCTTATCCCCCCGTCCTTCCCCCACTCCCTCAGTCTCTCCCTTATCCCCCCGTCCTTCCCCCACTCCCTCAGTCTCTCCCTTATCCCCCCGTCCTTCCCCCACTCCCTCAGTCTCTCCCTTATCCCCCCGTCCTTCCCCCACTCCCTCAGTCTCTCCCTTATCCCCCCGTCCCTTATCCCCCGTCCCTTATCCCCCGTCCCTTATTCCCAATCCCCTATCCCCCGTCTCCTACTACAATCTTTCATTCCAACCTAACCAGTATCCCATTTCATCCCCCCTTCCTTTCTCCCTCCATTCCTCCCTTCCTCCATTCCTCACTCGTTCCATCTCCCTCTCTCGTTCCATCTCCCTCTCTCGTTCCATCTCCCTCTCTCGTTCCATCTCCCTCTCTCGTTCCCTCTCCCTCTCTTCCCGTTCCCTCTCCCTCTCTTCCCGTTCCCTCTCCCTCTCTTCCTCACTCGTTCCATCTCCCTCTCTCGTTCCATCTCCCTCTCTCGTTCCATCTCCCTCTCTCGTTCCATCTCCCTCTCTCCCCCTCCTCCACTCCCTCCGTCTCTCCTCCACTCCCTCCGTCTCTCCTCTATTCCCCCTCTATGACTTCACTCAAGATAACAATATTGATAACAAATAGCGTCAATAAATTCCTGATAAATGCGATGGTGAAGTTAAACAAGAGTCTTGGAGGCGCTGTGGGTGCTAGGACGACCTTATCATGGGACGTCGAGGGGGGCCCTGTAATGACGCAGAGCTGGAGGTGGAGTGGAGGTAGTGGAGGGGAACGTCAAGGTGGAGGTTGTGGTGGTGGAAGGAGAGTTCTGTGGGAGGTGAATGGAAGAAAAATTTGAAAGCGAGGTGGTGTTCGTAAAGGTATGTGGTGGAGTAGAATAAGATGGAGGAATAGTAATATGAAATTCGGAAAATGGAAAAGATTTAGGAAGTGGATGAGGAAATAGTGGAGAAGGAAATGGAGGAATGGTGAATGAAAAGGGAAAGGGATAATGGAAAGGTGAAGGAGTAGAAGTAAATGGATAAAAATCGGAAACATGGAAGAGGAGGAAGAAGAGGAGGAGGAAGAGGAGGAGGAGGAAGAGGAGGAGGAGGAGGAGGAGGAAGAGGAGGAGGAGGAGGAAGAGGAGGAGGAGGAAGAGGAGGAGGAGGAAGAGGAGGAGGAGGAAGAAGAGGAGGAGGAAGAAGAGGAGGAGGAAGAAGAGGAGGAGGAAGAAATAAAATAATGGGTGAATATTAAAGAGGTGGTAGGATGGACTCGAGGTTACACCTGAGGAGAAGTGTTGCCTCTGCATTGCTTCTGACCCGGCCAGTGGGCGGGAGCCAGGGATGACCCTTTATCCACAATAAGTCAAGATGGAAGGTAGACAAATGGATGATGGATGGATGTGGAATGGGTGTAGGGTGGATGAATACCTTGGCTGGTTACCTCCCTTATAAGGAAGAGAATCCATTTGGTATATTGGTATGAATGGAACTAGTGGAGTTTCTATATTAATCCACTGAACTGTTTACCCAAGATTCTTGTACTGTCCAGTCACACAAGGCGAAGGAAGTGTTGAAGACGCATCATTGTCTCTCCTGGCGTATTTTGCACACCTTCGCCTAGATTTGTGACCTAGATAAGGCACATGAAATTTGACTCGATAATGTCACCTTGCAAATATATTCAGTGAAGAAAAAACATTTCCCATATACAGACCGTAGTTCTTTTACTCGGAATAGGGAAACAAACTGATGCTTTCTTTAACAATATAAAGTCAGTGAAAGAGAGGAGACAGAGAGGAAGAGACTGGGAAGGATTTGGTTTCAAAGCGTGAATAGCAGAAGAGGGGAAAGGGGATGGGGAAGGAAGGGTTAGGTGGAAGAGAAGAACAAGGCTGAAAAAAGGGGGAAAGGGGAGAAAGGGGGGAAAGAAGGAAGCGGAAAAAGAAGAAATGGAAGTTTATAGGGGAGAGGGGAAGGTGAAGGGAGATGGGACAGATAGTAGGTCAAGTAGTGGAATGAGATGAGAGAATTGTTCATCCACTTTACCATCGGGAGTAAAGATATAGTTGAAGAACGACTCGTTTGTTGCAAATGGTGGTAGATAGTCAACCCCCCACCCCCACCCCAACCATGTACAACGGGTTTCCAAAGTACACTAATTGTCTCGCTGCATCTCAGCCCACCAATCAATTGCATCACAGGATATTTGCATTATTCATCATTTCGGTATGATACAGATTGCTCGAAATGTTTGTGAATGGAAATATGGTCACTAGTACTTTATCAGATAAGGTTGTACTGTGACAAATGAGATCTCTAAGAACACGGCAATCAGTTAACATGGTTATGTTAACCTTTACTTACATAAAAACCATTATCATAAGGTGAAAGACAGTTTAGGAAGATACCAACACAATATTGAAAAACGGAGGTTACATTTATTATGAATCCATAGCGTTGGTAAAGATTTGTGCTCACAAATGTACAATTGAAAATAAAGTGATAAGAAAATAAACATTTTCTAGACTGAAGAACTTAAGGAACCGATCAAAGACATTCTATCGCCGAGTATAGAGTTTTGTCAGGAATAAATAGCGCTTCTATCTCTGGACAATGTTGCTTGGTAATGATCAGCTCTCTCTCACTTTCTCTTTCGCTCTTTCTTGCTCTTTAACTTTCTCTCGCTTTATCGATGTTTGTTTCTCTTCCTCTCTGTTTCTGTGTTTCTCTATTTCTGTGTGTGTGTGTGTGTGTGTGTGTGTGTGTGTGTGTGTGTGTGTGACTGCGTGTGTGTGTGTGACTGCGTGTGTGTGTGACTGCGTGTGTGTGTGTGACTGCGTGTGTGTGTGTGTGTGTGTGTGTGTGTGTGTGTGTGTGTGTGTGTGACTGCGTGTGTGTGTGTGACTGCGTGTGTGTGTGACTGCGTGTGTGTGTGACTGCGTGTGTGTGTGACTGCGTGTGTGTGTGACTGCGTGTGTGTGTGTGACTGCGTGTGTGTGTGACTGCGTGTGTGTGTGACGTGTGTGTGTGTGTCTGCGTGTGTGTGTGTCTGCGTGTGTGTGTGACTGCGTGTGTGTGTGACTGCGTGTGTGTGTGACTGCGTGTGTGTGTGACTGCGTGTGTGTGACTGCGTGTGTGTGTGTGACTGCGTGTGTGTGTGTGACTGCGTGTGTGTGTGTGACTGCGTGTGTGTGTGACTGCGTGTGTGTGTGACTGCGTGTGTGTGTGACTGCGTGTGTGTGTGACTGCGTGTGTGTGTGTGTGACTGCGTGTGTGTGTGTGTGACTGCGTGTGTGTGTGTGTGACTGCGTGTGTGTGTGTGTGACTGCGTGTGTGTGTGTGTGACTGCGTGTGTGTGTGTGTGACTGCGTGTGTGTGTGTGACTGCGTGTGTGTGTGTGTGACTGCGTGTGTGTGTGTGTGACTGCGTGTGTGTGTGTGTGACTGAGTGTGTGTGTGACTGCGTGTGTGTGTGTGTGACTGCGTGTGTGTGTGTGTGACTGCGTGTGTGTGTGTGACTGCGTGTGTGTGTGTGACTGCGTGTGTGTGTGTGACTGCGTGTGTGTGTGTGACTGCGTGTGTGTGTGTGTGACTGTGTGTGTGTGTGACTGCGTGTGTGTGTGTGTGACTGTGTGTGTGTGACTGAGTGTGTGTGTGACTGCGTGTGTGTGTGTGACTGCGTGTGTGTGTGTGACTGCGTGTGTGTGTGTGACTGTGTGTGTGTGACTGCGTGTGTGACTGCGTGTGTGTGTGTGTGTGACTGCGTGTGTGTGTGTGTGTGACTGCGTGTGTGTGTGTGTGTGTGTGACTGCGTGTGTGTGTGTGTGTGTGTGTTTGTGTGACTGTGTGTGTGTGTGTCTGTGTGTGTGTGTGACTGTGTGACTGTGTGACTGTGTGTGTGACTATGTGCCTGTGTGTGTGTGTGTGTGTGTGTGTGTGTGTGTGTGTGTGTGTGTGTGTGTGTGTGTGTGTGTGACTGTGTGTGTGTGTGACTGTGTGTGTGTGTGACTGTGTGTGTGTGTGACTGTGTGTGTGTGTGTGACTGTGTGTGTGTGTGTGTGACTGTGTGTGTGTGTGTGACTGTGTGTGTGTGTGTGTGTGTGTGTGTGTGTGTGTGTGTCTGTGTGTGTCTGTGTGTGACTGTGTGTGACTGTGTGTGACTGTGTGACTGTGTGTCTGTGTGTGATTGTGTGTGTGACTGTGTGTCTGTGTGTGACTGTGTCTGTGTGTGACTGTTTGTGACTGTGTGTGACTGTGTGTCTGTGTGTGTGTCTGTGTGTCTGTGTGTGTGTCTGTCTGTGTGTGTGTGTGTGTCTGCGTGTGTGTGTGTGTGACTGAGTGTGTGTGTGTGACTGTGTGTGTGTGTGTGTGACAGTGTGTGTGTGTGTGTGCCAGTGTGTGTGTGTGTGTGTGTGTGTGTGTGTGTGTGTGTGTGTGTGTGTGTGTGTGTGTGTGTGTGTGTGTGTGTGTGTGTGTGTGTGTGTGACTGCGTGTGTGTGTGTGACTGCGTGTGTGTGTGTGACTGCGTGTGTGTGTGTGTGTGACTGCGTGTGTGTGTGTGTGACTGCGTGTGTGTGTGTGACTGCGTGTGTGTGTGTGACTGCGTGTGTGTGTGTGACTGCGTGTGTGTGTGTGACTGCGTGTGTGTGTGTGACTGCGTGTGTGTGTGTGACTGCGTGTGTGTGTGTGACTGAGTGTGTGTGTGTGTGTGTGTGTGTGTGTGTGTGTGACTGCGTGACTGCGTGTGTGTGTGTGTGACTGCGTGTGTGTGTGTGACTGCGTGTGTGTGTGTGTGACTGCGTGTGTGTGTGTGTGACTGCGTGTGTGTGTGTGACTGCGTGTGTGTGTGTGACTGCGTGTGTGTGTGTGACTGCGTGTGTGTGTGTGACTGCGTGTGTGTGTGTGACTGCGTGTGTGTGTGTGACTGCGTGTGTGTGTGTGACTGCGTGTGTGTGTGTGACTGCGTGTGTGTGTGTGACTGCGTGTGTGTGTGTGACTGCGTGTGTGTGTGTGACTGCGTGTGTGTGTGTGACTGCGTGTGTGTGTGTGACTGCGTGTGTGTGTGTGACTGCGTCTGTGTGTGTGCGTGTCTGCCTGTCTGTGTGCGTGTCTGCCTGTCTGTGTGCGTGTCTGCCTGTCTGTGTGCGTGTCTGCGTGTGTGCGTGTCTGCGTGACTGCGTGTCTGCGTGACTGCGTGTCTGCGTGACTGCACTGCGTGTCTGCGTGACTGCACTGCGTGTCTGCGTGACTGCACTGCGTGTCTGCGTGACTGCACTGCGTGTCTGCGTGACTGCACTGCGTGACTGCACTGCGTGTCTGCGTGTCTGCGTTACTGCGTGTCTGCGTTACTGCGTGTCTGCGTGTCTGCGTGTCTGCGTTACTGCGTGTCTGCGTGTCTGCGTGTCTGCGTGTCTGCGTGTCTGCGTGGCTGCGTGTCTGTGTGGCTGCGTGTCTGTGTGACTGCGTGTCTGTGTGACTGCGTGACTGTGTGACTCTGTGACCGCGTGTCTGTCTGTGTGTGACTGCGTGTCTGTGTGGCTGCGTGTCTGTGTGACTGCGTGACTCTGTGACTGCGTGACTGCGTGACTGTGTGACTCTGTGACTGCGTGACTGCGCGTCTGTCTGTGTGTGACTGCGTGTCTGTTTGTTTGTCTGCTTCTGTTTCTATATGCTTCTGTCTGTTTCTGTTTCTGTCTGCTTCTGTCTGTTTTTCTGTCTGTCTGTTTCTTTTTGTGCTTCTGTCTGTTTCTGTTTCTGTCGGCTTCTGTCTGTTTCTGTTTCTGTCGGCTTCTGTCTGTTTCTGTTTCTGTGCTTCTGTCTGTTTCTGTTTCTGTCTGCTTCTGTCTGCTTCTGTCTGTTTCTGTCTGTTTCTGTCTGTTTCTGTCTGCTTCTGTCTGTTTCTGTCTGCTTCTGTCTGTTTCTGTTTCTGTCTGCTTCTGTCTGTTTCTGTTTGTCTGCTTCTGTCTGTTTCTCTGCTTCTGTCTGTTTCTCTGCTTCTGTCTGTTTCTGTTTGTCTGCTTCTGTCTGTTTCTGTTTCTGTCTGTTTCTGTTTCTGTCTGCTTCTGTCTGTTTGTTTCTGTGCTTCTGTCTGTTTCTGTTTCTGTCTGCTTCTGTCTGTTTCTGTTTCTGTCTGCTTCTGTCTGTTTCTGTTTCTGTCTGCTTCTGTCTGTTTCTGTTTCTGTCTGTTTGTCTGTTTCTGTTTCTGTCTGCTTCTGTTTGTTTCTGTCTGCTTCTGTCTGTTTCTGTCTGTTTCTGCTTCAGTCTTTCTTTGTCTCTCTTTCTGTTTCAGTCTTTCTCTTTCTGTCTCTATCTCTTTCTGTCTCTCTGTCTGTCTCCCTCTTTGTCTCTCTGCTTTGTCTCTGTCTTTCTGTCTGTCTTTCTGTCTCTTTCTGTTTCTGTGTGTGTGTCTGTCTGTCTCTCTGTCTCTCTGTTTCTCTGTCTGTCTCTGTTTGTCTGTCTGTCTCTCTGTCTCGCTCTCTGTCTCTCTGTCTCTGTTCCTCTGTCTCTGTCTCTCTGTTCCTCTGTCTCTGTCTCTCTGTTCCTCTGTCTCTGTCTCTCTGTTCCTCTGTCTCTGTCTCTCTGTCTCTCTGTTCCTCTGTCTCTGTCTCTGTCTGTCTCTCTGTCTCTGTCACTGTCTCTCTGTCTCTGTTTCTCTGTCTCAGTCTCTCTGTCTCTATCTCTGTCTCGGCCTCTCTGTCTCTTTGTCTCTGTCTCGGTTTGTCTGTCTTTGTCTCTGTCTCGGTCTCTCTGTCTCGGTCTCTCTGTCTTTGTCTGCTTCTATTTCTGTCTGTTTCTGTCTGCCTCTATTTCTGTCTATTTCTGTCTGCCTCTATTTCTGTCTATTTCTGTCTGCCTCTATTTCTGTCTATTTCTGTCTGTTTCTGCCTTACTCTGCTTCTGAATCTGTCTGTTTGTCTCTCCCTGTTTCTCTCTCGTTTTCTTAAAATGGAGATTAATTTTCGATCCTATCATAAAAGAATGCTATGTGACATGGCCAGTATGAATATCATTAGTCACTAAACAAAGTATCAACTTCGAAATCCATGCAGTGAGTACCCTCATGCGGTCTTCCTTAGTCGGATACCATAAGAGACTTCGAGAGGGCAGCACCGGCGACTGAGAAGGCGAAGACTCTATTTGGTCTCGATTTTATCTTCTTGGGCAACAAGTTTTCGAACTCTCCGGAGCCGCGTTGCATGTGGGTCCTCCTAAGTATCGCAAATGAATATCGTTATCTTAATGGAAAGGCGTGCAAATCACGCGGTAATGATAACAGATAACGGCCCGATCACCCCTTAAAATGCTAATCAATGGGTGATTTATGGACCGTGTTTACTTTTACGGGGCTTCAGATAAGGAAGGTTTTATTATATCTCATTTTGTTCCGTAAAATGGTGGTACTAGACTGTTTCGTTTAATGTCTTGAAAGTTTGTGTTGTTGAGTTAATTTCTATTCTTCTTGTTATTGGTTTTAGGCATGACGATATCATTATATATTAAACAAGATAGTTAAATATTTGACCTTAACCTGGATTTAACCTTCATTTTGTATTTGTTTTTATATTAGGGCTAAATGGAAGTGACTGGGTTTGATTGGTTCTAGACCATGGTTGGGAAACTCGTAGCACGCGTCGAAAATCCGGCAGGCAGAACTCAGAGCTCGCCTTAAAACAAATAACTATTAAATCTCCAACTTCTTTTGTATGCTCATTAGTAACAGCATGCTGTGACTGGGGGCAGACTGGGACCCTAAGAGGTGAAGTGATGGGTCCCTTGTAGGCCTATGATTTTACTCCGTTGGTACGAACTGATTCTAACACCAACACTTAAAAAGGTTGCCCATTACTGTCCTAGATCGTCTTTCCCATTTCAGTGCAAGAGATCAACATTTTTCTTTTCTTAAATAGACCTTAAAATTTCAAAACGAGGGTTTTATGTTTCCTATAGAGTGAATTGCAGAGACCTAGAGCAAAGCATATCCGAATTAGATATTTTTTCATATCTTGTTTTATCTCATTTTATCTTCTATTTTATTTTTCTTTGTTATTTTTGTTATAACAATAATAACAACATCAGTTAAAAGGTCAGATTATTTCTTACCTTTTTGCATAATTGAAATCAAAACTGGTAACTTCATATTGTTAAATTAATAAAATTTGTAAAGAGGTTAGAAAAAGTTAAATTTGTTCATCTAATCTGATCATTTCATTTTATTCATCTAATTAATTTTATCATATTGTTGGTCAAATTACTTTTATATACATCATTCATACACCTACTCATTTGATTATTCTTATTTTTTGCTATATTGTTATTCTTGTTCACTTATCTATTCATTTATCTATGTTTTTTATTTTCATTCATTTATTTGTGTATTTGCCTATGTTATTATTTGTGTATTAATTTGTGTTTGTTTGTGTATTTGTTCATTGTGTGTGTGTGTGTGTGTATTTACCTTTTCCTAGTTGTATTATACGGGAAGGGAGCTATGCTTGTAGTGACCCGTCTTTATATCTTTCAGCATCAAGTTTGTTCTTGAATTATTGAATCGTATTTGCACACATTGTTGCCTTATCTAATTTATTCCAGGTATCCACCACTGTGTGGGAAGCTATTCTTTTTCAGATCTCTTCTATAGTTATCCTTTTTTATTTTATTTTCATGTCCTCTTTGTTTTTTCATTGCCCCACTTTAATAAATCATCTCTATGATTTCCATTCCTTTCATGATTCTATAAATAGTCAGTAGATCTCCTCTTTCTTTTCTTTGTCCCAGAGTTGGTAGTTCCAATTTGGATAATCTTTTGTTCATATTGCAATTTGGAGAGTGTTGGTGCCATCTTTGTCATTGCTCTTTGTATTCTTTTTTAATTTCTTTGTATTCATTTAAGTATTGGGTGTCCATAGTGTTGCAGCATACTCCAATTTTGGTCTTATCTGTGTAACTAGTATTTTCTTAACCATTTCCTCATCCAAATAGTCAAATGCCACTTTCATCGACTTTAGTAGATTAAAGGTTTCTCTGACTATTTCATTGATGTTTGTCTAGTGACATGTCTTTACTGATTATTACTCCTAGGTCCCTTTCCGAGCTCACTAGTTTTACTTTTTCTTCACCAATTTTATAATTCCTCGATATTTTGTTTTTACTTTTTCCAAACATTATATCAAATTTATTGATGTTAAAATTCACTTCCCACTTTTGACTCCATTTCCAGATTTTATCTAGGTCTATCTGTAGTGATTCACAATCTTCCTCTGTGCGTGTCTGTGTCTGTGTGTCTACGTGTCTGTGAGTCTTTCTATTTACCTAGTTGTATTTACCTAGTTGTATTTTACGGGAAGGGGAGCTATGCTCGTGATGTCCCGTCTTCATATCTCGTTTTATCTAGACTGTTTTTAAATTCGTGCATCATTTTTCCACACACCACCTTTTTACCTAACTTGTTCCAAACGTCTGTTGCCCTGTGGGGAAAGCTGTTCTTTTTTAGGTCTCTTCTATAACTGTATTTCTTGATTTTCTTTCCATGTCCTCTTTTATCTCTACTATCCCATTTTATTAGATCCTCTCTATCAATAGTTTCGATGCCTTTCATGATTCTATAAATAGTTATCAAATCTCCTCTCTCTCTTCTTTGCTCTAATGTCTGTAGCTCAAGTTTTGATAGTCTCTCTTCATATGATAGTTCTGAGAGTGTTGGTGCCAATTTCGTAATTGCTCTTGGTATTCTTTCAAGTTTTGTTATACATTTTTTTTGTACTTGGTCACCACGTCGTCGCTTGGTCTTATCAAAGTGACTAGTATTTTCTTCGCCATTTCTTCGTTCAGGTATGTAAATGCCATTTTGATATCACACTATTTTTTTTCTTCCAAATTCCATTATACTACACTCCTTAATATTGAATTCTATCTCCCACTTCCTACTCCATTCCCATATTTTATTGAGATCACCCTGCAGCGACTCAAAATCTTCTACAGTGTTCACTTTTATCAACAATTTTGCATCCGGAAAGAACTGTTCTTTGTGGAACTCCACTAATCACTTCATCCCAATTAGTGTTTGTCTCTTATCACCACTCTCATTTTTCTTCCATGCAAGAAGTCTTCCATCCACTTCGGCAATTTTCCCTGTGTTCCTCCTGCAGTTTCTAATTTCTTTAGCAATTTCTTATGTGGCACCTTATCAAAAGCTTTTTTAAGGTCTAGAAAGGCACAATCGGCCCATCCATCTCTTTCTTGTATTACATCTATTAGCCTTGAATAAAAACGCGTTAAGTTTGTAACGCATGATCGTCCTTGTCTAAATCTAAATTGCCTTGGATTTAGTTTTTTTTTTTTTTTATGCCTTACCCATCTATTTTTGATCATTCTTTCACAAATTTTAGCTACTTTACTTGTAAGAGAGACCGGTCTATAATTAGTAGGGTCTTCCTTGTTTCCCCCTTTATATATTGGTACTATATTTGCTCTTTTCCAATTTTCTGAAACTTTTCCTTCTTTCAATGAACTGTTTATTAGACTATGTATTTTGTCTGTTAATTCCTTCCTGCATTCTCTCAAATTTTGACGCAGCCCGAAGGGATTTCTCCCCGTCCTCGCCTTATATGTAAAGGGGGACGGAGAGGGGGGGTCGCCGATTAAATGAAGCGGCATTGCTGTGGATGTACTGTGTCTTGCGACACTGCTTCTGACCCAGGGCGGTGGGGAGGGTGCAGGGATGACCCGTCATCCAGGAGGTGCTCAGATGAGAGGAAGGGTGGGAGGGGTGTGGAGTGTATTTAGGGATGAAATGGGTGGGAGTGTTTTTATGCCTTTCCCTTTTTGGCTACCTCCCTTGGAAGGGGGAAAAAAAGCCTTGGTATATGTATGTATGTATGTATTCTCTCAAAATCTAGTTTGCCATTTCATCTGGTCCATGCGATCTTCTGACAACGAGATTACTTAAGTGATTCATTATTTCTTTCCTTGTTCTATCTCTTTCATAGGGGGGACTTTCTCCTCTCACTCGATATCTCTAAGTTGTATGTTCTCCTCCTCGTAAACATTGATTTTTAAAATGTTTGTTCATAATTTCTTCCATTTCTATTTCCTCTGTGTATTCAACTCCTCCTTGTCGTAGTTTCTCTAATTCTTCTTTGGTTTTCAGTTTGTTGTTTACAAATCTGTAAAAAAGTTTTGGATGATCTTTACATTTTTCTATGATATCTTTTTCGTATCTTCTCTTTTCTTCTCTGCACGCTTGTACATATTGATTTCTATAAATAGTATATATTTTCCATTTTTCAGGTCTTTTGCCTTTCCATTTTATCCAAGTTTTATCCCTTTAGTCTTTTAAGTCCCTACATCTTTTATTGTATCAACACTTTATATATCCTTTTTCTTGTTTTTGTCTTGGAACATACTTTTCCACTCCTTTATAAATTCTTGTGAAAATATTCCATTTCTCTTCTACTGTTGTTTCCTGCTTGTGTATCCTTTCCCAGTCTGCTCTTTGAAAGAATTCTCTTATTATATCAAAATGTTCTTTTCCATACATCAATATTTCCTTTCTATATTCGTTTTTTCATGTATTTTTCCACATTTGGTTCCAGTTCAACCAATATGTGGTCACTTCTACTTAGTGATGTCTTATATTCAATCTTCTCCATTATTTCGGGTTCTGATGTAAGTATTAGGTCTAGTCATGATGGTTCTTCCTCATTTCTATACCTAGTATTCTCTTGTACCCATTGCGTCATTGTATGTTCTATAATCATATCAAGAAGTACATTTCCCCATAGATCGTCTCCATCTTTCACTGTCATCCTTCCCAGCAGATTTCTTCACAATTAAAGTCACACATTATAACTATTCTTCCTCCATCTTCCATCATCTTATTCAGTGTTATCTCTGTACCTTCTGGCTTATTTTTGTGTTCTCTTCACATGGAGCCGTTTTAGGAGGGACATAATTTACTACAAACTTCCTGCTCTTCCCATCCCTGTCTTCCTCTTCCTTCATAATCATCTCTACTCTATTCTTTCCATATGTGACATTCCTCACATTTATATCCTTCTTAGTCAGGAACATAACTCCACCCCCTTGTCTCTCTGTTTCTAATCCAATAATTATATGCACCATGCCCTACACTGATGGGTGGTAGTGGATCTTTTAACTTGTCTCTGCAATTCCCATTATGTCTGGTTCTTTTTCCTTCAGGTAATCATTTAGTTCGTTCAAGCCTATCATTAATCCATCTATATTTGTGTAAGACATTTTTAATTTTCTGCTACTTCCATCGTGTTTTCTGTTTCCCTTCCTTTTTTCTCTGCTATGAACCATTTCCTCATTTTCATATCCACTACTCTTCCCACTACAAAACGAGATTTCCCCTTCCCTACTAATACAACAAAGGTACTCCCTATTCGTTGAGATCGACGAAATTTGAAGTTTTCCTGGAGTTCCAAACTTCGCTGTCACTTCGACCGTCGTGTGTGTGTGTGTGTGTGTGTGTGTGTGTGTGTGTGTGTGTGTGTGTGTGTGTGTGTGTGTGTGTGTGTGTGTGTGTGTGTGTGTGTGTGTGTGTGTGTTTGTGTGTTTGTGTGTGTGTGTGTGTGTGTGTGTGTGTGTGTGTGTGTGTGTGTGTGTGTGTGTGTGTGTGTGTGTGTGTGTGTGTGTGTGTGTGTGTGTGTGTGTGTGTGTGTGTGTGTGTGTGTGTGTGTGTGTGTGTGTGTGTGTGTGTTTGTGTGTGTGTTTACCTAGTTGTATTATATGGGAAGGGAGCTATGCTCGTGATGACCAGTCTTTGTATCTTTCGGCATCAAGTTTTTTCTTAAAATCTTGGATAGCGTTTGCACACACTGTTTCTTTATCTAAATTATTCCAGGTATCCATTACTCTGTGTGGGAATCTATTTTTTTTTTCAGATCTCGTCTATAGTTATCCTTTTTGAGTTTCTTTTCGTATCCTATTGTTTTTTCATTGTTCCATTTTAGTAAATCATTCCTATCTAGGATTTCCTTTCCTTTCATGATTCTATAGTCAGCAGATTTACTCTTTCTCTTCTTTTTTCCAGAGATGGTAATTTCAATTTGGACAATCTTTGTTCGTATGTTAATTTGGAAAGAGTTGGTGCCAACTTTGTCGTTGCTCTTTGTATTCTTTCTAATTTCTTTATATTCTTTTTAGTACTGGGTGTCCATAGTGTTGCTGCGTACTCCAGTTTTGGTCTTGTTAGTGTAACTAATATTTTTTTAATCATTTCCTCATCCAAGTAGTCAAATGCTACTTTCATTGACCTTAATAGGTCGAAGGTTTCTCCGACTATTTTATTGATATGTTTGTTCGGTGTCATGTCTTTGCTGATTATCACTCCAAGGTCTCTTTCTCGAGTTTACCTTTTTTTTTACTTCTGTGTGTCTGTGTTTCTGTTGATCTATTTTTTATTTATCTATCTATCTATCTATATATATATATATATATACATATATTTATCAACTTATATGTTTCAGTTGTTTTAGGCGTTTTAGTTATGTTTGTTTACTCACGTTTACGTTTATATTTGTTTTTGTTTGCTTGTATTTGCTTGTTTATTTGCTTTTTTATTTGCATGTTTACTTGCTTGTTTGTTTACTTTATTTTCTTTATTGTTTACTCGCTTGTTTACATGCTTGTTTACTTACCTGTTTACTTGCCTGTTTATTTGCCTGTTTATTTGCCTGTTTACTTGCTTGTTTACTTGCTTGTTTACTTGCTTATTTACTTGCTTACTTTATTGTACGTAATAGAGCCAACTCTTATGGAACGACAACGATCGATCTGGACCAGTAGGAGCCATGAAAGCAACCCACAGTTTTTCGCCCCAGTCAGCCTAGGGGTCATTCCTGAGCGAAATAAATTCATATCTCATCTAAAGTATAACCTACAAGACATTCCACCACTACAGTTTTAGACGACAGCTGTCAATCGTCTGTTTGAGTCAATTTGTAGAAAAAGATTTACGTCCTACGGAATATTGTCAGGTAATAAAAATAACCATCTTGGTGAACAATGTTACAATGTCAAGCTGACCATGGGTGTTGCAAAGGAGGTGTAAGATGTTACATCCAATAACAGTTACAAGCCTTTGCATGAACGCCATTAATAAATAACTTATCTATGAAGTTTGTTTTATAAAGAAAAGTCCAATTTACAGTCATCTTGGATATTGCTCTCGTATTGGAAAACTAGTGTTAAAAATAATTGATTATTTTATCATAGTTATATGATAATAAAATTGCTCATGGTATTTTCTTCAGAGAATAAAGTTATCCATTTATTCAGTTCAGTAAGAAAACCTGACGCCAGTCAGTGTAAGGTAAAAATTCAACTTTTTAAAATGGATCACAATTTTAATTATTTAACGTTCTTTGCGGGTTATGGTCTGGTTAACGTTATACTAATGCTAGTTAACATTAAACTAACTCTGGACTTGGGATACGTTGGAATATTAACAAGTATTTCCATTTCACTTCGAGCATGCCGATAACCAGCGCTTCTATTTTTGGGGACAGTATCGTAAAGAAGATGTGGAGGCAGGAAAATGACGGAGAAATTTAAGAAGGATAGCAGAAAGAAAGGATACACCTTGGTCTTTCAATCCCACACTCTCCAACCGCCACTTGTGCGGACGTTTGAGCACTTCGGGAATTGATTCAAAGCATAAAACACCTTGAATTCCCGAAGCGGGTTTATGTCCTGGGTTCAAAATGATGCATGGGTTCAGAAATTTACCTTACGACGACGGACTTTGGCACCTTAACTTACACTCTGGAAAGACGCAGAGTGCGGGGTGATCGATTAGGTGTTCAGGTGAACCAATGGCTTTAACATAGGTAACGCAAGTAAGGCCATCATATTAAGACAACAGGGCAGGATTCGCAGTAATAGATTCAACTTTAACAAATTTAGATTTAAGAAGGAAATAGGCAAGAACTGATTTACTAATAGTGGTCAATGAATGGTTTAGGCTTGGTGACCATGTAGTAAGAGCTGAAACCATCGGTGGTTTTAAAAAAGGGTTAGACAACTTTTTGGCTGGGGGATAGCAGGTGGTTATGGATATGGAACTGCCTAGTGTAGGCCTTATGGTCTCTTGCTTTCTTCCTCATTCTTATGTTAAACGGCCGCACAGGTGGCGGTTGGCGATTGTGGGATTAAGAGACAGTTGTGTTAGAAGCTAGAACTAATCAGAATTCAATCTTTAGTGCGGAGAGGAATAAACTGATGAAGTGGTTGTTAAAACTATTTTTTTTAGCATTACTTAGTGCATCTATCCTTGGAGATAGTATCTCACTAAAGTATGGAGTCAGAGGTACTAAAAGTGACATTTAAGAAGAGCAGCAGAACATAGGAAAAATAGAATTTAAAGGTGATTAGATTTTTTTTTTTTTTTTAGATTAGTCTTGGTTAATAGACGAAGGCTGCGTAACTCTGGTCTGTAGGGGTGTAACCAAAGTCTTAGAATATTGACTACACAAAATGTATGCAGTCAATACCACATACGGGGTTGCAAGAACAATGTAAGTAAAGGGTATCTGTTGGGTTGGTGAGATTAATTACGTTTTGGCCTTCCTCGTCAGCTTAATATTAGTTAAAGAAAATAAGAAATGCTTTATTAGTATGTCAGACAGGCCAATACAGATCGCTGACATGTGCATCATCATCTATGGACGGAAATTGAAATAACTCAAATATCTATAGACTCACCTGTCAGAGAGATTATTTGTTTATTGTCTCAATTATAGAAAGAATCTAAATTCACTTGAAACAGTCGGGTTGAACGGGAAATGCCCACACGTATCTGGATGATAAAGTTATTCCAAAAACGGTCACAGACACAAAGGACTCTTGAAAGGTTCAGTGTGCAAAGCCTGATATAAACACGAGATTAAATTGGACACGGTAGATACTCTAAACTTCTGATACAATGGCAATCAAACGACTATGACAGGAATGTGCGAATATGCGTGTTGTTGTGTAGTGTACGGCGACAGAAGACAGGAACAGATATAGATCTCTGGATTATCTGGAGAAATGCCGAGAATTCCATTCTTTCGAACAAGGATACAGAGTCTACTAGTAGCAATGTTCATGACGGGGAAAATAAGATCGCGTGTATATGATTCCACACAGGAAAGAAGAAAAAAATAAGAACATTTCATAAGTTCCAGGAAGTTGTAAACAGAAATCTTTCACCATCTCAACAGTTACTTCCTGTCATTCTCTCATACCTCACCCGTAAACTTTATTAGTTCGTATATATCCTCTTCATCCACTAACGCCAAGTTTTCTCCCGTCCTTCTCTTTATCCATTATATATCCTTCCTCCTCCTCTTCCATTTGTCTTCGTCTTTTCCTCCATATCCTCCCTTCTCGACCCATTCCAGTTCTATATTCTTCTTCCTCTTTTATCACAACTATTTCTACCTCTCGTACCTCTACCTCGACTTTTTTCTCTTGTTCCTCTTCGCCCCTTTTTCTCTTCCTCTTTCCTCTTTCCTCTTTTTCCTCTTCCTCTTTCCTCTTTTTCCTCTTTCTCCTCGTCTACTTTTTCCACCTTCTCCATCTTTTCCCTCCTCTTCTTCCTCCCAATCTTAGTCCCCCTCTTCCTCAACATTTTTTCCACGTCTTCCTCCCCTCCTGCTACTCCTCCTTTTCCACCACCAGCTCTAACTCCAACTCCACCTCAACCCCTATCATTTACTTCCACCCTTACCTCTACCTCCATCTCCTCTTCCATCTGTGTGTCTACGCCCTCATCGCTCTAGTCCTCGCTCCTGCTCTTGTTCTTACTCTCACTCTCGTTCTCGTTCTCATTCTCATTCTCATTCTCATTCTCATTCTCATTCTCATTCTCGTTCTCGTTCTCGTTCTCGTTCTCGTTCTCGTTCTCGTTCTCGTTCTCGTTCTCTCGTTCTCTCGTTCTCTCGATCTCGTTCTCTCGTTCTCTCGTTCTTTCGTGCTCTTGATCTCTCGATCTCGTTCTCTCGTTCTCTCGTTCTCCCGTTCTCCCGTTCTCCCGTTCTCTCGATCTCGCTCTCTCGTTTTCTCATTTTCTCGCTCTCTCGCTCTCTCGTTCTCTCGTTCTCTCGTTCTCTCGTTCTCTCGTTCTCTCGTTCTCTCGTTCTCTCGTTCTCTCGTTCTCTCGTTCTCTCGTTCTCTCGTTCTCTCGTTCTCTCGTTCTCTCGTTCTCTCGTTCTCTCGTTCTCTCGTTCTCTCGTTCTCTCGTTCTCTCGTTCTCTCGTTCTCTCGTTCTCTCGTTCTCTCGTTCTCTCGTTCTCTCGTTACATCTTTCTTCCTTGTCTTCCCTCCTACTCCACATATTTTTTTCTCCCATCCTTCTTCCCTCCTCATCCTTCTTCCTTTTCCTCCCTCGAATCCTTAATGCCTCCTCTTCTCCTCCATCCCACACCAACACTACTAACCACTACCGCCGCCAGCTGAGGGATCATTACGGTGGTGGATTCGTCTGGAGGCGAACCTGAGACCCAGCAGGTTCCATGTCAGGTCACTGGGACGCCCTGTCGACACGGTGGGAGCCGTGCGGGTCCGTGGGGTGCGCCCAGCAATGGGGTCGAAGATATCCTGACCTCTCTTCCTCACCCCCCCTCACCCCATTCTCCACCTCCACCTCCTCCAACACCTCCCTTCTAACGAGCTTATTATGATGTAAAGTTATTATGTGTGTTTGTGTGTGTTAATTATGGTTCGCATCCTGGGAACGATGGGTAAATTAGCGGAGAAGTAAATTTAGAAAATTTGAGTCTATTTGGACTTTACGTCGGGCAGTGTAGGAGTAAAGAGGAAAAAGGTGAAAAGCCTACGCCAGGAGGCGCGTAGCTACACCTAAAGCCCTACGTACTGTTGGGGCAGATAACAGTTCCTGCTGGGAACCGGAGAGAATTGTGGGACTCGAACCCACGACTAGGAAGATGCAATACCAACACACTTCTTATTGTTATCAGCGTACTCAGACAGTAAAATACGTACCATAGAAATTCAGGTAGGTTGTCAGACGTTTATTTAAACTGACGATTAAATGTTTGTTTATTGATTAATCAATTTATCTATTTACTTAATTTGTTTATTTGTTTTTGTTTGTTTATCTATTTGTTATTTGTTATTTTCTATTTGTTATTTATTCGTTGTTATTTGTCGTTATTTGTTATTTTCTATTTGTTATTTATGTTATTTGTAGTTATTTTTTGTTATTGTTATTTGTTGTTATTTGTTTGTGTTTATTTGTTGATTTATTTGTTTGTATAATTGTTTGTATATCTATATTTTTGTATATTTGTTTGTTTTATTTGTGTTTATCTATTTATTCATTTATTTACTTTTTTATTTTATTTTTACCATTTTCAGTATGCTTGCTGGCGGAATGGGTTAGTGGCGCTACTTGCGGCAGAGGTCGAAGTGACGCCAGTTCGAGCTCTGCCACCAGCGAGTTGGGCCAAGGGCATGGTTAATTAAATTACACTTCACAAATTCCTTTGTGAGGGGTACCGTCTCAGCCTCCTGTTAGGGGAAATTCGTGACGTTAAACTGAATCATATTCACCATTCCTAATTAGCGTCCATTGTTTATATATAAAAAAAAAACAGATAAACGATAAAGTTGACAAAAAACTATCTCAATTAGGTCAAACGTCCTTTTTTTCATTATTTTATAGTATGATTCTAAGGCTCGGAATGGAAACTAATTTGTGACCAATACCACGGTGGAGACGAAAGTCTTTTACAATCAAGTTAGCACAGCCTGCCTTCACAGTAGAGTAAGTATATAGGTCCTCTTGAATCTCTGTAGTGATTTGAAATCTATCAACCTACATCTACCTCAGTAGCCACTCACATCTGCCTCACTTGTCCTTTATTTTAACAAAGATATTTTCTCCGTGGAATTTTTGTCCTAGGAGATTTTTGTCTGGACCAAACCACAAGTCAAGTTTAGGCACATTTTCTTTACCTTAGGAGTAGTGGCTTAGCTTGCAGGCTTCACCCACGTGTTCATGGCTTGCCTTGGTATTCATAGACCTAACAAGCATTCACACGAGCATCCTATGGTGTCTATTGATACAAATGAGATTATTTGTTCAGTCACGGACTTGTCGCTTTGGGCTTCAGGAGGCAAAGCAGCAAAGTGTTTGTTCGAGTTTGTTTTCTGCCTGGAGGCACTAGAGTTGCTCGTATGGACCGGACTTTGAGTGCAGGCGACAATATATAATAACAATAGTCATTCTGATAATTTTTATAGTAAATTAATATGTTTTTCCTCCCTCAGATTCAATTAGACACACAACGAGGTTGTACGAGTCATTTTAGGGTGAGAATGATTTGTGCTATGCTGAAGTTATGAATACATTCTTATTTGAGAACATAGTATTTACTTTTAAACTTTGAATTGATTGATCAGAAATTGATCCCATATGGGAGCATATATATATATATATATATATATATATATATACACCAAGAACTGCATAGGATGTACTGGAAATTTTGTCCAACAGTTGTAGATTTAGTTAATATGTGTTATCATGTACAGTCTTAAAGAGTAATGCTTTATAGTCCGGAGACAAATTTATCCATCATTATCTTCAGCTGTCTGAGTGCCCCCCCCCCCTCCCTCCTCAAGACTTTTGTCCAATCTTGCGTAATTATTTTTCACCACAGCCCCCATATGGAGCACTGACTGCATAAATTCTATGATGCCAATGATATATAATCTTTGGCTAAACCCCTATGGACAAGAGTTACGTAGCGTTCTTTTATAACCACAGATTCATATTCATTCAAAGAAGAATACTGGTGGTTTTAAGTTTCTGAAATCTTTCTCGTATTTCTCCTCCACCATTTCTTTGATACAGTAGCGAATGATAGGATTTGTTAAAGTCACCCCTTCACTTGTAGCAATATATACATCTTTATAAATGTATTAGATAATATTCCTTAATATTTTTCATGTATCATGTGTATTCTGTTTTTGTAAACAATTCATAGTAATCACATATGCAATATTATCTATTACCAAAAGCTTTTGCCTAAAATGTCGTATACATAAATACTGCTACCATTATCTGTAGCCGATTTCTGCATATGGCTACGATCAATTCTTTCCTTTACGTAACCTTTGAACAACTACTGCAGGTTAAACTCGTCGATGAAATATCACCAATAAGGATGGAAGTTGTGGTTATCGGTGACGAAATACAGGGGAAGCTCGAAGAAATGCTCTCGGGGTCAGGGAAGGTTGAGGGCATTCCTGAGAGAATTGGATAATACGGTCTATTAGTAAAGGTTCGATGGGAAGACATTTTACAGCGGAGAACTAGTGCCCCAACCACCGGGCCATAACCCCCACGTAAAATTGGTATGGGAATAAATGTATTAGTTTAGCTGGTCCTTTCCCCCATTAACTTGATTGAGCTTATCCATATATATCCATCTGAAGGCAGGTATTTCTTGTCGATGATTCTTTTACGTTCTGACCTCCCGGCAGGGTCTCCACAGCCTCAACAGTGAAGGTAAAAGAATATTTACATAAACGTAAATATTAGTGTTGACGCCCAACAGTGATGCCATTCGACGCTCAAATGCTCTTTCGAATCAAACATAGATTGGGTTTGACGCGCACGCGCGCAAACAAGGACATGATACGTGAAAGGCGTTTACCTTATCGTGTTTTGCTTGTTAAGGTGATCTGTACTTAGCGTAGTCATTGACAGTCATGAAGAGACGAATCTGGAGCTACTTAAGCTTGATATAGACTTCCGATCGTACAACCTATTTAACAACGCACAGCAAGTGAAGATAAAACATAAATACATCTGTAGTTTAAGAAGTATGAATATCAGGCAATGGATGAATATGTACTAAATATGATTTCTTCAAGTCATAAGTGAACAAAAGTCTTAAAAAGTAAAAAAGCAATTGTCTAAAAATAACTAATAATATTTCATCCAAGTATATGGAAAGTTATTCACCTAAGAATAAAACAACGTACGAATGCAAGTTACTTGGAAAAAATAGCCAAAATAGAGGTTGAAAAGGTTCTTAATGTAAGCATTAGAGACATGCTTAAATATTGTCATGGAGAAAGCATATACAATTCCAATGTTGACAGCGTGATCTTTTCACTTAAAAGGTTTAGCTATGATCAACCAATTCAGTAAGTGGTCCGCCGATATAAGGTATATGATACTTCCATGTGTCTACCAAATCTCATTAAAGAAATTTATAGATTAGGAAGTGTACAGTGGTGAACCATAAAACTGGTACTAAATATTAGAAACAAATAATACGAAAACAAAGCATTTGAGCCTGTTTGGTTGTTCATTTACTTTGCCATTATTTTTTATTTATTGATTGATTTATTCATTTATCTATCTATTTATTGATTTGTTTGCCTGTTTGGTTGTTTATTTACTTCGTAATTCTTTTTTATTTGTTGATTGATATTCATTTATCCGTTCATTGATTAACTTGTCAATTTTTACTTTTATTTTTTTCCTATTTCGTTATAGAGCTAAAAGACCACTTTTAGGTGTATTTTGTAATAGTATCCCATCATACAATTTCTGTGTATGTGTATTTACCTAGTTGTATATACCTAGTTGTATTTTACGGGAAGGGGAGCTATGCTCGTAGTGTCCCGTCTTTATATCTCATTTTATCTAGACAGTTTTTAAATTCGTGTATTATTTTTGCACGCACCACTTTCTCATCTAACTTGTTACAAATGTCTATTACTCTGTAGGGAAAGCTGTTCTTTTTCAGATCTCTTCTATAACTGACTTTCTTGATTTTCTTTTTGTGTCCTCGTGTATTTCTACTATCCCATTTTATTAGACTCTCTCTATCAATAGTTTCTATGCCTTTCATGATTCTATAGTTATCAAGTCTCCTCTCTCTCTCTTCTTTGCTCTAATGTCTGTAGCTCAAGTTTTGCTAGTCTGTCTTCATATGATAGTTTTGAGAGTGTTGGTGCCAATTTTGTAATTGCTCTTTGTATTCTTTCAAGTTTTGTTATACATTTTTTTGTACTTGGTGACCACGTCGTTGCTGCATATTCCAATCTTGGTCTTATCAAAATGACTAGTATTTTCTTCACCATTTCTTCATCCAGGTAGGTAAATGCCACTTTGATTGTTCTTATCAAATTATAAGTTTTTCCAAAAATTTTGTTTATATGTTTCTCAGGGGACATTGTATTCATACTAATAACTCCCAGGTCCTCATTTTCTACTTTTTTAATTCTTCTTCTCCCAATTTATATGATCCCACTATTCTTTTTTTGCTTCTTCCAGATTTCATTATACTACACTTCTTAATATTGAACTCCATCTCCCACTTCCTACTCCATTTCCATACTTTATTGAGATCACTCTGTAGCGACTCACAATCTTCTTCAGTGTTCACTTAAAAAAAAAAAAAAAATTGCATCATCTACTTTTGATAATTCTTTCACAATCTTTTTTTTATATATTTATCTATAGGTTTATATATTTGCTTTCTTTGTTTATTTGTTAACATATTTTTCATTTAGTTATATATATATATATATATATATATATATATATATATATATATATATATATATATGTGTGTCTTTTGTTTTATGCTAATCTTGATGAAATTTTCCAGATGCGATGACCATGATAAGCTTTTCCATTACAAAAAATCAAAACGCTCCAAGAAACTTCAGCACTGAAACTGGTCTCAGCATAAGGATATGTAAGTGTTCATTTTCACTATTATTATTACTATATATATATATATATATATATATATATATATATATATATATATATATATATATATATATGTATTTTTTTTTCTTCAAGTCTTTCCCTGAGTTGTTAAAATACACATTCGGGATTTTTTTTTTTTTTTTTTTTTACAGAATCCACATCAACAATTTAATTTCCTTGTATCAATTCTAACTTTGCATAAGTTCTAAGCAATTAATCATATAGGTTAATTTGAGAACCCGTACGGACCAGAGTACCATAAAAAGATTTATGATCCGAGGATAATCCACAGGAAAAAAAAAATGCTGATCACTTTATATTCTACTATTCCTCCTTTCTCCAATCCTCCTTAACACTCTTTTATATCAAGTATATTGAGGCTTCAGCTACTCCGTGTAATATCGCCCCAAGGATAAAAGCGCTGATATTGCTAATTATCTGATGATATTGTTTAACATCACAAATTCCCCCCTATCGGGAAGCTAGAACGGTGCCCCTCACAGGGGACTTTAAAGCGTGGAGTTTAATTAACCATACCCTTGGTTCAACTTCGCCGGCGGCAGGGTTCGATCCGCCATCCCTTCGACCTTCGTCGAAAGTAACGACGCCCTAACCCGCCCAGCCAGCGAACTGAGGATATACAAAGGGATATTTACCATGAAAGAATTGACATAATATAGTACACTTCGGACAACATTACCCGCGGTATCCACCCACACCGTGCAGACACCAACAGTGCGTAATATAGTTTTTTCCTCTATTTCCAGCATTACATTTCTCTATCCTCGATAAGATCTTTACCGATTTTGAATAGGTGAAAGTAAGTCTTAACCTTTAAGAGAAGCAAATGTCATGAGAATGTTTTCCCCAGAACTATTTGGAATAAGGTCAAAGGTTGTCAAGTCTGATCAACAGATGACATAGAGACAAGATTTTTTTTATTATGTTTTTGCGGGGTGGGTGTTGACAGATGGTGTTCGTCACAAAAAAAAAATCGACAACGAAAAATATCTTAGACTTCATAAAAAAAAAAAACAACTTCTGATGCTCTTCAGTGTCTAGATTTTTTTTTTTTGGGGGGGGGGAATGGGCCCTGAATCTACGTGGAAGAATATGAAAAGAGGATGTATATAGTCCCCTCGTTCCACCTTATTATTCCCGTTTTAAGAAACGTAAGGAACACAGTAGTGATATTCTTGTCCCCCACTATACGGTGTGTGTGTTGGGGGGGGGGGCAGAGAGAGCTGTTAAACAAGAGCTTAGCAAGATGAGACACCTATGGAACAGAAATAAATTAATAAAACGATGATAATGATAGAGGTGGTGATGGTGGTGATGGTGTTGATGATGAGGGTGATGGTGATTGATGATGGTGATGGTGATGGTGGGGGTGGTGGTGATGGTGGTGGGGATAATGGTGATGGTGGTGATGGTGGTGATGATGGTGGTGATGGTGGTGGTGGTGATGATGGTGGTGATGATGGTGGTGATGGTGGTGGTGGTGATGATGGTGGTGATGGTGGTGGTGATGGTGGTGGTGGTGATGATGGTGGTGGTGATGATGGTGGTGGTGATGGTGGTGGTGGTGATGATGGTGGTGGTGATGGTGGTGGTGATGATGGTGGTGGTGATGATGGTGATAATGGTGGTGATGGTGATAATGGTGGTGATGGTGATAATGGTGGTGATGGTGATAATGGTGGTGATGGTGATAATGGTGGTGATGGTGATAATGACGTTGACGGTGATGTAAGTGACAAGTAAATAAAATAAAAAGAAAGATGTTAGGAAAATTTCATCCTCTCCACAACAAAGATTGCAAGCTCAGAGACACGAGTTGCTCCTGCTATCATTACTCCTCATCCACATCACCACCATCACTCACCACCTACCACTTTCACACCATCACGCACCACCTACCACTTTTTACACCACCACCAGTACCTCTTATACCACTACTACCACCTACATCACCACAATAATTTTTACATAATCACTTCAACCTCGAAAATCATCACCACTACGTTCAATGGCTCTTTCACCGTCATCACTATTTGCACCACCATATCCTCTTAGATAAACAACATTACCAACTCTTATACCACAAATATCTTCTACAACAACAGCTTGACTCTAAACCCATGCGCATAATAATTTACGGCACCATCACCACCACCACCATTACCTCTTCTACCATCACCATTACCTCTTCCGACACCACCACCATTACCTCTTCCGACACCACCACCATTACCTCTTCCGACACCACCACCATTACCTCTTCCGACACCACCACCACCATTAACTCTTCCGACACCACCACGATTACCTCTTCCACCACCACCATTACCTCTTCCACCACGATTACCTCTTCCACCACGATTACCTCTTCCACCACCACCATTACCTCTTCCACCACCACCATTATCTTTCACCACCACCACCATTACCTCTTCCACCACCATTACCTCTTCCACCACCATTACCTCTTCCACCATTACCTCTTCCACCACCATTACCTCTTCCACCACCATTACCTCTTCCACCACCATTACCTCTTCCACCACCATTACCTCTTCCACCACCACCACCATTACCTCTTCCACCACCACCATTACCTCTTCCACCACCACCACCATTACCTCTTCCACCACCACCATTACCTCTTCCACCACCACCATTACCTCTTCCACCACCACCATTACCTCTTCCACCACCACCATTACCTCTTCCACCACCACCATTACCTCTTCCACCACCACCATTACCTCTTCCACCACCACCATTACCTCTTCCACCACCACCATTACCTTTCCACCACCACAACCACCATCACCTCTTCCACCACCACAACCACCATCACCTCTTCCACCACCACAACCACCATCACCTCTTCCACCACCACCACCATTACCTTTTCTACCACCACCATTACCTTTTCTTCCACCACCACCATTACCTCTTCCACCACCACCATCACCTCTTCCGCCACCACTAACTCTTCCACTATCACCATTACCTCTTCCACCACCACTAACTCTTCCACCACCACTGCCACCGCTACCACCACCATAACCACCACCACTACCACCACCACTGCCTCTTCCACCACCAGCAGCAGAGGCACGAGGTGTTGAGATAATCCATCAATCATCTCGATATAGGACGACGCAGGCCACCAGGTGCCAGCGGCCATTTGGTAGCGCGCGAGGAGAGATGGTATCGCCCAAATCGTTCTGGCCCTGTTTTCCGAGGTGATGAGTATCACTACCAATCGGAGACGTCATGTCTGACTGAAGTGTGAAACCTAGGACTATGCCTCGATTGGAGAGAGAGAGAGAGAGAGAGAGAGAGAGGAGAAAGGGAGAGCAGGAGAAAGGGAGAGAAAGAGGGAGATAGGGGGAGGGGGAGGGTGAGAGGGAGGGGGAGAGGGAGAGGGAGAGAGGGAGAGAGGGGGAGAGGGGGAGAGGGAGAGGGAGAGGGAGAGGGAGAGGGATAGGGGGAGAGGGAGAGGGATAGGGGGAGAGGGAGAGGGATAGGGGGAGAGGGAGAGGGATAGGGGGAGAGTGAGAGGGGAGAGGGAGAGGGTAAGGGAGGGAGAGAGGGAAAGAAGGGAGGAGGGAAAGAGGAGAAAACTTTGAAGGTCAGGCTAGTTTTCAAAAGAGATATTCTTGACAATTCTAAACATGCAGTATAAGCACAATTTTCGTGTGCTTACATGTTTTTGTGAATTTCCTGTAAGACCAAATCTAGGCTAGGAGCGAAAAATTACGTTGAGGGATTCCGGCCATTATTGAATATAGGCGAAGTCACAGGAAAAAAATGCACCGGATGAAATTTAAAGTATCACTTTCATTAGTGGAGTACCCCAGGGCACAGTCTTTGATCTCGGTATCACTTTCCAACCTCTTTCTCTACGTTCCTATGTTCTTTGTCCCTTGTTTGTAAACTACTGTAACCCGTTCCCCTTCCCACAGTACCTGAGTGATATAACTGATATCATCAGATAGTAAATATTGCCGACCGGATGGTGACTTCATCAGTATCGAAGTGACTTGTTCTCTTGGTGAAACGACGTGGAGAGATGACTTCTGGAAGAAAATTTCACACCAGGAATTCTGAGGTAGAAAAAAAGCACGGTTCATCTTGACTCATTCACTACCAATGGGATGCAACAGAGATGAATAAAATATTCTGGTGGCAGCCAAAATAAAAGGAGAAATGTCATCCTCTTCGGAAAAACTAATCGAAGGGAATTATGACAACTTCACTATCGAAAGGGTACTAAAGACGCGAATGAGATGACCTGGTTCCATCGAGATTAAGATAAGTTTCCCTTCTGTCGATAGATCTATTCTTCTGTTAGTGTAGATATGTTAGATATATAATACATAGTCATAAATAAAAGGTTTGTTTTATGATTCGTGAAAATATCTCGTTCGTGTAGACCTCTGCCAGAGGAGTTTGGGTTTTTGTATTTTGGATTTCTTTATATTTTGAGTTTCTTTATATTTTGAGTTTCTTTATATTTTGAGTAACTTCATATTTTGGGTTTATATTTCGGGTTTCTTTATATTTCAGGTTTTTGTTTTGATATGTGACTCCATAATGGTTTGCCGTAGTGAATCGGTGTGTCGATGTGCCAAATTCAGACGCAAAATTGCTTTGTGTGTTCAAAATAAACCTGTGTAAACTTTTGAAACTTGCAAGACTTTTTGTACCTGGCAATCATCGATTAACAGTACTGATCACAAGCAAGTCGGTTAGCATTTTTTTCTGAGAACAAATACTTTCATTCAGTGTTGAGAAGCCCCTCATCCTAAATAGATTAGGGCGAGATTGGTGATGATACTTTGTCAGAGAAAATATGAAAGCAATATTAGTTTTGTGTTTATGTTAGGGACAACGAAAGAATTGTAAAATTGATGAAGCTTCTAAGGAGAAAAGAAGAAAGGGAGGAGAGATAAGTAAAAAAGAATGATGATGACGAAGATGACGATGATGACTAAGCCGACGATGACGACGATTACGACGACGATGATGACGATGATGACGATGACGACGATGACGACGATAACGATGACGACGATGATGACGATGACGATGATGACGATGACAAAAATTATGTTGATGATGAAAATGATTATGATGAAAATGATGATGAAAATGATGGTGAAAATGATGATGATGAAAATTATGGTGAAAATGATGACGATAATGATGAAAATAATGATGATGAAAATGATGACGACACTGACGATGACGATGACAATGATGACGATGACAATGATGACAACGATGATGGTGGTGATAGTGGTGATGGTGATGACGACGACGATGGTGATGATGACGATGATGACGACGATGACAACTATGATCATGATGACGACGACGATGATGATGATGATGATGACGATGATGATGATTTTGTTTAACGTCGCAAACTCCCCGTATCAGGAGGCTAGGACGGTGCCCCTCACAGAGGACTTTGTGGCGTGTAACTTGATAAAACATGCCCTTGGTTCAACTTCGCCGGCGGCAGGGTTCGAACTGATCGTCATCTCGACCTCCGCTACAGGTAGCGACGCTCTAACCCGCTCGGAAAATAAGAGACAAAGAGAGGGAAGGAGAGGAAAGAAGAGAGAAAAAAAGTGGAATGAGAAGTACGTGGGTTGAGAAAAAGAGAAGGACGGGGAGGAAAAAGAGGAAAGAAGAGTAAAGGAGGATGAGAAAGTACGAGTAGAAGGGGGAGGAAGAAGAGTAAGGAAGAATAAGGGAGCCAGAGTGAGTGAGGTTGAAGAAAGGACAAGAGACAAAGAGAAAGAAGTTACGAAAAACGGAAAATCTTCAAAAGCTTAAAAAAAAAAAAAGGTGAAATAGACATGGCAGAGTGTAATGGAGGGATATAATGTGGAGGGGAGGGGAGGGGAGGGGGGCCTGTGGAGGGAGGGGCAGTGGTGAGGGGCCGGGAGGGCCCTTGTTTATTGGAGTCGAGGCAACGGGGCACCCGCGCCTCCTAATAGAGGTCTGCGGGAGGCCCTACTTCCACTTCGCCGCCGCGTCCAGCACCACCTTCATTACCTTTACTACTACTACTCCTCTTCTCCTGTACATGCATGGTCTATCCTACGCTCCGCACTCGTAGGCTGTTGACACCATATTTCTCTACGTCGTTCTCTAGATGTTCTTCGCAGGGTAAGTTCTATCTTTCTAGAGATTCTAGATGGATTGGCAGAGAATAGCTGACTTCTAACCTTTGTCATATCTAACTGGAGTAGAGAAAATTTGATGTCGTTCACTGTCAGTTTCTTCTCTTCCCTCATTCGACACAATTTTGCACACAGGTCTACTGTCTCCTTCAGGGAGACACGGTATTTGCTTTACGACAGTCTTAACTCTGGTTAAACTGGTAGACTCGACTGGGAAATTTGTACGCAAACACACTCGGAGACACTCAGACACAGGACATGCACACATGCAGACACACGAAGGCACACGAAGACAAATGCATGCACACGCGTACACACGTGTGTACACGCATACACGTACACATGCACACATACACACATACACATACACACACATACAGACGCACATACACACACACACACTCACATACACATACACATATACACATACACACACATACACACACATACACACACATACACACACATACACACACATACACACACACACACACACACACACACACACACACACACACACACACACACACACACACACACACACACACACACACACACATACATACATACACTTACACACACACACACACACGTATGCGCGAACATATGCGCGTACAAAAGTAAGCGTACGAGTATGAAGAAGACAGATGGACAAAGATAGCTAGATGTCGACAGACAGGCAGAGATACTGATGAACAAATAGTCCGATATATTGATAGACAGGTTAGACATACAGGTGGACAATCAGCGATATAGTCATGTATACATACACGGATAGTTATACTAGTGAGAGAATAGTCAGAGACGTGAAGACAATCATACATGCAGACATATGGGCAGTCAGACTGAAAATCAGAAGAGACAGACGGAGAGTTTTATAGCCTCAGGACTGACCAGTAGGCAGAGCTGGGCAGTATGAGGAATGTTGTGGCACAAGACTCACAACATCTTCAGGACTATTTTACATTCCGCTTCACCTCGGGGCAGAGAGGTCTTGGTGGTAAGTGTCTTGCTGGGTGACGACAGGTTTCCAGGACCTGATGACGGAGAACTCCAGCTAGACTCTCCCGGATTACGGGTAGGTCCTTGGGAGTCCTGTCCGGGCCCAAACTTCCCCCACTACCTGTCCCACACACCCCACCTCTACCCTTTCGCCCACGCCTCTGGTCCATACGTCGGCCTCCATTGAACATTCGTTCTTTGCTTAACACGTGGCACAATTTCTCGCTACAGTGACACCTCCCCCCCCTCTTTACCGAAAAAATATATGAAATAGACTAGCGCATTGGTCTTCAATCTCGGCATCCTAAACTTGCTCAGAGTCCACAGACACTTCAGAGAGATTCCACAATCCGAAGATCGGTAGCTCTTAGTGGATGCCAAATTATTTTATTCGGTGTTAAGATAATCCGCCGGGTGACAAGAAATCAGTATTGCGTAAGATCGGAATCTATGCGAAAAAAGGTTAAGGAACACTTGCTTCTCTTATTTACCCCCAATAGATATATAGTAAACTATTATTTAGAAGATTATAAGAAGAAGCGAAGTTTTATTAGTCTTGTCAATTATTTATCTCGTAACTTAATGGAGTTGGAGTTCATAGTCGTCATAAGAGAGGAAATGTACTCACCCCTCGATTTAACGGACCCCCATTTAATGAATTTCGAAAATGACGGACAAAATCCACAGTACTCTCCAGTATATTGTAGGCAGATTGTAGGCTCGTGCTAATCAAAAATGAAATGAATAAAAAAATGAATAAATGAAAATAAACAAGTGAATGAATAAGTAAATTGATGAATGAATGAGTGAATGTATAATTAAATATTAATAAAGATATAAATAATAGACAAGTAAACAAACGAAATAACTAATTAATAAACAATTAAATAACAAATAAATAAATGAATAAAAAATAGAAAAAAGTAAAACAAAGAGAGATAAGATAAATAATTAAAATAGACACTAAACCTTATATTTTATTAAGATAGCTTTCATCTCCTAACAATCATAGATATCTCTTGAGTCAATTAGAATAGATTAATTAAAGATAAAAACAATGAAATAACGTGAGAGGCACTAGTATGTATAGGCAGTTCCCTAATTTGGTAACTGATGAATTCATGAATGCTGCAGTTCGGCAGCATATACCTGCGTAACTCAACATAGCTAGATGAAGACCCCTTGAATTGAATAAACGAACAGTCATTTTTTAAATCGCCGATGAATATTGATCAGTAGAAAGGGATAGTAAACACTATCAGAAACGGGATTCTGTTCACCGGAACAAATGATAACTTATTTGTCAGAGGAAGTGTCTGTTACAAAACGGCAGGAGAGGAAAAACTGTGAACTATCGAGTAGACATTGATCGCGTGAACAGAGAAGGGATGTTATAATAGGTTGCAACTCAAGCAGGATTTACACTAGACACTCTGAGCGTTAGGATAAACATTAAGCTGAATTTCAATTTAATTGTTGCCTCTATTTTCACTAAGTAGGAAACCTGCACCCCCACAGTGGCCGGCAACGGTCCTTGGTCCGTCTTGCAGATCTGTCCAGCAAGATACTTTAGACCCGGGGTTCTCAACCTATTTTCACGTAAACCCCGTACTTATGCATTGCTATTCTTTAATCTTCTGGAGATGACTTCAACACTAAATTTAATCGTTTTCCATCCACTAACTGCTGGTGGTTTTCGGTTAGCGGCCCGACTTGTGAACCGCCGTAGACCAATAGGGTTTCTTGGACCACAAGTTGAGAACCACTGCTTTAGACTCTTGTCTGTGTTGTATTGGTGTAGGACTGTTTCTCTATCACCAAATGAAAGTGGTAAAGGAGAAGAGAGCAGCCACCGGTTGTCAGATTTTCATGTGCAAAGAAGTGGAACAAATGCAGTTGAAGTTGAGATAATAATGTTAAGATAAACTTTACCATGAACGTGAGGCTGAACGTTTGTCTGTGTGTTAGGCTGAACGTGAGGCTAGACGTCTGTTTCAGCTTTAGACTGAACGCTAGGTTGAACGTAAGGGTTAACATTAGTCTAAACGTTACACTGAATGTTAGTCTGAATTTAATTTCAATATTTGGCTTAACGTTAGTCCAGCCTATAGTTCCTCGAAGCGGAAGGTCTTGCTGATCAAAAACGTAGTCAGAGGATCTTGTGTGATTTTAAAGACTAAATAGACGTCTACAACTCTATAAAGTGCCTCATCCTCCAGAAGGGCCACGATACTAAATGTACCAAATACCCCCAATATATATATATATATATATATATATATATATATATAATATAATATGTGTGTATATATGTATATATAATATATATTTATATATATATATATATATGGATTATATATATATATGGATTATATATATATATATATATATATATATATATATATATATATATATATTAATCACGAAGAACCCATAGTCGGAATAAAAGGAAACTTTAGAAGAATGTATAACTTATATATTTCGGCTAATAGCTATAGCCCTCTTCAGGAGAGTACAAAATACAAGAATTTGCAGAGACGTAAGTACGATGAGATGTGAGTAGAAAGGGAACACACACAGCTAAAACAGGACGACCCGTCTCGTAGGACGGAGTCAGGGGTGAGGGGATGTGTGGGTGGAGGTGTGAGGTCATGAGTGAAACGGGCGGGAAGCAGGGTCAAGATGGTTATAATTCTTAACCAAGCGGCTCACAGATAGCCGTGAGATTATGTCCGGGGACGATTGACCTTTGGAGATGTTCATATACATTATTCGATTAAGGCGGATTCAACAATATTTCTTCAACTACTGTTCGACTTGAACAAAATTTTGGCCTGGTCCAAGTCAAGACAGTGATTTTTGGTACTGACGTGTTACAATATATATATATATATATATATGTAAATATATATATATATGTATATATATATATATATGTATATATATATATATATATGTATATATATATATATATATACGATATGTATGTACATATATATATATAATTATATATACATATATAAAAACATACATATATAAATATATATATACACATGCATATATGTATATATATTTATATATAAATATTTATATATATATAATATACATATATATATACATATACACGCACACACACACACACTTCAGCGAATGGACGGCTTGGATGACGTTCTGAAGAAAACTAAAGTCTGTGGATCCCAACGCAAAGAGAAGTGCCTAGTGTTTTTACAGGGTGGGGGGGAAATTCCTCGTGGAGTAGTGGGAAAGTAGGGAAAGAGGAAAAGGGGAGGGATTACTGAGGGAAATGGAAGGAAATGAGGAGGGAGTAGACTTGGCCCAGCCAGACAAGCGAAAGGTAAACAAAAGACTGAGTGAGGATGAAATGTCTAATAAAAAATGTAAAGATTAGAAGTATAGAGAGGAGTAATACAGAAGAAAGTGACGAGAATATGTTCCAGGGATTTAAAGAGGGTGGGGGGGACACAACCCCCCCCCCCCGACTGATAAGACTAGAGGAGAGAGTTGATAAGGTGATCGAGGACTTGGAACGTAAGTTAGGTAATGTTGACTCCATTTTCCAGAGAATTGAAAGGTTGGAACAACTAGAGAAGGCTAACAGAAACTTAACTGAAGAAATAGAGGACCTAAAAAGACAGTTAGGAAATGTAAAGGAGGAGAATGAGAAATTGAAGAAGAATAGTAATGAAAACAGAGAGACAATAGCTAAAGAAGCTAAAAACTGGATAACAACCCAAGAAGGGAATAAGGTTTCATTCACTGACATAGTCAAACAGCAATTGAAAGAACATAATGAAGACTCAGTTATTAAAGTGATGAGACAGAAGGAGAATATAGTAAGAGAATTAGCTGACAAAAAGAAATGTATAATTATATTAGGAATGGAAGAGAAACATAACCCAGATAGAACCGCAAGAATCAAGGAGGAAAATGAAAGGGTAAGCAGTTTATTAAAATTAGTCCAGGAAGATGAACCAGAAATTATAAAGGAAATTGAGGAAAAATTCAGACTCGGAAAATATAGTACAGATAAGACCAGACCAATTAAGATTAAATTCAGGTCACAAACAACGGCAGAGAAAATTCTATCCAAGACAGGGAAACTAGCAACAAATGATCAATATAAAAAGGTATGGATAAAAAGAGAAATGAATAAGGAGGAAAGAGAGGCAGAAAAGCAGAAAAGAATTGAAGCTAAGGCAAAAAACGAGGAAAGAACGGAGTCAGAGAAAGAGAGATTCTATTGGAGAGTAGTGAACATGAAAATAAAGCAGTTCGACATACTAAAGAAAAACATAAGGGAAACAGAGAACACAATGGAAGTGGCAGAAAACTAAGAGTGTCTTACACAAATATAGATGGATTGATAACAGGATTGAATGAACTGAATGATTATTTGAAAGAAAAAGAACCAGACATAATGGGAATTGTAGAAACAAAATTAAAAGGCCCACTACCACCCAACAGTGTAGGACATGATACATACAATTATTGGATTAGAAACAGAGAGAAAAAACAAGGGGGTGGAGTTATGTTCCTGACTAAGAAGGATATAAACGTGAAAGGTGTCATATATGGAAAGAATACAGTAGAGATGATTATGATAGAAGTGGAAGACCGAGATAAGAAGAGCAGAAAATTTGTGATCAATTATGTGCCTCCGAAAACAGCCTCATGGGAGGAGAGTGAACATAAAAGTATGTTAGAGGACACAAAGATAGCATTAACTAAAATAATGGAAGACGGAGGAAGAATAGTTATGATGGGCGACTTTAATTGCAAAGAAATCTGCTGGGAAGAAATGACAGTAAAGAGTGGTGATGACTCATGGGGAAATGCTCTACTTGAGATGATTACTGACCATTCAATGACACAATGGATACAAGAGAACACTAGGTATAGAAATGAAGAAGAACCATCGAGGCTAGACTTAATAATTACATCTGAACCTAGAATAGTGGACAAGATTGAATATAAAACACCAATAGGTAAAAGTGACCACATATTGATTGAACTGGAACTTAATGAAGAAAAATATATGAAAAGAAATGAACAATATAGAAAAGGAAGAATGATGTATGAAAAAACAAACTTTGATAAAATAAGAGAATTCTTCCAACAAGAAAACTGGGAAGAAATATACAAAGAAGAAACATCAGTGGAAGAGAAATGGAATATTTTGACAAAAATTTACAAAGAAGGAGTGGAAAAGTATGTCCCAAGACAAAAACAAGAAAAAGAATATGTAAAATGCTGGTACAACAAAAGTTGTAGGGAGTTAAAAGACAAAAGAGACAAAGCCTGGACCGGATGGAAAAAAGACAGAAGACCTGAAAAATGGAAAATATATACTAGTTATAGAAATGAATATGTACAAAAGTGCAGAGAGGAAAAAAGAAAATATGAAAAAGATGTTATAGAAAAGTGTAAAGATCAACCAAAACTATTCTACAGATTTGTAAACAATAAACTGAAAAACAAACAAGACTTGGAGAAATTAAGACAAGGAGGAGTTGAATACACTGAGGAAATGGAAATGGCAGAAATTATGAACAAACATTTTAAATCAGTGTTTACAAGGGAAAATATACAACCTGAAGAGATTGAGTGGAAGGAAAAAGTCCCCCCTATGGAAGAAATAGAAGTAACGAAGAATGAAATATTGACACACTTGGGTAATTTTGATGTCAGAAAATCGCATGGGCCAGATGAAATAGCAAACTGGATTCTGAAAGAATGTAGGAATGAACTGGCAGACAAAATACATAGCATAATAAGCAGT
>NC_134807.1:30732677-30753594 GCF_046742065.1 Oratosquilla oratoria
CACATGTATATTATACACACATACAAAATATATATACAAATATATATACAAATATATATAATATATAAATATATATATATACCTATATACACATATATATACATATATATATAAATATAACATATATGCATATATGTATATATGTGTATACATATATATATATATACACATGTATATATATATATATATATTTATACATATATATTTATACATATATATATTTATATGAGTATATATACATATATAAACATATATAAATATATATTTATATATATAAATATATATATATTTATATATATATGTATTTATATATTTATATATATAATATATATACATATATATATGTATATACATAATATATATAGTACATACACATATACATATGTACACACACACTCATATATGTATATATATATATATATATATATATATATTATTATATATTATGACAAATAAGACTGAAGGTGGAAGAAGCAGACGAGGAGTAATGGGAGAATTTCACGCTCTAACGTTTCGACCCGCAGGGTCTTGATCACAAAGCTAACAACTCAAACGTAACAGGATATTATATACATGGACGGGTCATCTCATTGGACGCTTCGGAGAGCTTGTTATTTTATTTGCGTATTCTTTTATTATTAATAAGCTTGTGACTTTTGCTAAACCTATAAAGCCTTCTCTATGATTAATGTTGTTATTAGTGTTGATATATGCTGCCTCAATTGTCTTCCTTAGTTTCTTGGATGATCCTTTATTTAATACGGTTGTGTTGTTCCAGTCTGGAAGGTGGACATGTTTATCCACATGCATTACTATGGAGTTAGATGTCCTATGGACTTTTACGGCATTTTTATGTTCATTTGTCCTTAAGTCCGCGACCAGATTCACCAAATATGAAGAGGGACAGCTTTTACACGGGATTTTATAAACAACGCTGTTTTCGTTAGTGGGATTATTGTATCTACGTGTTACCAAATGTCCTACTTTGTTACCTGATGTCCTGGCTATTTTAATTCCCGCTTTTAGGAGAAAAGTGTCTAAGTATGAATTAACATTAGAGTTTGGTACTGTAATATATCTGGTTTCAATATTACATTTATTATCATTCTTATTTTCATCTTTACTTTTGTTAATTATTTCTTTGGCTTTCTTTTTCAACCTACATGAGAGACCTTTTGGATATTTGAGTTTGATGAAAGTCTCAGTAATATGTTGTAATTCAAGATCTAGAAATTCTTTACTGCATATACGAAATGCTCTGAGGAAGAAACCTATTATAATACCTGTTTTAGTTCTGTCATTATGTCCTGAGTAGAAGTGTATATAGTCTTCTTTATTGGTGGGTTTCCGGTATACTGAAGATTTCACATTTTTATCTATTCTATGGATAATTGTGTCTAAGGTAATTTTCCGTCATTTTCATTTTCTGCAGTAAATTGTATATTTTCATTTACACTGTTTAATCTCCTGAGTTTGTTGCTAATGTCTGTATCCTTAGGTACAATTACGAGTATGTCATCAACATACCTAAGCCATTTACTATTCCTACCCATTAGTGTCATGTATTCTTCTGTTTCGAGTATTTCCACGTATAAGTTTGCTAACACTGCAGAAAGGGGACTACCCATGGCGAGGCCAGAATGTTGCCTGTATTCAATATTAATCATAGAGAAGGCTTTATATGTTTAGCAAAAGCCACAAGCTTATAAATAATAAAAAAATACGCAAATAAAATAAGAAGCTCTCCGAAGCGTCCCATGAGATGACCCGTCCACATATAATCAGACAAGAAACAATGGTCTCAAACTGTCCGGAAATAGATTCAATTTGGAAGTAGATAGAAACGACTTTGTCAACCGTGTAGTTAATGAATGGAATAGGCTTCCTGCACAGGTAGTGCAATGTAGTTAATTTCGAAGCTTTAAGAATCATTTAGATAAACACCTGGGCAAGATGCTGTAATGATTATAATTTATTTTATATTATTTGTTTTTTTTGTTATCATTTGTCTGATTTTTATTTATTATTAGTTGTATGTCAAATTATCATTATTTACTATTTACCTGTTTATCATTTAACTATACCTATGCATTTATTTATGTATTTTATTTGTTATTTACATTAATATAGTTTTTATTTATCATTTTATTAGAATTTTTTCGCATCAGACCTAGATATGGACCAAAAGGTCTCCTGTCGGCATGCTCCGCCTTTGTAATCCTTTTTAATATATATATATATATATATATATATATATATGTGTATATATATATATATATATAATATGTGCATGTATGTATATATATATATATATAATATGCATATGTATGTGTGTATATATATATATATATATGTGCATATATGTATATATATATAATATATATCATATGTGCATATATATAATACATATGTGCATATATATGTATATATATATAATGTGCATATATATGTATATATATATAATATATGTGCATATATATGTATATATATATATATATATATATATATACCGTATTTTCCGGCTTAAAATGCGCATCGGGTTAAAATGCGCACCCATACACTTCGTTATCTCAGTACACAGATAGCGCGCACCGACGTATAACGCGCATGCCCGATCGCATTTGTCTATAACGCAGTTTTACCTCGGTATTTATATCATGTGAACGAGGTTACATGGAGAAGTATTTTTCATTGGCTAGAGCCACCGCTGGGAAATCTGTTGATTTGTCACTAAATTAAGTGTCAGTTTAGGCATCAATCAGGACACAACTAAGAAAAAGTCGGAACTACATGTACCGGTATATGACTCATGTTGTGCGTTGGTCCCTTATTACTTTGTAGCTTAAATAGTTTGTAGGAAATATGATCTAAAAAAAAAGTTTATTGAAAGTAAAATATACAGAAAAATTTCGGGATTTTTACAGAAAATGTTCATTTTATATCTTGAGGAAATAATTCGTCTTTACCATTTTTTATTTAATACTGAAACAAACTACAGACTGTTTCGTTTTAGCTTTGAACCTGCAATGACAGTGGTGAAATAGGACAGTCTCTCATCGAGGTGACGGTTAGTTAATATAACTCCCGAAAGAGGGTGTTGTAGTCAGGTGTTTGACACGAGTTTATGAACGGCCGCAACGGAATTTGTACCATACCTAAAGTGAAGCAACAAAGCCAACATAAAAATTCAAACTAGGATGCTGTGAACATGGGCAAATATCATGAATATTGATCATGTTTCATGGTGTTTAGGCCTATCTAAACATGAAAAATAAGATTCGATAGTACCTACCTATACCAAATATTTATATACGGTAGCCCATGCTGGCGTATTCTTTCATGTCACCATGGCTGTTCTTCTTGTTCTCACGGAACGTCACGGAGAAGTGTGCCTCCCGACTTTGTGACGGCCAACATCGTCACGTTGTTGTGAAAAAAAATTACACACACAGCCGCAGAATTTTTATCGTAGGCCGTAGATAATGCGCACCACCGGATAACGCGCACCCCCCATTTTTAGGCCCTTCCAACGGAAAAATCAACACATATATACACGCGTTCATGTCCGCGTTCCTGCTAACCCACGCCATTCGAGTCCGCTTGGTTTTACAACAGGGGTTAGAAAAGAAAAAGAGGAAACTAGTTGAGGCAGCATATATAGCATCTCAGCCTTGCCTTAATCACAGGGACGGATTCATCAAACTGTCTCAAATGTCCGGACGACTCATCCGCCGGGAGATGAGGAAACAAGAGGACTCGAGTGGCGTGGGTTAGCAGGAACGCGGACATGAACGCGTGTATATATATATGTTGATTTTATGCTTATGTACTCATACTCTGAAGAAGTCCTGTTAAGGACGAAACGTGAGTAAATTTACACTCCAACATTACTCGGTGTTTATCTCACCACCCTTCCACTCATATATGTATATATATGTATATAAATATGTATATATAATATATATATATATATATATATAATATATATATATAATATATAATGTATATAATGTATATGTATATATATATAATGTATATGTATATATATATAATGTATGTGTATATATATATAATGTATATGTATATAAATAATGTATATGTATATATATATAATGTATATATATATATATAATGTATATGTATATATATATATAATGTATATGTATATATATATATAATGTATATGTATATATATATATAATGTATATGTGTATATATATATAATGTATATGTGTATATATATATAATGTATGTATATATATAATGTATGTATATATATAATGTATATGTATATATATATAATGTATATGTATATATATATAATGTATATGTATATATATATAATGTATATGTATATATATAATGTATATATATGTATGTGTATATATATGTGTATATATATGTGTATATATATATATATGTGTATATATATGTATGTGTATATATATGTGTATATATATGTGTATATATATATATGTGTATATATATATGTATATATATATGTATGTATGCAAAGAAATCACAAAACACACGTGATAAAATATTTTTGCAGAAACCACCGGGAAATTGAAAAAACAGATACCGAACGTTTTCGTCTATTTAGACATTTTCATAAATAGACGAAAACGTTCGGTATCTGTTTTTTCAATTTCCCGGTGGTTTCTGCAAAAATATGTATGTATATATATATGTATGTATATATATGTATATATGTATGTATATATATATGTATATATATGTATATATATATATGTATGTATATATGTATGTATATATATATGTATATATGTATGTATATATGTATGTATATATATATGTATGTATATATATATATAATGTATATATGTATGTATATATAAATGTATATATATACATTTATATATATATGTATATATACATTTATATATATGTATATACATTTATATATATGTATATATATGTATATATATACATTATATATATATGTATATATATGTATATATGTACATTTATATATATATGTATATATATACATTTATATATATGTATATATATACATTTATATATAAATGTATATATACATATAATATACAATATATATATAAATGTATATATATACATATATATATATATACATATATATATAAATGTATATATATACATTTATTATATATATACATATATATATAAATGTATATATATACATTTATATATATATGTATATATATTGTATATATACATTTATATATATAATATATATATATATATATATATATATATAAACACATATGTATATATATATGTATATATATGTATATATATATATGTATATATGTAATATATATAAACTATATATATATATATAATATGTACATTTATATATGGGGTATTGGCTGCATGTTATTGTGGCAAAGTAGCATGCAGTTGATACTTTAGGGTCTATATGGGGCGCCCCTACTGACCAGAGCCACACATCATTTTGTCTGTGATAGAGGAAAACTCTGTGCATAGAAATGATGACACTTTTATTGTACGACTGTCCCTCCGTTATGCTGTCCCCCAACCCCTTGTTGCTGTCCTGTACCATTTCACTGAATATACATTTCCTGTTTTAGCCAACCCTGTGGTGGGGGAAGAGAATGCCACTACCAATTTTTTCCACTTGAGTCATAAAAGGCGACAAGAAAACGGGACGGGGATGGGATTAGGAGTCCTACTACTTGTAGCCCCAAAACGGGACATTCCTAAAAAAAGAAGAAAAGGCATAAGAGGATCTGGGAGTTTTCCAACCAATACCCTAAGGTTTTGGTCTTTTAATGTGTGTGGATGTGGTACAGATGAGAGTAAAAGGGAAGAGAAAGGCAGTATGTTTGTGAGAAAGATGGATGTACTGTCTTTGAGTGAAACTAAAATGAAATGAAAGGGCAACTGTAAGTTTGGGAGTGTAGCTGGGAGGTACTCAGGAGTAAAGAGGGGACGAGGGAGAGAATTAGTGGCTATACTAGTAAGTGAAGAGATAAGTAAGCGGGTAGTGGAGTGGAAGGAGGTTTCGTCAAGGTTGATGTGGATTAAGGTGAAGCTGGGAACGGAGATATGGGTTTTTGTAAGTGTGTATGGACCTGGTAGTGAAAAGAGCTTAGAGGAAAGGGAGTTTTTTTTTGG
Organism: Oratosquilla oratoria; assembly: GCF_046742065.1. Classification (NCBI taxonomy): domain Eukaryota; kingdom Metazoa; phylum Arthropoda; class Malacostraca; order Stomatopoda; family Squillidae; genus Oratosquilla; species Oratosquilla oratoria. Next base: position 30,738,819 of record NC_134807.1, read on the forward strand.
GTAGATATAAATGAGTGCATAGAGGAATTAGGGAAAAATGTCAATGTAGTCGTATTGGGAGACCTTAAAGCTAGGGTAGGGAATGAACCAATATACAGAGTGATTGGGAAGTATGGAGTTCCAGGTAAAAATCGTAGTGGAGAAATGATGGTGGAGATGTGTCTTGAAAGAGAGTTGATGATAGCAAATACAGTGTTTAGGAAGAAAGTCAAGCATAAGTACACATGGGAAAGGGTGGTGGATGGATGGGTGGGAGATAGAGCGTTAATGGACTATATAGCGGTGACTAGGAGTGTGGTAGGAAGAGTTAAGGATGTACATGTTCTAAGGGGAGAGAGTGAGAGAATATTAGATCATTTTCTGGTGGAAGGTAAAATAAGAGTTGAGAATAGGTGGAGAGAGAGGAAAAGGGCAGAAGGTAGGGAGGTACTCGGAGTGAACTGCTTAAATGAGGAAAAAAAGGAGAGTGAGTATAAGAAGAAGCTGAAAGAGGAGTGGGAGTAAGGGATAGAGTAGAACTAGAAGTGGAGGAGGAATGGGGATGGTTCAAGGAGTGAGTCATAAGGTGTGCAAAGATGGTGTGTGGAACAAGGAGGGCGAGAGGAAATAGAAGGAAGGGTAGTGAATAGTGGGATAAGGAAGGAAAGAAATGTGTAGAAGAGAAGAAGCAGGCATTCATAGATTGGCTGCAAATTAGGACGAGGGAATCGTATGATAGGTACAAAGTAAAGAGAAGGGAAGTTAAGCATAAGATAAAGGAAGCAAAGAGGAGAGTAGATGTGAAATGGGGTAAGAGTATGACAGAAAAATTTTAAAGCTATAGAAAGATGTTTTGGAAAGAAATTAAAAGAGAAAAAGGAGGCGAATCAAGTAGAGAAGAAAAGGTAAAAGGTGCAGATGGAGAGATGATAATGGAAGAGAAGGCAGTGAGAGGAAGGTGGGCAGAGTATTTCAGAAATTGTTAAATGTGAAGGAGGATAGGGAGGGAAAGGTAGTTGCAGTGGGAAGCGCTAAGAAAATGAGAGTGATGAGTGAGGAAAATGGAGGAGAAATAGGGAAGGATGAAGTGAAAGCAGCTGTTAAGATGATGAGAGCAGGTAAGGCACCTGGTCTGGATGGATGCCATGCAGAATGTCTGAAGAAAGGAGGTACAGTTATGGTGGACTGGCTGGTGAGGTTATTTAATGTTTGTTTAAGAGAGGGTAGAGTGCCGGAGGACTGGAGGAGTGCTTGTATAGTTCCGTTTTACAAGGGAAAGGGGGACAAGTGTGAGTGTAGTAGTTTCAGAGGGATCAGCTTGTTGAGTGTAGTTGGGAAGGCTTATGGGAGGGTCTTGATTGAGAGGATTAGGAGAGGAACAGGGGGGGTAATTGGTGCGGAACAGTGTGGGTTTAGAACAGGTAGGGGTTGTGTAGATCAGATCTTTGTGGTAAGACAGATATGTAAGAAAGCTATAGGAAAAGGCTTTTATGGATCTGGAAAAGGCTTACGATAGGGTAGATAGGAGGGCACTGTGGGAGGTACTGCAGATACGTATATGGGATAGGAGGAAAGCTGTTAAGAGCAGTCAAGAGTTTTTACGAGAGTAGTAGAGCTTGTGTTAGGATTAGAAATGGAGAGAGTGAATGGTTTGAGGTAAAGGTGGGACTTTGTCAGGGATGTGTTATGTCGCCCTGGCTGTTCAATCTTTACATGGATGGGGTGGTGCGAGAGGTGAATGCAAGGGTAGTGGGTCAGGGGTTGGAGATGATTAAAAAAAATGGAGAAAAGTGGGAGGTGAGCCAGTTGTTGTTTGCTGACGACACTGCGCTTGTAGTAGGATCAGAGGAGGGATTGAGGAAGTTAGTGACAGAGTTTGAGAAGGTGTGTGAAAGAAGGAAGCTGAAGATAAATGTGGGCAAAAGTAAGGTGATGAGATGTACAAGGGGAGAGAGTGACAGCAGGCTGGAAGTGAGCATTAAGGGTGAAAGACTGGAGGAAGTGGATAGATCTGATTACAATCGTCTTCCAATGGACAGAATAGAATAAATCAAGTGTATTAACGTAGCAAAAATAAATCGAGAAATGCAGCTGAGTATCTACATCCTTGCTGAACCCTGTAGGATGAGACGTAGGAGGATCAGGGTTTCTTCTTCGGCTTTTGTTATTTACTGAAGAGACGAGGCTCACTGCAGCCGAAGAACAATTTACTCCCTACTGTGAGAACGAGACCTACGTAAGGGAGAAGAGTTCGGCTGCCTGTCATGGTCTGGGGTTACAAATGCACCTATAATGGAAGACCCTCTGGGAGACCTTCTTGAAGAGACTCTCAGGAAGAGCCACTCTGACCGCTCACTGTCGAAGACCCTCAAGGGACTCCATCATTTCTCGCGATCGTCAGTCTTCAAGCAGACGATAAACCCAAAGTAGATGCCTCTAACCCCCTCACCCACACTCCATCCCCACCCCCACCACCACACCGTCGTTCAGAAAGGTAAGATGAGGAGTTTACGCCAAGAGGCTCATATCTATGGCCAAAGCAGTCATCTTTGTCCTATGCACTTGGGCTAGGTAATATCACTCCTGGGAGTTGGAGAGGTGTGCGGGATTCGAACTCGCAACGTAGCCAGCAGATTTTCGATTACGCTAACAGCGCACACGACATAGTTATATATCGACGCGTATTCATCCAGAAATATAGAAGCGCTGGTAAGCTTCATCCCATAACAAAAAGTCAGAGACGAAATCTTTGCTAAGAGTCATGAAGTTCTCCAGAAACTGTAACAGCCACGCCACGTGAGATCCCTGTTACGTGATTCCTCAGAAGAATGATGTATAGATTTTTTTTTGGGGGGGTGGAAACACTATTCGAAAGGAAAACTCTTCAATAATTTATTATATTATTAGAAAGAGCCTCTGAGATCTAAGAATTTTTAGATTTCGGAACGTTCTTTGAAGTTCAGAAGTAGAGAGATATATGTTATCTTGTTTTCTGTAGAATATTTCTAAGCTGTCTGAGATATGCACTGTTACAATGACTTGATCACAGAACTGAGATTTTTTTTTCTTTTTTAACGATACCCTCACTCATACCCTGCTCCATGCTACCCCCTCCCTCCTCCCTCCTCCCTCCTCCCTACTCCCTCCTGCCTACTCCCTCCTCCCTACTCCCTCCTCCCTACTCCCTCCTGCCTACTCCCTCCTGCCTACTCCCTCCTCCCTACTCCCTCCTGCCTACTCCCTCCTGCCTACTCCCTCCTGCCTACTCCCTCCTTCCTCCCTTCCTCCTTCCTCCCTTCCTCCCTTCCTCCCCTTCCTCCCTTCCTCCTTCCTCCCTTCCTCCCTCCCTCCCTCCCTCCCTCCTTCCTCCCTTCCTCCTCCCTCCTCCGAGCAATCAATGAATTTAAGAACAAATGGCCCGGGATATCGTGAAACCTACTTCGAAACTTGTTTGGCCCCGGAGGAGTAGCGGGGGTCCTGGAATGCCCATCGGCACGTCGAGGATTGAGGTCCTTGGAGAAGGGGCCGGAGGACGACGACGAGGAGGAGGAGGAGGAGGAGGAGGAAGAGGAGGAGGTAGTGAAGGAGGAGGAAGCGGTGGAGGAGGAAGTGGTGGAGGAGAAAGTGGTGGAGGAGAAAGTGGTGGAGGAGAAAGTGGTGGAGGAGAAAGTGGTGGAGGAGAAAGTGGTGGAGGAGAAAGTGGTGGAGGAGAAAGTGGTGGAGGAGGAAGTGGTGGAGGAGGAAGTGGTGGAGGAGGAAGTGGTGGAGGAGGAAGTGGTGGAGGAGGAAGCGGTGAAGGAGGAAGCGGTGAAGGAGGAAGCGGTGAAGGAGGAAGCGGTGAAGGAGGAAGCGGTGGAGGAGGAAGCGGTGGAGGAGGAAGTGGTGTAGGAGATGGAGGAAGAGGTGAGGGAAAAGGTGAGGTAGGAAGTGACGGAGTAGGAAAGAGGAGGTTGTGGAGGAATTGGTGGAGGATGAGGCAATGAAGGAGGAGATGGTGGAAAAAATGGTGGAGGAGGAGGTAGTGTAGAAGGATGTGATGGCTATGGAGGAGGAGGGAGAGGTGGGGTGGATAGAGTAGATGGTGGTGAATGAAGTGATGGAGGGGAGAAGGAGATGGTAGAAGAGAAAGACGGTGGAGAAGGAAAAGATGATGGAGGAAGAGGCGGAGAGGAAGAAGTGTTGGAGGAGGAGGTGGAGGAGGAGGTGGAGGAGGTGGAGGAGGAGGTGAAGGAGGAGGTGGAGGTGGAGGTGGAGGAGGAGGTGGAGGAGGAGGTGGAGGAGGAGGTGGAGGAGGAGGTGGAGGAAGAGGTGGAGGAGGAGGTGGAGGAGGAAGATAATGTGGTTTGGGTCGAGGGCGAGCAGTAGAGGTTAGGAAGAGAAGAGACTTGGTTCGAGGGTCAGCAGGGACTCTTGTCGGCTCAACGGGCACGCGGGGCTGAAGATCGATGTCACCGTTCTCAGCTACTGGAACTTGACGCCCAAGAACTCACCAGTCTTACGCCGTCCGCTTTGTCCTTGTCTCAGCTCCTCTTTCTCTTTCTCTCTTTCTCTCTTTCTTTCTCTTTTTCTCTCTTGTTTCTTCTGTTTCACTCTATTTCTCTCTTTCACTCTCTACCTTTCTCCGTTCTCTTTTTGCCTCTCTTTTTGTGTCTATCTTTCTCTGTTCTCTTTTGTTCGTCTCCCGCTTTTTTCTCTTTTCTTTTCTGTCTTTATTTCTTTACTGCTCTCTTTTTCTTTCATTTCCTTTGTGTCTCTCTTTGTCTCTCTTTACTTCTCTCTCTTTCTCTACCCATGATTCTGTGCTCCTCTCGTTCTATTCCTCCCTCACGCTGTCTTGCATGTAATACTTCTCTCTTTTTCTTTCTCTTTTATTTCTTATATTTCTCTATTCCTCTCTCTCTATTTCTACCTTTCTCCCCCTCTTTCTCTCTTTCTGCCTTCATATTTGTCCCTCTCTTTCTCTTTCTATCTCTTTCTCTCTCTCTCTCTTACATTTTCTGTTTTTTTTTTTATATTCGTATTACCTTTCATCTCGTTCTTTATATCTCTTGCTGCGTTTTGATATTTTTTTCTTTTTCTCTTATTCATTATCACCTAATTTTCCTTTATTTTCTCTTTCTATTTTTTTCTCTTTTTCTTTCTTTCTCTTTTTCTTTTTCTTTCTCTTTCTCTCTCTCTTTCTCCCTTTTTCTCTTTTTTTCTATTTCTTTTTCTATTTCTCTTTCTTTTTTCCTTTTCTCTTCCTCTGTTTCTTTCTCTTTCTCCTTTTCTCTTTCTCTTTTCTGTTACATTCTTTCTCTCTCTTTTTTCTTTCATTCTCTTTTTTCTTTCTCTTTGTTCTCTTTCATTTTCTGTCTCTTCTTTCTCTTTGTTCTCTTTTTTTTCTTTCTCTTCTTTCTTTTTCATTTTTCTTTTTTCTTTTTCATTTTTCTTTTATATTTCTCTCTCTCTCTCTCTCTCTCTCTCTCTCTCTCTCTCTCTCTCTCTCTCTCTCTCTCTCTCTCTCTCTCTCTCTCTCTCTCTCTCCTCTCTCTCCCCTCTTTCTCTCTCTCCCCTCTTTCTCTCTCTCCCCTCTTTCTCTCTCTCCCCTCGTTCTCTCTCTCTCCTCGTTCTCTCTCTCTCCTCTTTCTCTCTCTCTCCTCTTTCTCTCTCCTCTTTCTCTCTCTCTCTCCTCTTTCTCCTCTCTCTCTCCTCTTTCTCTCTCTCTCCTTTCTCTCTCTCCTCTTCTCTCTGTCCCCTCGTTCTCTCTCTCTCCCTCGTTCTCTCTCTCTACCTCGTTCTCTCTCTCTCCCTCGTTCTCTCTCTCTCCCTCGTTCTCTCTCTCTCCCTCGTTCTCTCTCTCTCCCTCGTTCTCTCTCTCTCCCTCGTTCTCTCTCTCTCCCTCGTTCTCTCTCTTTCCCTCGTTCTCTCTCCCTCGTTCTCTCTCTCGTTCTCTCTCTCGTTCTCTCTCTCGTTCTCTCTCCCGTTCTCTCTCCCGTTCTCCCCATCTCTCCCCTTCTTTCTCTTCTCTCCCTTCTCTCCCTCCTCCCCTTCTCTCCCTTCTCTCCCTCCTCCCCTTCTCTCCCTCCTCCCCTTCTCTCTTCTCCCTTTCTCCCATTCTCCCTTTCTCCCTATCTCTCTATCTCTCTATCTCTCTATCTCTCTATCTCCCTATCTCCCTATCTCCCTATCTCCCTATCTCCCTATCTCCCTATCTCCCTATCTCCCTATCTCTCTATCTCTCTATTTCTCTATCTCTCTATCTCTCTATCTCTCTACCTCCCTACCTATCTACCTCCCCATCTCTCTACCTCTCTACCTCCCTATCTCTCTATCTCTCTATCTCTCTATCTCTCTATCTCTCTATCTCTCTATCTCTCTATCTCTCTATCTCTCTATCTCTCTCTCTCTCTCTCTCTCTCTCTCTCTCTCTCTCTCTCTCTCTCTCTCTCTCTCTCTCTCTCTCTATCTCTCTATCTCTCTATCTCTCTATCTCTCTATCTCTCTATCTCTCTATCTCTCTATCTCTCTATCTCTCTCTCTCTCTCTATCTCTATCTCTCTCTCTCTCTCTCTCTCTCTCTCTCTCTATCTCTCTCTCTATCTCTCTATCTCTCTCTCTCTCTATCTCTCTCTATCTCTCTCGCTCCCTCTCGCTCCCTCTCGCTCCCTCGCTCTCTCTCTCTCTCGCTCTCTCTCGCTGTCTCTCTATATATACCTCCCTCTCTAGCTCTATCTCTTTCTATATCTTTCTTTCTCTACCTCTATCTCTATATCCCTCTATCTCTCTCTGTCTATATCTCTTTTTCTGTTTATCTGTGTCTCTTATCTTTCTTTCCCTTTCTCTCCTTTTCTTTCTAACTTTCTGTTTCTGTCTCTGTTTCTATCTCTTTATCTTTTGGCCAAACCCTCAGACGAAAGTTTTTTGTGTAATTTCTTCTTCGAGATGCACTCCGTGGGGTGCAACAGCCTACTGAGCATGAACTTGTGAACATCTCTTCAATTTTCACGCAATATGACTTCTCTCCTTTATACACCTGAAATTTAATATTCATTACTTGACTATGTACATAATATATTAAAAATTGTGAATACATGTATACATACATGTATATATGTATACATGTATACATATATTTATATATCAATAGTAAAGAATTGTCTCGTGCATAACTCTTAAAAGAAACTTTTAACAGTTTTCTAAATTGTATTAATATGAAATCGGTCACCTTTTGTCATTCTTCTTTTCATGGAGAAATATTTTTGTTCCAGTTTGGAAACCTGGAACCCCACGGCTTCCGGCAATGGTCCTAAAGCCCAACGATGTATCTTCCTGAAAAAGAGCAAGTGTGCTGTCTTTGTTGTATTATTGTGGCAATGTAAGTATGTCAACAGCTTAAAGTAACAGAAAGTGAGAAGTCAGCTGTTGTCATCAGAAATAATGAAGAAAGTTGGTATAGATTCGGTAGAAAATGATAGACAGAGTTCTCGAGTTCTGGAGACTGCGTGCCTTCCTTGTAGGAATCTCTCTGGCTGAGCGGGTTAGGGCATAGTTTCTTACGACGAAGGTCGAGGGGATGGCGGTTCGAATCCTGCCATCGACGAAGTTGAACCAAGGTAATGATTTACCAAATCCCACGCTACTAAGTCCTCTGTGAAGGGCACCGTTCTAGACTCCTGTTAGGGATGAGTTTGTGAAGGCATTCCATATCATCATCACTTGTAACTTGAAATATCGATGTCTAGTGCCCCGACCCACTGCTGACACAGCACTCCTCAGGGTCCCATCTTATACCTCATTTTCAACATTTGCAGTTGTTTCTAATACTCTTTTCGTTTATGTTGTAATATTCTTTTTAAACATCGCTTTACTGTCACTATTCTATCATCAGGCAGCCTGTTATATAGGTGACGGTGTTGATGAGATATGTGAGTCTACAGCCCAGGATAGAATTTTTCATGGCATTTGATTCAGTCATTCATGTTGAGCTATAAGTAATAACGTATGAATATTCAGAAAATCTAACTTTCATTAAATTTCTTTATCATCACTTATCGTGAATTAGTAGTATACGGAAAACATAACAAGAACTGCTCAATCACGAAACTACTCTCCAAAACTACAAAGTGTCCCAGAACAACTATTAACATGTGTACATGGGAGAATCGCGATCCACCTTGGAAGCCCAGTAGCTATCGGGCACAAGCACGTGCAGCGACCGTGTTTACAAGTGAAGCCCACCGGGAAGACACGGCATCCCGCGGGCCGGACAGGACCCCGTGGAGGGCCGGACTCCAGAGGATGGGGCTCACAGGACGGGGGATCCTCCGCTGGACTCCTGCAGTGACACCGAAGGAAAACAAATGGTAATGATGGAGAGAGAGATGGTGTTTGCCACGGCTGTTGTGTGACTCAAAACAGCCGATTAGGATTTGGGGCTCGTTTGAGCCATTATACCCTTTAGAAACTGTGAGTTAACTTCTAGGTTCAGTTCTGGATAATGCTAAATGTAGATAGTTCTCTCTATTAGAAAATTCTATAATTAGGATTTTTCTACTCTGAACTAAAACTCCTTTCAAAAATATATATAAGGTATCGTTGGCATTAAAAAATTCTAGCTTCGAGAATACTGGTTTGAGACATTATCCCCTTTGGAACATATAAAATAATTTCTAGGTTTAATTTTGGATGCTCTTAGATATATATAGTTTGTAGGTTCTTTCCCTGTTCTTTTCCTATACTTCATTAATTTTTTTATATATGTGTTTATAGTTAATTTTTCTATTCAGCTTTTTATGTGTATATACATGCATGTAAGATGTATGTATATATGTACTTATATACATTTTAACAACCACAATGCACTTTAATTTTAAGCCATCAACATCGGGAGACACAATGGGGCCACATGCAGAAACTGAAATGCGGTACTGCCGAGGACTCGAACTCAGTGATTACATGACAAATGCGGTAGTAACTAACCAACTACGCTATCAAGAGAGATATAAATTGAGCGCAATTTTTCTTATGTACTTGTATGCTCGAGTTACATACACATACATGAAATTTTGCGTCCAACCCACTGCCACTATGACAGTACAATTGGAGGCATACAAACGCGGGAAAATATTTGTACAACACTGAATGGGTCCCAGTGATTAGAGATACATTTTAACAACCACAATGCACTTTAATTCTAAGCCATCAACATCGGGAGACCCAATGGGGCCGCATGCAGAAACTGAAATGCGGTACTGCCGAGGACTCGAACTCAGCGATCACATGACAAGTGCGGTAGTAACTAACCAACTACGCTATCAAGAAAGATATAAGTTGAGCTCAATTTTTATATATTTGTATGCTCGAGTTACATACACATGAAATTTTGCGTTCAACCCATCTCCACTATGATAGTACAATTGGAAGTATACAAACGCGGGAAAGTATTCGTACAACTTTGAATGAGTCCCAGTGATTAGAGATACATTTTAACAACCACAATGCACTTTAATTCTAAGCCATCAACATCGGGAGATCCAATGGGGTCACATGCAGAAACTGAAATGCGGTACTGCCGAGGACTCGAACTCAGTGATCACATGACAAGTGCGGTAGTAACTAACCAACTACGCTATCAAGAGAGATGTAAATTGAGCGCAATTTTTCTTATATATTTGTATGCTCGAGTTACATACACATACATGAAATTTTGCGTTCAACCCATCTCCACTATAATAGTACGATTGAAAGTATACAAATGCAGGAAAGTATTTGTACAACACTGTATGTGTACGAAACTCGACTATACAAATATATATAAAAAAATTGCGCGCAACTTAAATCTCTCTTGATAGCGTAGTTGGATAGTTACTACCGCACTAATCATGTGATCGCTGAGTTCGAGTCCTTAGCAGTACCGCATTTCAATTTCTGCGTGTGGTCCAATTGGGTCTCCCGATGTTGACGGCTTAGAATTAGGGTTGATTCACACTATCGGTCCGGTCGCGCTCCACTCTCGCTCCGCTCTCGGTTCTGAGGTATTCAGGGTTGATTTACACTATCGGTCCGCTCTCGTTCCCGTCATCCCCCCTCCCTCGACACCAGTAGAAGTCTTACCATCAGTTACGAAGGATGTGTGGCTTTTCTGCCGCCGAGTTGGCAATAATTGCTATTGCACTTCATGATATTATCTGCTGTCGTTTGTGACCTGAATTTAATCTTAATTGGTCTGGTCTTATCTGTACTATATTTTCCGAGCCATACATCTCTTCAATTTGCTTCATGATTTCAGGTTCATCTTCCTGATTCTTGTGGTGCTATTATGATTATACTTCTCTTCCATTCCTAATATAATTATACATTTCTTTTTATCTGCTAAGCCTCTTACTATATTCTTCTGTCTCATCAATTTAATAACTGAGTCTTCAGTTTGTTCTTTCATTTGCTGTTTTATTATGTCAGGAAATGCAACTTGAATGTTCTCTTGGATTTTTTTCCAACCCTGTGCTTCTTTTGCTATGGACTCTTTATTCTCTTTGTTCTTCTTTAATTCTTCATTTTCATCTTTCACTTCTTTTAACTGTCTTTTTAATACTTCTATTTCTTTAGTTAGGATTTTGCTCACCTTCTCTAATTCTTCTAATTTTTCAACTCTGCGCAATCTTTGTTATTTTACCGAACCTACTCTCCCAATGTTCGGTCATTTTCTCAATTTTTTTCTCTAGTCTTGCTAATCGGGGGAGGTTGGTATCCCCCCTTCATTAAATCCCTGGAAATTATCCTCACTTTCCATTGTGCTGCTCTTATCTATGTTTCTAATTTTTACATTTTTGTTAATCCCTTCTTCTCCATAACCATCGGTCCTTCGCTTGTTTACAAGACGCCTGGCCTCCTGAACCAAGTCCTCCCCTTCCTTATTTCCTTCCATTTCCCTCTGTAATCCCTCCCCTTCTCCTTTTTCCTCACCTTCCCACTACACCACGAGCTTCCCCCTTCCCTGTAAATACAATAAAGCACTTCCTTGACGTTGATATCCACGAAAGTTTCAATTTTTCTTCGGAACTCTAATCTTCGCCGTCAATCATACGAATGTGTGTGTGTGTGTGTGTGTGTGTGTGTGTGTGTGTGTGTGTGTGTATTTACCTAGTTGTATTTACCTAGTTGTATTTTACGGGAAGGGGAGCCATGCTCGTGGGGTCCCGTCTTCATATCTCATTTTATCTAAACTATTTTTAAATTCATGTATTGTTTTTGCACACACCACTTTCTCATCTAACTTGTTCCAACTGTCTATTGCTCTGTGAGGAAAGCTGTTCTTTTTAAAATCTCTTCTATAGCTGTCTTTTTTTATTTTCTTTCCGTGTCCTCTTGTATTTCTGTCATCCCATTTTATCAGATTCTCTCTATCAGTAATTTCTATGCCTTTCATGATTCTGTAAATAGCTATCAAATCTCCTCTCTCTCTTCTTTGCTCTAGTGTCTGTAGTTTAAGTTTTTGTAGTCTCTCTTCATATGATAGTTTTGAGAGTGTTGGTGCCAGTTTTGTAATTGCTCTTTGTATTCTTTCAAGTTTTTTTATACATTTTTTTGTACTTGGTGACCATATCGTTGCTGCATATTCCAATCTTGGTCTTATCAGGGTGATTAGGATTTTCCTCACCATTTCTTCATCCAGGTATGTAAATGCACTTTGATTGTTCTTATTAAATTATAGGTTTCTCCAAAAATCTTATTTATATGTTTCTCAGGTGACATATTATTCATAACAATGACTCCCAGGTCCTTCTCATTTTCTACTCTTTTTATTCCTTCTTTTTCCCAAATTATATGATCCTGTTATTCTGTTTTTGCTTTTTCCAAATTCCATTATACTACACTTTTTTGTATTGAACTCCATCTCCCACTTCCTACTCCATTCTTGTACTTTATTTAGATCTCTCTGTAGTGATTCACAATCTTCTTCAGTTTTCACTCTTTTCAGTAATTTTGGCATCATCTGCAAAGAAGCTCATATAGCTTTCAATTCCTTCATCCATATCATTAATATATATAGCAAACATTATTGGGGCCAGAACTGTTCCCTGCGGGACACCGCTTATTACTTCATTCCATTTTGAGTGCTGATCTCTTATCACTACTCTCATTTTTCTTTCTTGCAAAAAGTCTTCCATCCAATTTAGCAATTTACCTTGTATTCCTCCTTCATATTCTAATTTCTTAAGCAACTTCTTATGTGGTACTTTGTCAAAAGCTTTTTTTAGGTCTAGAAATGCACAATCAGCCCATCCATCTCTTTCTTGTATTATATCTATTAGCCTTGAATAGAAACATATTAAATTGGTGACGCATGATCGTCCTTGTCTGAATCCAAATTGCCTTGGATTTAGTACGTTGTTTTTTTCCAAGTATTTTTACCCATCTACTTTTGATAATTCTTTCACATATTTTTGCTATTGTACTTGTTAGAGAGACTGGTCTATAGTTGGTAGGTTCTTCTTTATTTCCTCCTTTATATATAGGTACTATATTTGCTTTTTTCCAATCTTCTGGAACTTTTCCTTCTTTTAAGGAACTGCTTATTATGCTATGTATTTTGTCTGCCAGTTCATTCCTGCATTCTTTCAGAATCCAGTTTGCTATTTCATCTGGCCCATGCGATTTTCTGACATCAAAATTACCCAAGTGTGTCAATATTTCATTCTTTGTTACTTCTATTTCTTCCATAGGGGGGACTTTTTCCTTCCACTCAATCTCTTCAGGTTGTATATTTTCCCTTGTAAACACTGATTTAAAATGTTTGTTCATAATTTCTGCCATTTCCATTTCCTCAGTGTATTCAACTCCTCCTTGTCTTAATTTCTCTAAGTCTTGTTTGTTTTTCAGTTTATTGTTTACAAATCTGTAGAATAGTTTTGGTTGATCTTTACACTTTTCTATAACATCTTTTTCATATTTTCTTTTTTCCTCTCTGCACTTTTATATATTCATTTCTATAACCAGTATATATTTTCCATTTTTCAGGTCTTCTGTCTTTTTTCCATCTGTTCCAGGCTTTGTCCTCTTTTGTCCTTTAACTCCCTACAAACTTTTGTTGTACCAGCATTTTACATATTCTTTTTCTTGTTATTGTCTTGGGACATACTTTTCCACTCCTATTTTGTAAATTTTTGTCAACATATTCCATTTCTCGTCCACTGTTGTTTCTTCTTTGTATATTTCTTCCCAGTTTTCTTGTTGGAAGAATTCTCTTATTTTATCAAAGTTTGTTTTTTTCATACATCATTCTTCCTTTTCTATATTGTTCATTTCTTTTCATATATTTTTCTTCATTAAGTTCCAGTTCAATCAATATGTGGTCACTTTTACCTATTGGTGTTTTATATTCAATCTTGTCCACTATTCTAGGTTCAGATGTAATTATTAAGTCTAGCCTCGATGGTTCTTCTTCATTTCTATACCTAGTGTTCTCTTGTATCCATTGTGTCATTGAATGGTCAGTAATCATCTCAAGTAGAGCATTTCCCCATGAGTCATCACCACTCTTTACTGTCATTTCTTCCCAGCAGATTTCTTTGCAATTAAAGTCGCCCATCATAACTATTCTTCCTCCGTCTTCCATTATTTTAGTTAATGCTATCTTTGTGTCCTCTAACATACTTTTATGTTCACTCTCCTCCCATGAGGCTGTTTTCGGAGGCACATAATAATTGATCACAAATTTTCTGCTCTTCTTATCTCGGTCTTCCACTTCTATCATAATCATCTCTACTGTATTCTTTCCATATATGACACCTTTCACGTTTATATCCTTCTTAGTCAGGAACATAACTCCACCCCCTTGTTTTTTCTCTCTGTTTCTAATCCAATAATTGTATGTATCATGTCCTACACTGTTGGGTGGTAGTGGGCCTTTTAATTTTGTTTCTACAATTCCCATTATGTCCGGTTCTTTTTCTTTCAAATAATCATTCAGTTCATTCAATCCTGTTATCAATCCATCTATATTTGTGTAAGACACTCTTAGTTTTCTGCCACTTCCATTGTATTCTCTGTTTCCCTTATGTTTTTCTTTAGTATGTCGAACTGCTTTATTTTCATGTTCACTACTCTCCAATAGAATCTCTCTTTCTCTGACTCCGTTCTTTCCTCGTTTTTTGCCTTAGCTTCAATTCTTTTCTGCTTTTCTGCCTCTCTTTCCTCCTTATTCATTTCTCTTTTTATCCATACCTTTTTATATTGATCATTTGTTGCTAGTTTCCCTGTCTTGGATAGAATTTTCTCTGCTGTTGTTTGTGACCTGAATTTAATCTTAATTGGTCTGGTCTTATCTGTACTATATTTTCCGAGTCTGAATTTTTCCTCAATTTCCTTTATAATTTCTGGTTCATCTTCCTGGACTAATTTTAATAAACTGCTTACTCTTTCATTTTCCTCCTTGATTCTTGCAGTTCTATCTGGGTTATGTTTCTCTTCCATTCCTAATATAATTATACATTTCTTTTTGTCAGCTAATTCTCTTACTATATTCTCCTTCTGTCTCATCACTTTAATAACTGAGTCTTCATTATGTTCTTTCAATTGCTGTTTGACTATGTCAGTGAATGAAACCTTATTCCCTTCTTGAGTTATTCTCCAATTTTTAGCTTCTGTAGCTAGTTTCTCTCTGTTTTCATTACTATTCTTCTTCAATTTTCTCATTCTCCTCCTTTACATTTCCTAACTGTCTTTTTAGGTCCTCTATTTCTTCAGTTAAGTTTCTGTTAGCCTTCTCTAGTTGTTCCAACCTTTCAATTCTTTGAAAAATGGAGTCTACGTTACC
>NC_134807.1:30754094-30766594 GCF_046742065.1 Oratosquilla oratoria
ATAAAAATCTCAGATTTAATCATTCTTCAATTTGCTTTATATAGTGCAATTTTGAAAACAAAAACTCCATTCCTCATCTCGTTTAGTAAGTTGATATTTTTTCTTTTGTTTATTCGCATGCTTGTCTTAGTCTCTGTTACTATTAGCTTCTGAGCTCTTGTAGAGTTTCCGGTTAATTCTGTTTGCTTTACTAAAAGAATAAAAAAAGTGCTTTTTCTTGAAAGAGAAAAGTATTTTTTCAGGAAGAGATATGTTTCTAATTTTTTCATTCCTTAATTTTTCATTTTGTTTATATTCAAACAAAGGGAAGATTTTTCTCTACTAGTACAAAGGCTGAGTAAAATGAACTCTATACTATGTTCTTCGCAAAGGCGATGGTGGTCTGTCTAAAGTGGTCTCTATAAAGGGAATGAACCTAGGAAGAGCTTTTGGATCACTCCTTTTCTACCAGGGGCTAGTTATGTCCGGCTTTATTATTATGTGACTAAAACTCTGGTTCGTGCATAATAAGAGTGCTAGGCTGGCAACGTTCCTATGCAATCGAGTTGATACCCAGAAGTTGCAGGTTTAGTTCCAAGTAACTTCTTTTAGACATCCGTCGTGGTGTAGTCGGCAGCGTCACAACCTCGTGATGCACAGCCTAGGGTTCGAATCCTAATTGGATAAAAGTTCTACACCATACCCTGCACCACTATAACAAACAACATCAAGACTACTACTACCACCATCAGTACCACCCAACACCAGTACCATAGGCACCAACACCAACACCAAAACCAGCACCAGCACAAACTTCAACTTCACTTTCGATTTCAACTTCAACTTCAAAATCAACACCAACACTAACAGTAATACCAACACCAACACTAATACCAACACCAGCGCCAGAGACGTCACCATCACCAACACTAACTTCAATTTCAACACCAACACCAACACCAACACCAACACCAACACCAGAATCAGCATTAGCACAAACTTCAACTTCACTTTCAATTTCAAATTTAACTTCAAAATCAACACCAACATCTACACCAACACCTACACCTACACCAACACCTACACCAACAGCAACAGCAACACCAACACCAACACCAACACCAACACCAACACCAACACCAACACCAACACCAACACCAACACCAACACCAACACCAACACCAGAACCATCACCAACACAAACTTCAACCTCACTTTCAATTTAAATTTTAACTTCAAAATCAACACCAACACCTACACCAACACCAACACCAACACCAACACCAACACCAACACCAACACCAACACCAACACCAACACCAACACCAACACCAACACTAACGCCAACAACAGCGCCAGCGCCAGAGACCCCTCATCAATACTAACTTCAACTTCAACACCAACACCAACACCGACACCAACGCCGACATCAGCACCAACACCAACACCAACACCAACACCAACACAAACACAAACACAAACACCAACACCAACACCGACACCAACGCCGACATCAGCACCAACACCAACACCAACACCAACACCAACACCAGCACCAGCACAAGCTTCAACTTCACTTTCAGTTTCAACTTCAACTTCAAAAACAACACCAATACCAACACCAGCGCCAGGGCTAGAGACACCACCATCACCAATACTAACTTCAACTTCAACTTCAACTTCAACACCAACACCAACACCAACACCAACACCAACACCAACACCAACACCATCACCAGCACCAGCAGAAACTTCAACTTCACTTTCAGTTTCAACTTCAACTTCGAAATCAACACCAATACCAACACTGGCGTCAGGGCTTGAGACACCATCATCACCAACACTAACTTCAACTTCAAAATCAACACCAATACCAACACATACACCAACACCAACGCCAACACCAACACCACAACCATATATCCCAGAGGAAGTACAAGAATGAGTAATGACGGCATTTTAAAAGAGGAATATTTCTTTTTTTCTTGTAGAAACCGCTGCTACAAAAGAAAATATATATAATATAAAAAGTAAAAATGGAGTGCATTACAAAGAAAGAATAAAAACTATAAATAGAATAAAATAAAATAAAGTATTAATACAAGCTTTAATCCACAAATATTTGTTTTTAATTACATTCAACATACAAATATTTTCACTTGCGTGTATGAGTATGGGAAAAACAAAAAGATATTTGTTGTGGAATATGCTATTACATCACTAAACTCAAAATTCTAATTTCATGCCTTTGGTCGGCGAGTAGATTATTCCGAGACGAGTGAAGCAGCTTAGCGACGGTAAAAATTAAAATGAATTGACTGCTAAAGACAAAAAATTGTTAATGACTTTTATCTAATTATTTTTGGATGAAGGGGAGGTTTACCCTAGTTTAGTGATATAACGTACTATCAGAAATATATATATATATATATATATATATATATGTATATATATATATACATATATATGTTTATATGTATGTATATATATTTATATGTATGTATATATATTTATATGTATGTATATATATTTATATGTATGTATATATACTTATATGTATGTATATGTATTCATATGTATGTATATATATTTATATGTATGTATATATATATGTATATATATATAATATATATATATATATATATATATATATATATATATAAATATATATTTATATGTATGTATATATATATGTATATATATATAATATATATATATATATTATATATCTATATATATATATATATATATATATATATATATATATATATATATATATATATATATATTAGTTGGCATTTAGCTCCGGGGTTATTAAGTAGTCTATTAAGTGTTAACTTCCAAGATATTTTTGTAAAAAAAATTCTAATAGTTTAATTACTTTGCAAAGAAAGAATGAATGCTTAACCTTGGTCATGGTTATCAAAATATCGTTTCTAGATTTCGTATGAAATAAAATTCATGTTCTCTGACTCCATTTACAAACTATATATATTTTTTTTATAATAGATGACATTTCAAAATGTAGTTCGCTCAGTCACAGTGGATGACAATAGAAAAACAAATATATTGACATCAGAAATATGAAAATAAGTGAACTAAAAAGGGAGTTAACATTTTAAACTTCTGTCTTTTCCTTTAGTTTCATTCTCCATTCATCCACATCACTAACATCAAAGTCAAATTTAGAAATCATGAAATAGTATATACATGTGATTTACATATTTGTTTTAATGATGTATTTTAATATTCAAGATAAATGTGATTCAGGTCTTTGACAAATCTGCAAAGAAAAATTTCAAACCTCTAAGGTTATTTCTGCAATCCTATTAATTTTTTTTCTCACTATTGTGATCACGAATTTTCTTTTCCATTATTATACAAATTGAAAATTGCTGAAAGCAACTCTAGTGCTTTGGGATTGTCAAGTAAAGTATATACAAGTGAGTTTCATGTTTGTTTTAATGATGTGTTTTAGTATCCAAGATTCATATGATTCGGATCTTTGACAAATCTGCAAAGAAGAATTTCAAGGTTATTTTTGCAATCTTATCAATTTAATTTTTCAGTACCGTGCTCACGAATTTTCTTCTCTGTTCTTACCATACAAATTGAAAATTAAAGCTAAATAAACAATGCAAAAAAAAAAAAAGAGTCGAGGTACAACTCCATCCTACATCTCTCCATGTCTGAAACACATTGCGTTGTTGTCTTGCAAATAGCAGCATTGGCAAGGACTTACAACCTACTGCCGCAAAGATATGGGTCAACACGCCCCGTTCTTCACGAGGAGTTGAGATTGGAGCTAAAAAGATACACAGGTAAATAAAAATATACACTCAAACCCCCTGGTAATATGCAAACTTATGTAGGCGCGCGCGCGAGCACACACAGACACAGACACAGACACACACACACACACACACACACACACACACACACACACACACACACACACACACACACACACACACACACACACACACACACACACACACACACACACACACACACACACACATGAGCGCACGAGCGCTTCTTCACCCATATCTATCCTAGGGACAAAGGGGAGGGTCAGAGGGGCAAGGTGGGAATAGTGTTTGTAAAACGGGAACCATACCCTAACATAACTTGATACTCCTAGTCCCCAGGCCATAGGGTGGAGATTGTCGGCACGGGTTCCCCTTCCCTGCAGGCTATTCTCTTTTAACTTTCCTTAGTTATGAATAGTTGATCAAACGCCACTCGTGCCTGTTTTCTCGTACGAAGCTTATATTTCTGACGTGTGTATATAACAGATAAATAATAATAAAAAAGAAAATAACGAAATAAAGAATTGTATGAACTGCACCGAAGGAAAGGAAAATGGAGGATAATTATGAAAAAAATATGGATGGATAAGATAAAGTATTGTGTAAACTATTATGGATATATTAAATAAGATATAAGTTAGTTCATGCAAAGTACAATACTTGTAAAAGATAAAACTTCACTTCTGTTGAAGAAAACGTTATATAAATACATACATTATGCAGAGATATACATATATATATATGCATATACATGTATACATATACATATATACATATACATATGCATATACATATAGATATGCATATACATATACATATACATATACATCTTAATAACTCGTCTGACTTATACATATACATATACATATACATATACATATACATATACATATACATATACATCTTAATAACTCGTCTGACTTAATCAACAAATTACAATTAATAGAGTTCAAAGACGAAATACTTGCAAGCTTCGATGTACAAAGTCTCTATACGAATGTCTTAATTCAGTACGCTATCTCTGCTATAAAGAAAGTCTTCCCTCACATCAACGGAGACGACCTTCCTATCAACAAGAAGGACTACACAAAACTAATTGAAATGTGTTTCAAATGTGCTTCGGTTTCTTTGGACGGCAAAACAACATTTCACTAATATGAAGGCTTATCCATGGGGTCCCCTTTAAGTGCAGTAGCCGCATGCTTCTTCTTAGACACACTGGAAAAAGAATAATACACGAATATCATCAATTTTACTGACATTGATTGGATGACCCTTGAAAATGGCCATATAGGTAGTTGCTTGATAGATTTTTTCGGTGACAGTTATTTAGTTGAGTATGTAAAAGAGTCAACAAGACATGGAAACTTACTCGATCTATTTATCACTAGCCGTGAAAGCATGATAATCGATATAGAAGTTGGTGAAACTGTTGAAAATAACGATCATAATTTAGATTCAAATTGGTAAAATATTTTAGAAGAGATACTTGTGTATCTAAAATACCCGATTTTAGTAAAGCTCAGTTCATAGGACTACGTCAGGAGCTTCAGCTTAAAGATTGAGAGGAAAAATTTAGCGAAAGACCTGTAGATTAGATATGGGAAATATTTTAAAATACGCTTACTAAAATGATTCATACTTGCATCCCGTTTAAGGACAGACTCCCTCTAAACAGGTTCGCCCAAAATGGCTTGACGAAGAAACTGAAAAAAAGTATTGGTAAAAA
Organism: Oratosquilla oratoria; assembly: GCF_046742065.1. Taxonomy (NCBI): domain Eukaryota; kingdom Metazoa; phylum Arthropoda; class Malacostraca; order Stomatopoda; family Squillidae; genus Oratosquilla; species Oratosquilla oratoria. The sequence continues at coordinate 30,759,615 of NC_134807.1, forward strand.
GAGACAGGCTTATAAGAAATATAAGTGCTCGGGTTTACTTTATGACTATCAAAATTATGTAATAAAACAGAAATATTTAAAAAAGGCAATAAAAAGCAGAAATAATAATACAAAATTAATGTCGCTGATAAATCCAAAGATAATCCCAAAGAATTCCATAGTTATATTAGAGATAAAAAGGTTATTAGGAATCACATTGGTACACTATTATCTGCTGATGATCAACTTGAATATTCAAATGAAAGAATGTGTCATATCTTAAACGAATCACCTCAAAGTGAACTCCAAACTGAAACCTGTGAAAAGTCTAGGGTAAACTTACTCACCACGGTAAATATAACAAAAGAAAAAATGAAAAAGTGTATAGAGAAACTCAAAGTTAATAAAACACCAGGGCATTACTGTTGACATCCAAGAATCTTAAAGAAAATGAAAAATAAGATTGCTGTTCGATTAGAAATTATTCTTAAGATATCCATCATATGCGGAGATGTCCCATGAGAATGGAAGATAGCTAAAGTTAGTCCCATATTCAAAAAAGGTGACAAAAAACAAAAAAACTACAGGCGGAAACGTTCTTGCATAACTAACTTTCTAGAATTCTTCAACACAGTTATCTCAAATTATGACAAAAGAAACAATATAAATTTGATATATTTAGACTTTCCAAAAACTTTTGATACCGTCCCCCCATGAAAGACTACTAACTAGATTAGCTTCACACGGAGTAAGTGGTAGCCTATTAAGTTGGACTAGAAATTGATTGAATGGTCAAAGATAGAGAGTGGTTTTAAATGGGAAAACTTCTAGATGAAAAAATTGTGCGAATGGGTCACTTCTATTCATAGTATATATAAATGATATAGACCACGGACTAAAATCTATTGTCTCCAAATTTGCTGATGATACTAATTTGTGCGGAATAGTAAATGATCACTTAAATCAATTAAATATTCAAGAAGATTTAGATAAATGACAGCAATGGTCTGAAAAGTGGCTAATGAAATTTAACACAAGTAAATGCAAGGTTATGCACATAGGTAAAACTAACAGTAGGTTCGATTACAGGTTATTTGGAAATTCGTTAACAAAAGTGGATAGTAAAAAGGATCTCGGTGTATTTATCAGTAACGATCTTAAATCATTTAAGTAGTATATTTCAGCCTCTGAGAAAGAAAACAAGATTTTAGGACTGATCGCGCGATATTTTGACATCAAAAGTTCATCTCTCATTAACAGGCTATATAAATCGTCAGTTCGTCCACATTTGGAATATGCTGTTTTCGTATGGTCACCATGTCTCATTAAAGACATTGACAGATAGAAAAAAGTACAACGGCGAGCCAAAAAACTGATTCCAAATATAAAAAATTAATCATACGAAAATCGACTAAAACATATGAATCTGTTTTCCCTAAAAAACGTATACTCAGAGGTGACTTTATACAGGTCTTTAAAATTTTAAATGGATTTGACAATATCAAAAGTGACAAAACTTTTACACTGAATGAGAATCCGACAATAAATAATGGTGTCAAACTGTCAGGGATTAGATTTAATTTGGAAGTGGGTAAAAACAATTTCGCCAACCGTGTAGTTAATGAATGGAACAAACTTCCTGCAGAGGCAGTACAATGTAGTTCAGTTCGTAGCTTAAAGATTCGTTTAGATAAACACCTAAGCAAAATGCTGTAATAACTGCCATTTATTTTGTATTTGTTTATTTGTGTGTCTATTATAATTTGCTTGGTTTTTATTTATTATTAGTTATCTATCAATTTACTATTTATCTGTTTCTTTATTATTTAACTATACCTATGTATTTATCTATTTTATTTATTATAATTTATATTATTATAATTTTTCTTTATTTTTCTTTAATATAATTATCATTATTACCTTTCTTTCCGCGTCCGGACTAGTTATGAACCAAAAGGTCTCCTGTCGGCATGTTTCGCTTTTCTTATCCATTATATAGTGTATATTTTTACTAGCAATATCCTTGAATATTCAAATGTGTGGGATTGTGACCGACACTGCACGGGATTTTGACCAATGGGATTTCGGATGCGGGATAATGAACAGTGGGATTGTGACCCCATGAGATTTTGGGCGCACAGCTCAGTTGCAGTAGTCACTTGGACGGTAACATGTTAGCTAAGGAAAGCGTGGTCTCGTATGGATTCACGTCACTGCTTGGTAAAGCAAGTCCCCAACTAGTCATATACCTTTATCCTTTGTAACAAATTCATTGTTAGGGATGTTTACATTATACAGTCCCGGATACGCATGTATGATTGCTTTGTGCACCCCAAAATCCCCCATGCCATTTACTCTTTCCTCTTGGTGTAGTGTACCCTTGTTAACGCATCACTCTTATGAATGCTCCGTAATTACTCATATTCATTGTTCCATTGGATTTTGTCCATCGTCACCAACTCCATCCTCACATCACATAACCCTTCCCCGCCGGCTCGCAGTAGCGGGTTGCGCTCCCCTTTGGCAGTTTAGATCGGAAGCTCATCATACCTTTCCTCAAGTTATAACCGGAAACTGTTAACGGTGATGGCTCAGGAAGGGTCTGTTCTATTCTTCCTCTTTAACAACCTCCTTTGCCATTTCTCACTATGACAACAAATGTATGCTATCAACCCAGTCTGGAACACAAAGGGGCTGGAATATGGGGGCTCTGAACACGCCAATACCACACCAAATTCCGGGAACCTCTATTAATTTGGTTTCTACGAAGAGAACTGAACGTCCTTCAGAGAGCATGACAGCCATGTTCAACAAACATGACATCATAGGATCTTGATCTCAAACAAAAATTCAATGTCAGGCACCTGGAATGGTCAACGAATTCATGTGGATTTATGTTCTGTCTCGTCAGTTCACTGTGATAGTAAATTGGACCTCGTCCAGGACCGTATTAGAAGATCTTGTTCATCGGTACTGGATACCGGAGGTAGATGGATCACCACCTGACTCTTCTCTTGACTACACTCATTTAGACAGAGACAAGATGATTTCTCGATGCCATAGCAGAATCCACCAGTGAGACTTTTCTTTTTCTTCTTTTTCTTTTCCTTCTTCTTCTTCTCCATCTCCTTCTCCTTCTTCTTCTTCTCCTTCTCCTCCTTCTCCTTCTTCTTTGTCTCCTCTTCCTCCTCCTCTTCCTCCTCCTCTCCTCCTCCTCCTCCTCCTCCTCCTCCTCCTCCTCCTCCTCCTCCTCCTTTTCCTTCTTCTCCTCCTCCTTCTCCTTCTGTTGTATAACAAATGACATCAGAAAAACCTCATCATTGCTCATGGAAAATAGCCCTTCCACGAAAATCCGAGTCATCTTGTGTATGAATACTCGTGCAAAATAGGGAACTGTGCGCCCCTACCCTCCTCATATATAGGATACACAACAACACTTAGTAGGAGAATCACTCTCCACCTCCAAAATGGCACAGCAAAAACTCACACTATCACATGCCACAACACCACTCTAACAAGGGAAATGCTAAAAAAAAAAAAAAAAAAATGGACAAGAATAGGATACCAAGCGCTTGCAAATTCTCGAGGCCCTACTTATTAAAGAGAAGTCTCCAAAATTAAATCTGCAATCTAGAGACCTTGCCCTAAGTCCACCACTGTACGGAATTTCACCTCCTCACGGAGTTCCGCCATCCCACAGAGTTCCACCATCCCACGGAGTTCCACCACCAATCCTCCCCCTTGATCATATTTACGTGACCTCACCCCGCACCATGAACCCTATTCTTTCAATATATAAACATGTCTTTTTATTGTAATTAATATCACTTGAATATGTACAAAGTGTACGAAATGTCGTGAATACATTAAGAACGCTCTACTGTGTTTTACTAAACCTTTTGGCAGTAGTATTTCTGTGCTCACCTCTACGCATAAATCTGCAGTTTGCAAAATAGAGAGTATCAACAAGAAGATAATAAATACAGTAGTCGCTGTATGTTTACAGGAGAACCTGCTGCCTAAATATTCATATATATATATATATATATATATATATATATATATATATATATATAAAAATATATATATATATATATATATTTTCTAAATAGAAATGTAGTAGCACCACCCCAGTTTGCCCCGCGCCTGAGTGAGGTCAACTGTCCACATCTCTTACTGTAGTTTATAAGTCCCCTCTGTTCTCTATCTTATGTACTTTCCTGAAGAGGGCTACAGTTGATAGCCGAAATATAGGATTATTCTTTATTCGAAGTTTATTCTTTCTCCGACTGTGGGTTCCTGTGTTATATATATATATATATATATATATATATATATATATATATATATAATGTGTATATATATATAATATAAATTATATATATATATATAAATATATATATATATATATAATGTACATCAATATGGGTCAAAGGATAACCTGTCCCCTGTTAGCTTTCTTTGTTATTGTAATCCATTGTATCTGGCCCTACGTCCACAGGGCACAGGGAAAGAAAAAGTGCCACTCCTTTGTCTCCCCTCGTGAAAGCCAATAGAACTCTCCAGCAACCTAACGTGCAAGCAAAGGTGGCAGTGGAAAAGGGGCCAGGAGGTAGGTGAGAGTGAGTAAGAGGGGGCGATTAAATTTAATTGTCGGTTAGATCTAAGCAAAGAGCTACTAGTGAGGGGCTCTTTAGGGTAGTTCTGGAAGAAGAGTAGGAAAGGAATGGCTTGGTTGGTAATGGAAGACGTGAAGGAAAAGAATGGGCTATTGGGAAAAATAAAACTATTTCCTCAGTGATTTATTCCATTTCCCACCCACAATCTTTTTCATCTCTTTCATCACATACATGTCCTTAGAAATGTAAGGATAAACACAATTAGACAGTCATAAAAGACTTCTGGTTGAAAATTAATAAGTCTTTAAGACTACAAAATAAAAGACTCACTTTCCCAAGGCCCACCTTGACATTGAGAACTCTATATCACAGAACTATTGTACTTCTCGTCTAGTGCGGCAAGGGACTTCACCTATTGCTATTGTATTTAATATAAGGATAGGAATGGAGTTGTCGTATATTCTTCTATTTAGTATTATATAATTAATAATTGGAATAATGGTTTACATACGCGCATACACAAATACACACACACAAACACACACGCACGCACACACACACACACACACACACACACACACACACACACACACACACACACACACACACACACACACACACACTCACTCGCATTCTCACACACTCACACACACACACACACACACACACACACACACACACACACACACACACACACACACACACACACACACACACACACACACACACACACTCACTCACTCACACTCTCACACACTCACACACACACACACTCACACACTCACACACTCACACACTCACACACACTCACACACACTCACACACACTCACACACACTCACACACACACACACACACACACACACACACACACACACACACACACACACACACACACACACACACACACACACACACACACACACACACACACACAGAAAGAGAGAGAGAGAGAGAGAAACAGGAAAAGGTGTATATTAAGTACTGGTTTAATAGAAGGATGCAGTGAGGCGAAGGATAGAAGAGACAAAGCTTGGGAAAGATGAAAAAAAAAAAACGGAAAGTGGCAAGTATATATCAATATATAAAAGTGCGCAGAGGAAAAAAGAAACTATGAAAAAAAATGATAGAAAAGTGTAAAGACCAACCCAAGCTATTCTATAGATATGAGAATGGTTAAATTAAAAAACAATCAAAAGATGGTGAAACCACGTCATGAAAATATAGGATACACAGAAGATATAGAAATGGCTGATGTCATAAATAATCACTTCAAGTGGATTATAACTAGAGAAATTGTACATAATTGGGATGAAGGGCGTGAAGTGGGATCCGCCCCTCTGAGGGAATAAATGATAACACAAAAGAAAATAATGGATCAATTAACGAACCCTGACGTCAGGAAATCATACGCCCCAGGCGGATTTGCAAATTGAGTACTAAAAAATGTAAATAACTAACGAACAATATATATGATATAATAAGTTGCTCACTCAAAGAAGGAAAAATGCCAAAGCACTGGAAAAATGCCAGTATTTGACCAATATATAAAGGAATAAACAAGGAAGACATAAGAATTAACAGACCGGTTTCCATTATTAGCACTGTAGACAAAATTTGTGAAAAAGTTATTAAGAATAGATGAATGAAACATCTGAAAGAAAACAAAATACTAAACCCGAGACAATTTGGATTTGGACAGGGAAGATCATGTGTTACACATTTGATCTGTTTCTACTGAAAACTAAAAATTATTATAGAAGAAAATGACGGCTGGGCTGATTGTGCTTTCCTAGACCTACAAAAAGCCATTGACAAAATACCACATAAAAACTGAAAATCATAGTAGAGATACAAGGTAAATACTAAAATGGATGAATAATTTCTTGCATGGAAGGAAAATGAGGGTAGTACATACATACATATACCAAGGCTTTTTCCCCCTTCCAAGGGAGGTAGCCAAAAAGGGAAAGGCATAAAAACACTCCCACCCATTTCATCCCCAAATACACTCCACACCCCTCCCACCCTTCCTCTCATCTGAGCACCTCCTGGATGACGGGTCATCCCTGCACCCCGCCCACCGCCCTGGGTCAGAAGCAGTGTCGCAAGACACAGTACATCCACAGCAAGGCCGCTTCATTTAATCGGCGACCCCCCCTCTCCGTCCCCCTTTGCATATAAGGAGAGGACGGAGAGAAATCCCTTCGGGCTGCGTCAAAATTTACTCACACATACTACCCCACCCCCCACCCCCACCCCCCCGCCCATTCCTCCTCATGCAGTCACAACATCATCCATATACAACCATTCTCCACTCACCTCTGTCTTCCGTCCTCTCCCTTCCTTCCTCAACAGACATTCCCCTCTTCCCCAAAGCCCC
>NC_134807.1:30771594-30776594 GCF_046742065.1 Oratosquilla oratoria
CCATTAGGAGTCTGTGGAGAGCGTTTATGTTCACAAAGGCAAAATAAACGTGATATCACATCTGCATAATCAGAATTGAGATGACAGATTTCACTGCTTGCACACTGTCCGTGGGATGCATTATGAATAATAATGTAGAAGTGAGACTGGTGCCTTGATAGAGTACAATTTCAGCCGGTTAGGTCCATCGACCTGGGTTGTCACATATGCAAGACTAAAGGTGCTTGACGTTGAAGAATATTAAACAATAAAACAGATGAGAGGAAGGGCTAACTCTCCTTGTGTTGTTTCATAAACTGAATTATATCAAGTGCATGAGATCACTGTGGTTGGATTTGGTTCTTTGTTGATACCTGCGATTCTGAATATCACATCTTATGATGATATTTATCAAACACTACGCCTATGTGTTTACATCATAGCAAAACAAATTGAGCGCATTGGCTGCTATCAAGCGTAATTTGGAATCCACATCTCGCTGCCATACGTAACAGTTTATGTTGTAAATGCACTATTCATTTGAATGAACTCGTTCTGACGTCATGAATATATATGATACTGCGTTTTCCCATGTCTCTGGGCTTTGCAGACGAATATGTAAATGCAAAGATGTAGATACTAGTAATAATAATAATACATGGATAAAGTAGATTGATGATATCTATTGCATATAGGCTAAGTAAACCATAACTGGGCTTGGTAGCTTTAGTATGAATAAACAGCAGGTTTTATTTGAACACAAACAAATTGCTGACATATTTCGTGAATGCTGTCACTACACTGGGCAGCAATAACTTGCTGTGATCGTTCTTAGTATCTAATAGTTCTTAATTTCTGCTCATTGTTTTCACTTTGTTGATTTATTTTGCGTTTCTTGTCTTGTTTCACGGAATATTGCTTACATAGAATATCGATTGTTTCGAGTGATTGTCATTGAATCCAGACAATGCTCACATCAAAATTATATACTAATATGTATATACTAAATTCTTTATGTTTTTGAGTGCGTTCTAGATAAGACACTCTCCCCCCCCCAAAAAAAAAAAAAAAAAAACGAACTGCCAAGTCATCTGTCTTTGGATAATTATTTTTATCATTCAAGTCCAGTTCCTTGGCTTCATACGCGTAAATATCTGGAGATGGGACGTATTCCAATGAACAGGGAACTGCAATTCGGAGTGGTAAAGTGTCCCACATCTTTAAGCCTTTAACGGTTAGAAGATATCCCAAAGATGAACATGACCGTCTTGGCACAAAAGAAATAAAAAGCGTGTATATATATATATATATATATATATATATATATATATATATATATATATATATATGTTCGATTGAAGACCAGAGCTGATTCAATCTCCACTATCTTAGTGATTTTCTAAATTTTTCTAATAGTTTGTTTGATTCTTGAGGGGAGGTCAAACACAATACTTCCGAGATCCATGATGTTATTGTAACGAAAAACATAACACAAAATATAAATACAAGCTTTCGGTTGAGTCATCCAACCATCATCAGGTAAGTGAGATTACATATACAGAACAGGAGTTTAAATACAAGTAAAAAGGGGGGAACTAGGAGAGTTAGGAGTCAGGTACTGGACGGAGGTGAGGTCTTCGTATCAACAGGACGTCGCTGGACAGCTGGTCACGGTAGCCGGACGTTTGGGCCTTGTTGCCACGCAGCCTCGCTGTGTAGTTGTAAGGTATTAACTGTGTCTGTCTGCATATTAATGATAGGAGTGTATTACGTAATGTACTCTTTCTAAGATGTGTAGTTTCTTGGTGTTGTTACATTGTTTAAGTATTTTTGTGTTGTTGACTAAATCTTGTCTGTTTGGAGTTTTATTGTGTGCTTGTGTCATGTGTTTGCGCATGTTTCCTTCACAGGTGTGCATTGTAAGTCTACTGCTCACAGAGGTAGTGGTAACACCGATGTATGAGGCATTGGGGAGAAGTTTACAACCTTCTTCGGGGCAAGTGAACTGGTATACCACATTAGTCTGTTTAAGGAGATTGTTGTCTTTAGTCAAGTTGTTTTTCATGATAAGGTTAGAGACTTTTGTGTTTTTTGTAGTGTATGATGACACCAGCACATGACACCAGCACACAAAACAGACGAACGTGTCCTCAAAGACATCCTCGCACGTAACGTCACATGCACCAACCCACACGACAAATTGACCCTCATCATATACTACAAAAACACAAAAGTCTCTAACCTTATCATGAAAAATAACATGACTAAAAACAACTCTCTCCTCAAACAGACAAATGTGGTATACCAATTCTCCTGCCCAGAAGAAGGTTGCAAACTTCTCCCCAATGCTTCATACATTGGTGTTACCACTACCTCTGTGAGCAGGAGACTCACAATGCACGCCCGTGAAGGAAGCATACGCAAACACATGACACAAACACACAACAAAACTCCAAACAGACAAGATTTAGTCAACAACACAAAAATACTTAAACAATGTAACAACACCAAGAAACTACACATCTTAGAAAGAGTCTACATTACACAATACACTCCTATCATTAATATACAGACAGACACAGTTAATACCTTACAACTACACAGCGAGGCTGCGTGGCAACAAGGCCCAAACGTCCGGCTACTGTGACCAGCTGTCCAGCGACGTCCTGTTGATACGAAGACCTCACCTCCGTCCAGTACCTGACTCCTAACTCTCCTAGTTCCCCCCTTTTTACTTGTATTTAAACTCCTGTTCTGTATATGTAATCTCACTTACCTGAAGATGGTTGGATGACTCAACCGAAAGCTTGTATTTATATTTTGTGTTATGTTTTTCGTTACAATAACATCATGGATCTCGGAAGTATTGTGTTTCACATCCCCTCAAGAATCAAACAAACTATTAGAAAAATTGAGAAAATCACTAAGAAGATAGTGGATATTGAATTAGCTCTGGTCTTCAATCGAACATGTCTACAAGAAAACCTACTGCCCATTCATATCAATATATATATATATATATATATATATATATATATATATATATGTGTGTGTGTGTGTGTGTGTGTGTGTGTGTGTGTGTGTGTGTGTGTGTGTGTGTGTGTGTGTGCGTGTGAACATTGCAACTAATGTAGGCAGAAGTTAAAGGGAACACGGGCTGAGGGAATTACTTTTATTCCTGACTAGTTTCGCCTGAAAAAGCCACTCGGTCGAAATTAGTAAGGAATAAAAGTATTTCCCTCAACCCGTGTTCCCTTTATATATATATATATACCCATACATATATATGTATATATATGTATATATATATATATATATATATATATATATATATACCCATACATATATATGTATATATATGTATATCATCCATCATGGCGACCTTTTTAACATATTAATTTTTTTTAATTTTTCTATTTGTTTGACTATTTACTGCTTTATTTATTTACTTATTTATCTTTTCACTTATTTATTTATAGTGTTTGTTTATTTGCTTATTTTAATAACTTTGGGCTGACACTGAACAATTTAATATAGATTAGTGACTGTTGCTGGACTGATATGACTGACAAGGTACGCGCCTTGGTAGAAGTTTGACATGTGCGTGTCGAGCAGGGAAGGAAAGAGGAGCACGAAAAAGGAAGTAGAGAGGAAGAGGAGTGGGAGAAGAATGGTGGAGGATGAGTTATGAAGAAGAAGAAAGGAAAGAGAAAGAAGTGAGAGGAAAAAGGAGAAGTTGAAAGGAGGAAGAAGAGAAGAACAGAAGAAGAATAAGGGGCATGGGAGGAGGAGGATTACGAGATGGAAGAGATAAAAAAGGAAAGGTAATTAAGACAAAATGAAAGAGGAATAGGAAGAGAAGTAAGAATAGGATCAGGAAGAGAAAAAGGAATTGGATTGCGAAGATGATTTGGAAGAGGAATAAGAAAAGGAGGAAAAGAACAATATAAGTAGGTGGAGGAAGAAATTGAGGAGGATGTGAAGGTGAAGTAAGAGAATGAGGTGAAGGAAGAGATGGAGATGGAGGAAGAGATGGATTTGAAGATGAATATATAATTGAAAGTGGAGGATGAGGTTTAGTAAGAGGGAGAATTAGAGGAGGAAGTAAAGTTGGTGGTAAAGTTAAATGTGTAAAAGGAGGAAGAGGAAATAGATGTGGATATGCATGTGGAAGATATGGGGGCCGAGGTAGATGTGGATATGGATGTGGAAGATGTGGAGGTGGAGGTGGAGGTGGAGGAGATGGAAGGACGGAATTAGGAATGGTAAGGAATGGGAAGGAGGGGGAAGTAGGGGAAGAAGGAAGAGTAGAAATCGGTGGCGGAAAAGGGGGGAGCATGTACGTATACTGTATTAACTCAAATTCGGTGGAGATTTTCTATGTTGGTTTTGCAGAAGAGTCAATTCAGAATTCTCACATTTCATTTAATTAAAGGTTTCCACCATTTCCAAATGCTCCCTCCATGTTGATATATGTATTTTACCCAAACTATTCCTCTGACAAATTATACACTTTTTCTCTCTCTATTAAAGACCAATAAAATAGAAATACGCAAACTATATATAGGAAAATGAATCAAACTGAATATGGAGGAGGAAAGGATGAAGAAGAGTAGTCAATAAGGGGTGTGATAATTGGGAAATAAACAAAACGATGAAAAATTAAACAAAAAGGAAACAGGAGGAACAAAAAGAAGAGTAGACTGAGTGATAATAATGAAGAGAAAAGATAGACAGAGTGAAATGAATTAGGAAACAGAAAAAATAGATTAAACATGTTTATTATCGTTATTAAAGTCATCATCATCATCATCATCATCATCATCATCATCATCATCATCATCATCATCATCATCATCATCATCATCATCATCATCATCATCATCATCATCATCATCGTTGTTGTTACCATAATTATCCTCACCATTATTATCCTCACTATTATTATCTTCAGCATTATAATCCTCACCATTATTATCCTCATTATTATCCTCACTATTATTATTCTCACCTTTATTATT
>NC_134807.1:30786594-30791594 GCF_046742065.1 Oratosquilla oratoria
CGGTGTCGCGGTTGGTAGAGTCCCTGACTGTCACTACGGCGGTCCAGGTTCGAATCCTGCCCAGGGCTGAAATAGTTTCAGTATCGCTGCGCTTCGAGTCGTTACTCCAACTCTCGTGGGCGGGGAATTGTGTGTGTGTGTGCGTGAAAGGTCACAGCATTACCCATAGATCGGTCATACGAGCTCTGAGCTCTCTTCTGAGAGGGAAATAGCTGTCGTTCACCGGCCCAGCACGTGATTGAAAGACCAAGGTGAATACACAGACTCACACAAATCTTCGTAAGACTCCACATATTGTTACAATTAAATTATGAAGTGTGGGCTGTTGTATTGTTGTGTAAAGCCGACTCTGCAGCTGGCTTCACTTCTTTGCCCAAATATTTTTAATATAGATTAATCTATTATTCCATAGAAAAATTAGTTTTGGCAATAAGTTAACATTAACCGTGGTTAGTGCCTTTTCCCATCAAAGATCAAAGGTACATATGTACCTAAGTGTTTACAATATGAATGATTCTGTAATATTATCAACGACTCATTCACGTAGTAAAACTTCAATTCAAGAATATTTGCTTCAGTATGAGATACCAGCCATTACTTATAAGTAAATACAACTGTAGGCATGGCATATAGGTAGGTTGGAATTTTGTGCATCATCTCTCACAACGATTCGGAGGAGAAATGGGTGAGGAAATAAAGAGACAAAGGAATAAGATGTAGGGAAAAAGGAGAAGGATAAACGACCAAGATAAAAAGGAGGATGAAGAGGAAAACGAGGAAAAGGAAGAGGAAGGAGAAAAGGAGGATAGGAAGAAGTATTAAGAGAAGAAGAATGATGTGAAGGAGGAAAGGGAGGAAGGGGAGAATGAGAATGAGAAGGAATAGCAAGAGAAGACGGACAAAAAGAAGAGAAAAATTTAGAGAGAAAGGAGACATATACAAATGTTTCACTTTTCAGCCTGAAATCACATCTTTAACAAAACGAAATTGTTAGTCGTTATTCATAAGAAGATTTGTGACTTGTGGCAACAAATGTAGATTATTCACCAAGAATTATTTACCCGTTCATTTTGGTGATTTATCTCAGGTGAACAAAACGTTATAGTGTTTGACAACAAAATCTTTACAGTTAATTTTTTAACAAAGAGGATTACTACAGATAAATTTGAACGCAACTATTTGTGTGATGCTTTCTATTAGAATGAAAAATTTTCTCATGAAAAGGTTTCATCTTTTTTAAATTTGCGTTGCACTGTGTCATTATCTAAGGTGTTGCATGCGAGCATGAACCTAGTTCCTGGCGTAAGTCATAATTGCATATACACCAGTGGAATTATTACCTTTTACTACTTTAAAGTAGCATTCTATTTTACTTCTACTCTCAGATAGATCAAATATATAAGCGTTTCCCAGAATAATAACTATGAAATGTTTCCAGAGAATATGCGTCAGAATACGTCTAATACCATTCCCACTTGTATTGGCTTTTTAAACTGCAAAGCGTAGGTTGGGGTTTGGCTGAAGACGTGTCCGGAACTTGGGTGAGTAGAGCAGAGGTCGGCGGGCAACCTTTATTATGCTGCAGGAGGCGACGCCGCAAATAGCGAGAGTGTGTTCTGCGAAAGCAACTGCAGAGGAGCCGCATTCGAAGATGCGGGTCTGGGGATGCAGGAGTTTGGATGATAAGATGCAGATGCTCACATGTAGATCGAGTGCTGGGATGGGAATGCTGAGATGTGGACGAGGAGGAAATGTAGCTGATGTAATGCGGCTGATATAATGTGATTGGTGGGAATTGTGATATGTGGATGGTGAGGTAACGATGTGAAGATGTGAAAATGGTGATGTGACCCATAAGATGTATATGCTGCGATGTAAAGACTAAGATATGGATAATGTGGGGTGAAGGCTAAGACGTGAAAATTGAGGTATGAATATTGTTCCTTCCAGGTCATTTGACAAAAACATCTTCGATATTGGTATATATGAGTTTAGGTATTTTTACTCTAGGAATAGGTTATTTTTGTAATAAGTATATTCTTCCATTTTCCACACGTCTTCGAAAACCTATTTGTTAAAGTTGTTTAATTTGTGTAGTTAACAGTCTTACCGATATTTGCTTTCTTTCAACGTAACCTGCTTAAACTTCCCACATGTTTCGGTAGGTTTATTTTTGGAGAATCTAATAAAATTTTCAACTAGTGCTTGTGTGTGCGGGTATTCGGGTGGATGCTAGTGTCAATGTGGATGTGGGGACATGACTTGGGTCGAGGGCTGCATTCGAGTGAAAAGTGGTCTGATACCACGAGTTTATGGTTCGGACGGCAGGAGAGACTGGAGGAGGAAGAGAAAGAGTATGTGGAGGAAGAAGGGAGGAGGAATGGAGGACGAAAGGAAAAGAAAGTTGAGGAGTTTATAGCGCGGCTCGTAGGAGAGACGGGGGGAGGAAAAGGAGGAATAGGGGGAGGATGTGGGGGAGGAAGGGAGGGAGGAATGGAGGAGGAAAGGTAGCAGAAGAGACGGAAGGAGGAAGAGAATGAGTATGTGGAGGAAGAAGGGGGGAGGAATGGAGGAGGAAAGGAAAAGAAAGTGAAGGAGTTTATGGCGCAGCTAGTAGGACAGATGGGGAGGAAGAGGAGGAATAGGGGGAGAATGTGGGGGAGGAAGGGAGAGAGGAATGAAGGAGAAAAGGTAGCAGGAGAGACGGGAGGAGGAAGAGAAAGAGTATGTGGAGGAAGAAGGTAGGAGGAATAGATGAGGAAAGGAAAAGAAAGTGGAGGAGTTTATGGCACGGCTAGTAGGAAAGACGGGGGGAGGAAGAGGAGTAATAGGGGGAGTATGTGGGGGAGGAAGGGTGGGAGGAATGGAGGAGGAAAGGTAAAGAAAAGAAGAAGAAGAAGAGGAATGCAGAAGAACTAAGGGAGAAGAAAAAGAAGGGGAGGAGAAGTAAGAAAGGAAGAAATAGAAAGGAGGAGTATTTGAAGAGAAGGACAAAGAGAAAAAAAGAGACAGGAGAAAAAATAAAAACGAGAGAAATAATAAGAAGAGAGAAGGGTAAACAAGAGGAGGGTGATGAAGAGGAAAAAAAGAACAGGAAAAAGATGAGGAAGAAGAGAAATACAAGAAAGAGGAGGGAGAGGACGAGCAGGAAGAAGAAGAGGAAAAATAGGAACGACCAATTCAATTAAGCTTTCCTGAAAAACATTGTAAGTGTTGTACAGCCTTAAGATGAATACATATGAAACTACCTCTGACTAACAACAAATGAGGTCAGCCTTCAATCAACCGTTCATAAAATTGGCTTGGTATATGCCTGATATCCAAATAAGACTCAGCCCTTAATGTAATTGAGAATCGTCATCATCAGAATAGTCATATCTTAAGCATATCTCAAACTAAGTATCCTTGAGACAGTTCACCAACTATCCTCCTACTCGTTCATATCCGCTTTGCCTAAAGACTCTTCAGCTTTAAAGGAACTTTGAGTATTATAGGATTAAGACTTTCTTGATTAACCTATTTGTACCAGGTTTGCACTTCAATGATTTTATTCTTACTGGCGCTTAATAATTTAATTCAAGAATTTTAGAAAATATGAATATGTAGGCGAAGTTTAGACTCGCATAAGCCACTATTGAGGTCATCCACTAATACAGGCCGCATTGACCTAACCACGGGTAAGAACGACTATAAACATTGCCTGTCCTTCACCCGTGTTACCTGAGGTCCACCTTTATGGTCTCCAACTCTTTCCTTTTTCATTTTCTATTTCAGTGTTGTTTTGTCAATATTGCACCCCTTCTCCTGAAAAAAGCGCATTTGGCATCCGAATGTCATCGGCCGTGTTGCCATTGTGGTCTTTCTAGATTGGTTTTCTGGACACATTTCGTGAATATATCTCTTACACGTGGATTGTAGAAGGCAATCGGCTGAGAAGTTTCTCAAGAACATCCCAAGTCCAGTTCTTTCCCTGTGCGGGAAATTAATGAAAGAAAGACTGAGCTTTTAGCCATGAAATCCATCTCAGAGATTTGTAAGACACGTATATACATATATGCATACTATACATACTTATATGTATAAATACATACACACATAATCATATATGCGTAAGTAACCACTAGGAAAAGTAAACTGACGAAGCTTCTTTGTATCTGCACTGAAGATGTAATTATACGAAAGCGCTCTGCTTCGGTAGTTTACTTTTACTAGTGGTTACTTACGCATTTGTGAACACACACTCCTAGTGTTTTTATTGCATAATCATATATTTATATATATATATATATATATATATATATATATATATATATATATATATATATATATATATATATATATATGTGTGTGTGTGTGTGTGTGTAAGAGAAGATTTGGAATCTGGGATCCATATTGGAAAACTGTAAACACCAGATTCAATTGAAGGGTTTATATGCCCGACGTTTCGATTCCCGTCCAGGAATCGTCTTCAGGGGGTATAACGGTTACAAGAATGTGAACTCATAAATCGCCGAAATGGTAAACCTGGGAAAGGTTCACCCTCTCAGTCAATTGTACAAAGCATACCTTACAATAATGAAATACATACATTACAATAGAAATTTAATACCAAATAGAAAAAAAAATCAAATAAAAGTTACATATTTGTGAACATAAAACAAGCGAAGCAAAAGTAACCATAGGTGACACACAGTAAAAACAACAAGACAGAGAGGTAAATAGAAGTGGACCAAATGTCCGCAATGAAGAAGGAACAAACGACTAAATTAAAAACAAAAAATACACTAGAAAAAATACAAATAAAAAACAAAACAAAAAATAGATAAAAAAAATGAAAATAAAATAAGTTACAAGGCTGTGAACAAAAACAAGAGTAGCAAAAAGCCTCAAACGTAACACTAACGTGAACACTTCAGAACATAAAACAAGGACCAAATGTCCTCAAAGAAATATCAAAGGCAAACGGCTAAATTACAACCAAACAAATAAAACCAAACAAA
>NC_134807.1:30796594-30806594 GCF_046742065.1 Oratosquilla oratoria
GTTTGTGTATATAAAGTACAGAGGCTACGCCAGGAGGTGCACAGCTGTGTTCAAACCGGCATTTTTGTTTTTATCTATGCGCTAGGACTGTTAGGGCAGTTAACATTCATAATATAAATTTGGAGAAGAATGCAAGATTCGAACCCACAACTAAGCAAATACGAGTCCATCACGCTTCCCGCTATGCCACCATCGCAATGCAAACCTATTGAGTAAGTGACTCACTATAAGTTGATCTTTCTCAGTACTTTGTGATTTATGTGATTTGGGTATCACTAGGTGATTTTATCAAGCTGAGAGGAGTTTCTGTATCGTAGAAGAATTGATGGGGATAAACCAAATCACAACCATATGATCCATAGTTACTGGTTGCTTAATGATTTGATACATTGATGACTAGTCACCAGGAGGCTAAAGAACAGCAACATAAAAACGGGATGAACGAGAGAATAGGTTGAGAACGCCTGGACTAAAGGAAAGATTATAAGATGAGAATAATAAAGAACAAATGGATCACCCTTTGATTACCACTCAAGTAAACAAAATTGTCTGATGTAAGCTAGAATAGCGTTAGTAAATTTGGTCATCTTGTTGCTGTTGTTGTCTAGACGTGTGTTATTGTGTACGTTAGTCTCCCAAAATGTGTTGTACATAATGGGTGAAGTGTTGCGAGCTCTGTTGACTGGGTTGTATTAGTGAAATTGTTCTTCAGAGCTTCTTTTTTGGCACCTTCGGCCTCCAGAAGGCTCAAATTATTTATTTGATTTTTTTTTTGTCGGAGCTATGACTTCTGCCAGCAGCTTGAACCAGACCACCAACAATTCTCAGTTTCTTGTTCACAAGCTTGATCTCTTTTTAGTTTTCTCTTTTTTATGTCTTTTTATCGCACTTTAACACTATTCTACTGCTCTCTCTCTCTCCTCTCTCTCTCTCTCTTTCTCTCTCTTTCTCTCTCTTTGTGTGTTTTTCTGTCTCCTTGTCTGCCACTATACGTGTGTATGTCTGTCTATCTTTCTGTCTGCCTATCTCTACATCTCTCTTTTTCTTTCTCTCCCCTCTCTCCTTCACTCTTATTTCTTTTAATTGCTCCTTAACTGGGCAAGAGTTTTTGTAAGGTCAAAGAAAACTGCAGAACCTTTCCAACTGTTAAACCATCGTTACATGTAATCACACTTTTATGGTGAAGAACCTCCAGCAGAATACATTCATGTTTGCACACACACACACACACACACACACACACACACACACACACACACACACACACACACACACACACACACACACACACACACACACACACACACACACACACACACACACACACACACACACACACACACACACACACACACACAAACACACGTGTACATATATATGTCTATATATTTATATATATATATATACATATATATATATATATATATATATATATATATATATATATATATGTGTGTGTGTGTGTGTGTGTGTAATAAAATCATTTGGAAAATAAAATGAAAGGTGACCTATTTTACAAGTAGTTTTATTACACATTTTGTGAATCACGTGTTTTTGTGATTTATTCGCATATATATATATATATATATATATATATATATATATATATATATATATATAGGGGCGTGTGTGTATGTGTGTGTGTATGTTTGAATGTGATTAAGTGTATTTGTATGGATGTAATTTTTTATATCATACGGCAGGAAATGAAGTATTCTATTTTTTATGCATATATCTTTAAGTCGTAGATGCATGTGGTTAATGCGTCTCTTATAACTAAACAGGCCTATTTGTATTATACATGATAAACGTAAAGATACACACTTGATATATCTAGACAAAAGATATCAGGCACTATGATATTTTCAAGCATAGACAATTTTATCAAATGACATTGATGAGTTTCAAGTGTGTTATCGTATTCAAATGTGTCCATATGTATATCCTTCAGGGGATGTATATACATATATGGATGAGATGAATCTTACATGTCCTTTTGTTTTTGGTCCTGTCTTTTCTTTCCTTCCTCTACCCCTAACGTTCCAGCCCGGACTCCAGTCTCTTTCAAAGAGCGGCTCCCCGCGTTAGATTGAATCCTGAGGCAGTGAAGTAACACTCTAGTCCGCTTGTATTCCTTAACAATTTACGGAAATCCTCGAAGGGACAATTGTAGGCGAGGCTCAAAAAGAGGTTGATTACGTTTGCTTGAGGTGGAACAACCTGGGTTGATTGAAGAGGAGTCAAAGTTGAAAACAGAAAATGGAAGTCGATTCCAATGCAAATACTAAAGCAGGCCCGGCCATTAGGTCTTCACCCCGCGTGCTTGTTCATTGTTTTCAGTGAATGTATGTAAGTGTGTTGTATCATACAGCTGGGACCAAACGTTCACGTGTGCACTGCGTGTCACGTTGTTATATTCATAACTTGAATATTTATGATAATTCATCTAATCGGGAGTGAGAGGCACCACGTGAATAAAACAGAATGACGATAGCCTATATAGATACATTGAACATCAATCATAAATGGGTTAAATAATAAACTCACCAATTAGATTCATATGGTCACTGATACTATACCTGTGTATGTCATAAGTATTAAAAGGACATCTTTATTCGTAGAAACATATCACATAGGTCCTAAAACATTATCAACTTAGTCGTGAAAACAAGTAATTGGTCCTTTTCGTTTAGCAAATGTGCATAAGAACCTCTAAATGTTTGTGTGCTTAAATTTAGAAGCGGTCAGTAATGGAAAGCCATTCAGAACATGAATTCATTTGGCCCTCTGACTACTTGACTGATTTTGTTCTAGCTTTTGTAAAGCAATTGCAATTCATTAAGGAGTATTCTGTGACCTTGATGAGTTGCAACAATATATATATATATATATATATATATATATATATATATATATATATAATGTATGTGTATTAATATTTTTGAAGGAGATAAAAAGGATAACGGACTGGAATGTATGAGGTATAAAGAAACAGGTAAATGATGTACATGGACAGGTGATAATAGAAGCAAATTTGGTAAAGGAAAAATGACTAGGATCTGTCATGGATTTGTTGAATGTAGAAGAGGTTAGGATTTTTTTAATACAGATGTGAGATATACAAGAAAAATGAGTGCAGTTGGAGAACAGAATGATAAGACTATAAAGAAGAAAAGATGCAAAGAGCACTGAAAGAGATGGAAGCTGGTAAGGCGTTTGGGTTATCATACTGAATTATATTTTATTCAGTACCGTTCACCCCCAGATCGTTTTCCACCGTAAAATCACTCTGGAGAACTATTTATGTTAACTCAACAATTCACATAGAATGTTTGATATGCTTGAAGAAAATAAATTTCCTCGAGCATATTAGATTCCTTCCCGAAAGCTGTGGGCTCCCAATATGGTGAAACAGTTGGAGGAAAAATAGCCCAATATGATAAGGCCTTTAGATGAGTGCCACGTTGAGTGTCTCATAATGGGAAGAATAGTAATAACGGATTAACTAGTGAAATTGTTTAATGTGTGCTTAAGAGATAACATTGTGTCACTAGACTGTAAGAGTGTACATTATATATATATATATATATATATATATATATATATATATATATATATATATATATATATATATATATATATATCTACCGTACAAATGGTGAAAGAGAAATAAGAGTCTATTAGTTTCAGAGGGATTAATATGATGAATGAAGTGAGGAATGTAGGAGAGGATTAGGAGAGAATTAAAAGAGTAATTGGGGAAGAGCGAAGAACATTAGATAAAAATCACACCCTGTTGAGACAATAGTCTTAACAAGTCACTGTCCTTCCACAGGCATAGAGTTTGTCAGAATAAAATATGTCAAGATCGTCATATAGCCGAGGGATGTAATAGTCTACAGGACTTTTTTGTTTTTGTTTTTTTTAGTTCAGTGATATCGTATAACAAAAGTCAGAAAATCGTTAATATATCACAAATCACGGTAAACCTACACATTCAGTATGATGGCTTACTTTATGACCTTTAATGTGGCAGAAGACAGGCGAATCTATTCACACCGATAATTGTTCATTCATCAACATGAGATCGTTTGTTGTCGACAGATCCAAAATCTATAAAATACGTAAGCACGTTGAAAGGATGAAGTCGAAAATTAAAGAAAAAATGAATTAGCAACACGGAAAAAATAATAAAAAATGGTAAAACTTGACGCAGAAAAACAAGCGAGCCCAGGCCCTGCAGCCGAAATGACTAGAACTGCTCTCCATCTCAGAGCTGAAAGCAAAAGTGATGTTGATAGCGCGAAAGAGATGTAAACAAACGCTCACGCGAGAGAGCGACCGACGTAAAAGCCTGCACTTGGCAAGACGGGGAGACTCCACGCTCAGTCCATAAGATATAAATCAGGTCTGTATCCTTAGACGACGCAGAGAGAGAAGTGCAGGACACAAAGTACCCCGCTGGCTCGCGCGTCAAGACAAGAGCAATGAAGATGAGAACAGCTGTAGAAGGCCAAAGAGAACAGCTCTCAGAGTTTTTCTTACGTAACACAAAGTTAGAGAGAGCTTACTTGGAGTGCTCGTGCTGAATGAGGTCATTATGACCTAAACTTCAGTCATACAGGATACAAAGTGAAATAAATGTTGAATAGATTAAGAAATAGATGATGATAGTAGTAATGATACCTCATGACAAATAATGAATATATCATACAATTAAAATTACATTTCTCCTTTAGTATCTTCTCTCTCATCTACCTCCTCTACTGTCCTCTCCATCTACTGTCCTCTCCATCTTTTCCTCCATCCCCTCTCCTCTTCCTTTCCAATTCTCCTTTTCTTCATTTTTTTTTATTCTAGTCTCTTTCTAGGTTAGCATATGTTAACATCCTTTTCTCTCCCCAAAATGTTACTCTGCATAATCTGGCCCTTTCCTCTTTTCCCATCACCCTGTTCCCACCCTTCCTATTCAGCAACTCAGTGATATTAAACAGTTGCAACCAAAGTTCACTCGAGTGAATAGGGATGAAATTATGGGGCCTTGAAACGTAGTAAAGGCTTTAAAGACATACGAAAAAAAAACAGAGAGGAGTAGCAGAAGGGGAAGAAGAAAAAGAGGAAGAGGAGGAGCAGGAGGGGGAGAAGGAGGAGGAGGAAGAGGAGGAGGAGGAGGAAGAGAAGGAGGAAGAGAAGGAGGAGGAGGAAGAGAAGGAGGAGGAGGAAGCGAAGGAGGAGGAGGAAGAGAAGGAGGAGGAGGAAGAGAAATAGGAATATTAAGAGTAGGAGTAGGGGAAAAAAGAGGAAAAGGAGTATGAGGAAAAGTAGGAAGGGTAGGAAGAGGAAGAGAAGGAGAAGGAGGAAGAGGAGGAGAAGGAGGAAGAGGAGGAGGAGGAGGAAAAGGAGGAGGAGAAGGAAAAAATGAAGAAGAAGGAGGAGGGGAGGAGGGGAAGGTAGCCTGAAGAGCTCCATTTAATCAAAAGACACTGTGATGCTCTTTGGGACTTCGGGAGACGCTCAAGATTGGATGATTTACGACAGAGAAGACCAAGGTCTCAAGTTCTCTAGTTACTGAAGAAAAAATTGAAATCTGATCACAAGGGATGCAAGACGATAAAGAAAATTGTTGACACATGTCCCGAGCTAACGACCTTGGAGAATCTGACGAGAAAATGCAATAAGTTAGCAAGAGTGAAGCGGAGGAGGGTAGGGAGGAGTTGACTCAGACAACTTATGGAAGTTGCATAACAAAAATTAATAAGTGAGCCCAATAATCATGATGAAAAAAGTCAAGTCTGTCTCCATGGTAGCATACTTTGAAGATTTCTTCCACCTAAACCCAAATGATTCTTGGTAGTGTGGGATATGCAGTGATTGAGGTTCCATTTTATTTAGAGCTCAATTAAATAAAACAGTTTAGTACTAACCAGAGCAAAAACCTGTCTTAATGGGCTGAAATAATTCCTGACTTATCAATGTAAATTAAGCAGAATGAGACAAGAAACAAGTATGTAAAAATAGTAAATAACACTGGTAAACAAATTTTCTGGCATGGAGGTTTCGACTGAATTTTGGTTAATATTTGTGTGCTAAATCCAAATATGCAATCAGTTTTTGGCCATCACATTAGGTTTTCAGTATATAAGATATGTATATATTTACGTGAATTGGTAATTTGGTAATTTTGTGCTTAAAGTGAAAGAATTAGATGCAAAGATGTACAAAATATTTATTGATTATGATTAAGTTACAGCTACATGAACTTCTTTTCTTTCGACATCCTGCCATGCACAACATCTGGAACATCCCTCTTCAAGCTCCAACAGTAGTCGGCCATCATACTACAGTCCCATCTTTCTTTGTAGCGTTCTTCCACAATTCTAATGTCTTGATAAAAGTGTTTATTTTGTTCTTCACTGACATCACCCAGATTCTCGGGAAAATTACTCAAATGACTGTGTAAGTAATGCACCTTGATGCTCATTTTACATCCAAGTGACTGAGAACTCAGAAGCAGTTCCTCCACAATCACCTTATAGTTGTCAGCTTTCCTGTTTCCAAGGAAATTCTTTATTACATCAGAGAAAACATTCTAAGCTCTAGCCCCTACTTCATTCATTGTTGTGACAAAGGTGGCGTCTCTGAGTAATGTTCTTATCTGAGGTCCATCAAATACTCCTGCCTTTTTCTTCTCTTCACTCAGACTTGGAAAAGTTGAACGTATGTGGTAGAGGCATTCTCCATTGTGATCAAGGATTTTCGCAAAATGTTTAATTTAACCAAGTTTTATGCGTAGAGGAGGAAAGACTATTTTGTCTCTCTGAACCAGGTATCAAACTCCTTCTTGGAGGACACTCCTTTTTTCGCCCAGTGGTTTGCTGTAGCCCTACTGTCCCAATAACTCCAAAAATAGGGGTATTTTGCGTAACCTCCTTACTGACCCAGCAAAAAGTTCCCCATTTTCAAATCCACACAGATTAACCATCTATGTACATGATATAACAACCTCTCCAGAACAATCTTGATGCTGGCATATTCTTCTTTCATAATTACCGAGTGTCCTACTGGAATAGAACCAAACTTGTTTCCAATGTGAAGCAAAACACATTCCAAGCTCCTTTTGGAACTATCAATAAACAATCTCCATTCACTTGGATCATAAGCAGGTAGCTCCATAGCAAGCAGAAAGCATTTAACATCACTACAATACACAAGTTGAGCATCAGACTTAAAATACTTCCAAAGTTCTGCTTCTCTGTTACGATAAAAAGAAACACTAGTGCTAGATTCTAGCATTCTTTTTTCTTTCACCCTGAAAGCTAACAATTTAACAGACATCTTTGGCAAATATAAATCTCTTACCAGATCATTTAACTCAGCCTGAGTGAACAGAGGAGGCGTATCACAATCTTCAACAGATGGCAGAAAAACCTCATCTGGTTCATCTCCATCCGTATTAGAAGTTGTTGGACTGATGACGTCGTCGTCAATCTCAGGCAGTCCAGCATATACTGGTACAGGTATTTCATCACAATGTGCAACTGCTCGAATGGCAGAAGGGATATCTGGATATTTCAAGAGATGCTTGGTTTTCTTATTGAGGCCTTTCATATTGACAAGACAGAAGTAATAGTTATCAAAATGGTTTGTCGGTTCCCTCCAAACCATTGGCACTCCGAACTTGAGCTTAGCATTCTTTCTTTGAGTCCATGATCGCAAGGTTTCAACACATGTTTTGCACACTATGTGAGGAGCCCAGCTTTGTCCTGGTCTCCAAGATGTACCTTAAAGTAGGCAAGGTATATTTTCTTGACAGTGGTACTTATGTTGCGCCTTTGATCCTTTAAATACATTTGAGCCATTATAACATTTTCTTCTTTGCGATGTTGTAGTCATAGCTGCGTTCATTCTAACTGCTAAGTAATCACGATCTGCAAAGAAGAAACACAATTATGTAGGTCATAACTATCAGCATGATTATTTTAGTCTACACATTTATAGAAACTTTCTTACGCAAATTAGTACAAAATGTTGATGTAAAATGAGTTAACATATATAACCGGTTCCCCCAATAAACAAAATAAAAGCTGTCTAAAAATAACAAACAAGATGTATATATAAAAAAGAAAAACTCAACAGAAAAGACTTACAACATTGAGTGACCCTATCCTTTCGCACTGCATCTCAAAAATCAACCGTCTCACTTTTTCTTTGGGGAGGCAAAGCAAAAAGAAAAAAGAAAAAAAAAAGAAAGATTTTGCTAGAAAAATACCTCTGCATATCCCTAACGATAAGAAGTAAAAAAAAATATACGTATGTAAGGACATATAAAACCATACTAAGCAGCTTGCAATAGATGAGAGAGTGAAAAGGTAATACATGCAGAAAATTACAGAAAAATGGTGTATGAAGATAGCATAAAAATGTGACGTGGTAGAGCAATTCTGAGACCAGATTTGGTTTAAAGACCTCAAAATTAGTTTAGAAAAGCTATAACTTTTCATGCAAAATTTTCTGTTTTGTTTTTATTTGCTAACCAGTGTAATAAATAGGAACCTTAATCAAAAATACTTTTAGAAAATGAAAACCTGACTTTTATAATTACTATGAAAATTGTTACATAGATCAGAGGGTGGTGACTTTATCATAGTTGGAATGGAGTAATTAGAGAGGGGAGTAATGATAAATTAGGGAAATATCATGGGATGGAACGGTGGGAAGATTTGTAGAATAAGTGGAAGAGTGATAGGAAGATGCTTAAACTTTTCAAAAGGAATTTCCATGACGTCTAATATTACTACAAACCTCTGTAGATCTGTCTTGTACAATATATTTAGTCCGGAATATCCTCCTAATAAGAATTATATTCAAATTAGTTGTATAATTGTGAGCTCGTTAACCCCTTTGACACACTAACCAGTCAAATTACTTGATTTATCAAATAAGGGTGAACCCTTGACTAACGGCATTTGAAATATATGATTATACAAGACAAAGCGTGAGATTTTCCATAAAACTAGAATCACTTGTACATTACAGTCCATGATAACAACAACAATAACAACAACAAAAACAACAACAAAATTCCTTTTAATTAACAAAGGCATCTCCATTTTCACAAGTTTATCTAAAAAAAAAAAAAAAAAAAGACGATGAAGAAAATAAAGAACCAACTATCCGTAGTTTGTTCAAATTACTTTGCTATTTTGCATGTTAACAAAAAGAAAATTAGAAAAATATTGGAGAAATTATATTCTTTTTTCAAACGACTACGAAAATGATGCGAAATGATAAAGAAACGCTCCTTTTACAAAATTTGTGGAAATTAGAGTGAATTGCGTCTCAACTCCAGAAAAGAAAATCTCCAAGAAATTAGTTGGGGAAGAGTTGAGGATTCAGTAGGATATGATACATAAAAAAAAAGTTACTCTTGAGAGGGTATTCTCTCTATCACACTCATGAAAGAAGCTATCATAGACTCTTACGAGTAAACTAACGAGAGTGAGAAATTGATCATCCGTATATGAATTTCTTTATAAGCTTAATGTATATCATGTTCAAGTTTACTTTATAACTTATTATCATGTATCTATGCACAATATATTGAGCATACGTACTTTTATAATAAAGTTATTTTGGGTATGATTGTAACCATGATTTTCAATTTTAATATAATTGCGATTTTGGTACCTGATTTAGTGTTACTTTCGTTCATATTCAGATTTCGATATTCCTTTTGATTCTCATTCTTTTTGGTTTTTCTTTTCTGCTTCCAATTCTGTATCAAAGTGCCTTTCTTTTTTCCATTTTTTCCCGTTTTTGCAGACGAACTTTACTCGGTCGAAGAGAAAAATACTTGGAGTCGAAAAAATATCTGAGAGATTATCTTTTGTTTGATATAAATAAAGACGTTTATGAAATAAGAAAATATACATTTTAATACACAGATGCTCATAAAAACATATATATGTAAATATAGATACATGGTACATGTAGAATATAT
>NC_134807.1:30809094-30839094 GCF_046742065.1 Oratosquilla oratoria
TGTATTTTACGGGAAGGGGAGCTATGTTCGTGGTGTCCCGTCTTCATATCTCATTTTATCTAAACTATTTCTAAATTCATGTATTGTTTTTGCACACACCACTTTCTCATCTAACTTTTTCCAAATGTCTATTACTCTGTGAGGAAAGTTTTCTTTTTCATATATCTTCTATAGCTGTCTTTCTTGATTTTCTTTCAGTGTCCTCTTGTATTTCTATCATTCCATTTTATTTGATCCTTTCTATCAATAATTTCTATGCCTTTCATGATTCTGTAAATAGTTATCAAATCTCCTCTCTCTCTTCTTTGCTCTAGTGTCTGTAGCTCAAGTTTTGCTAGTCTCTCTTCATATGATAGTTTTGAGTGTGTTGGTGCTAATTTTGTAATTGCTCTTTGTATTCTTTCAAGTTTTGTTATACATTTTTTTGTACTTGGTGACCACATCGTTGCTGCATATTCCAATCTTGGTCTTATCAAAGTGATTAGTATGTTCTTCACCATTTCTTCATCCAGGTATGTAAATGCCACTTTGATTGTTCTTATTAAATTATAAGTTTCTCCAAGAATCTTATTTATATGTTTCTCAGGTGACATATTATTCATAATAATGACTCCCAGGTCCTTCTCATTTTCAACTTTTTTTATTCCTTCTTCTCCCAATTTATATGATCCTATTATTCTTTTTTTGTTTTTGTTTTTTCAAATTCCATTATACTACACTTTTTAGTATTGAACTCCATCTCCCACTTCTTACTCCATTCCCATACTTTATTGAGATCACTCTGTAGTGACTCACAATCTTCTTCCGTGTTCACTTTTTTTTTAAATGATTTTGCATCATTTGCAAAGAAGCTCATATAACTTTCAACTTTATATCCTTCTTAGTCTGGAGCATAACTCCCCCCCCCCTTGTTTTGTCTCTCTGTTTCTAATCTAATCATTTTATGCATCATGTTCTACACTGTTGGGTGGTGGTAGACCTTTTAATTTTGTCTCTACAATTCCCATTATGTCCGGTTCTTTTTCCTTCATATAATTATTCAGTTCATTCAATCCTGTTATTAATCCATCAATATTTGTGTAAGATACTCTTAATTTTCTGCTACTTCCATTGTATTTTCTGTTTCCCCTTTGTTTTTATCTGGTATGGCCCATCTCCTCACTTTCATATTCACTACTCTCCAATAGAATTTCTCTTTTTCTGTCTCTGTTCTGTTCTCGTTTTTTTTTCTTAGCTTCTTGTCTTTTCATTTTTTCCTCCTCTTTTTCCTCTTTATTCATTTCTCTATTTATCCATACCTTTTTATATTGTTTACTGTTTGCTAGTTTCCCTGTTTTTGCTAAGATATTCTCTGCTGACGTTTATGACCTGAATTAAATCTTAATTGGTCTGGTCTTATCTGTACTATATTTTCCGAGACAATACATTTCTTCAATTTGTTTCATGATTTCAGGTTCATCTTCCTGAACTAATTCTAGTAAACTGTTTACTTTTTCTTTTTCCTCTTTGATTCTTGTGGTTCTATTTAGATTCTACTTCTCTTCCATTCCTAATATAATCATACATTTCTTTTTACCTGCTAAGTCTCTTACTATATTGTCCTTCTGTCTCATCACTTTAATAACTGAGTCTTCAGATTGTTCTTTCATTTGCTGTTTTATTATGTCAGTAAATGCAACTTTACTGTTCACTTGGATTTTTTTTCCAAACCTGTGCTTATTTTGCTATGGACTCTTTATTCTCTTTATTATTCCTCTTTAATTCCTCATTCTCATCTTTTACTTCTTTTAACTGTCTTTTTAATTCTTCTATTTTTTTTAGTTAGATTTTTGTTCACCCTCTCTAATCCTTCCAATTTTTCAATTCTCTGCGCAATCTTTGTTATTTTACCGAACCTACTCTCCCAATGTTCGGTCATTTTCTCAAGTTTTTCCTCTAGCCTTACTAATCGGGGGAGGTTGGTATCACCCCCCCCCCTCATTAAATCCCTGGAAATTATTATCTTCACCTTCCATTGTGCTCCTCTTATCTATATTTCTAATCTTTACATTTTTGTTAATCCCATCTTCACCAAAATCATCATCGGTCCTTCGCTTGTTTACAAGACGCCTGTCCTCCTGGACCAAGTCCTCCCCTTCCTCATTTCCTTCCATCCACCTCAGTAATCCCTCCCCTTCTCCTATCTTATTACCTTCCCACTACACCACGAGCTTTCCCTTTCCCTGTAAATGCAATAAGGTACTTCATTGATGTTGAGATCCACGAAAATTTCACTTTTTCTTCAGAACTCCAATCTTTGCCGTCCATGCGACGAGTGTGTGTGTGTGTGTGTGTGTGTGTGTGTGTGTGAGTGTGTGTGTGAGTGTGTGTGTGTGTGTGTGTGTGTGTGTGTGTGTGTGTGTGTGTGTGTGTGTGTGTGTGTGTGTGTGTGTGTGTATGTGTGCGTGTGTTTTTAAGTTTGAACATGTTAAATGCTAATAATGACAAATATCATAAGATGGATAATCACAGAATGAATATTCCATTAGACAACTTAAGGAAAAAAAATGATACGTACAAACACGTCAGAAAAAAAATCACAATGTATTATACATGCACACATGCACACGCATGCAGACACACACGCACACACATGCAGACACACACGCGTACACACACGTACACACACACGTACACACACACACACACACACACACACACACACACACACACACACACACACACACACACACACACACACACACACACACACACACACACACACACACACACACACACACACACACACACACACACACACACACACACACACACACACACACACACACACACACACACACACACACACACACACGCACACACACACTCACTCTCTCTCTCTCTCTCTCTCTCTCTCTCTCTCTCTCTCTCTCTCTCTCTCTCTCTCTCTCTCTCTCTCTCTCTCTCTCTCTCTCTGTCTCTTTCTCTCTCTCATGGCGCAGTTGGTAGAGTTACCGGCTGCCACTACGGCGGTCCGAGTTGAGATCCAGCCTAGGGCTGAAATAATTTCAGTATCGCTGCGCTGCGGGTTGTTACTCCAACTCTCGTGGACTGGGAATTGTGTGTGTGTGTGTGCCTGTAAGGTCACAGCATTACCCATAGATCGGTCATATATGAGCATTGAGCTCTCTTCCGGGAGGGAAATAGCTGTCGATCACGAGTCCAACACGTGATCCAAGACCATGGTGAATCACATATACACACACACATACACACAGTCACACACAAACATACAGAAAAGAAATAGAACAATAGTTCTCTCAGAGACAAGAACAATCCCTGAAACAAGCAGTGAAAAAAAAAAATGTTTTTTTGAATATTGGTTGGAAAAAGATGGATGAGGAACTAAAGGATTCTTACTTTTCATCAACGTGTATCCTCGGGTTTTTACGTTTACCTTCACCTTTATTGTCACTTTTTCCTTTATCTTTACATTTACATCCACTGTAATCCTCACCTTCACCTTCACCTTCACCTACAATTTCGCCTCCACCTTCACCTTCACCTTCACCTTCATCTTCACCTTCACCTTCACCTTCAAATTCAGCTTCAGCTTCACCTTCACCTTCACCTTCACCTTTGCCTTCACATTCACCCTCAATTTCGCCTTCACCTTCACCTTCACCTTCACCCTCAATTTCGCCTTCACCTTCACATTCAGCTTCACCCTCACCTTCACCTTTACCTTCACCTTCACCTTCACTTTCACCTAGAACTTCCCCTCGAACTTCACAAAAAACTGGAACTTCGTCTGTATCTCTAAGTTCAACTCTAGTACCAAATCCACCTACTCTACATCCACCACACCTTCACCTCCACGTACACCTCCATTACACCTTCACCTCCACCTACACCTCCACCTATACCTCCATCTCCATCTCCATCTCCATCTCCATCTCCATCTCCATCTCCATCTCCATCTCCATCTCCACCTCCACCTCCACCTCCACCACACTTTCATTTCAATATTCACCTCCACCATCACTTTCATCTCCACCTCCACCTCCACCTGCATTTTCTTCTCCACATCCACCTTTACATCAACCTCCATCTCCATGACTATCACCTCCCACTTCTACTGTTCCACCTTCACTTCCACTTCCACCACCACCTTCATTGGGCTGAATAGAACAGACTGACATAAACGCAAAAAAAAAAAAAAAAAATGTTAACTCTAAGAAACAGAAAAATTCGGGTATAGAAATACCCACTTTGGATCTTGTTTCGTTTTTTCCTCTTTTTTTTTTCATTCCCCTCTCTGATTTCTGGGTCTTGTATCCACGCCCATCTTGATTTATTTTTCTATTTCAACTTCAGTTTCTCCTTTCATTTTGTTTCAGACTTCCATTTTCATTTCAGCCACATTTTTATGACTCCGTTTCTGATTACATTTCTGTTAAAGTTTTATATTTCTATCACTCCTTCCATTTTTTTTTTTTTGTCTTTTTTGTCTTCAGAACTAAAGTTCCTGATTTTCGGTTGGGAGTGATTATTTTTTTATTTTTTTATCATCCGTGTTTTCATTTCCTTTCTTCTCTAATTTCATATCACTACTCTATTTTTTTTTTTATTCATATTCTGGATTCCAGTTTCCAGTCTATTTTAGTTCCAGATCCTTTTACAACTCTCGGACTGCTCATGGGGCTATCTTTCTTTCACTCTCATTCCAGTCCTAATGTCCATTCCCAGTTCTATTTCCAGTTTCAATCTTAGCTTTCTTCTCCTGGATCTGTTCTTCGTTCCAGTTGCCAGCTGTTGTAAACTGTCATCTTCCAGATTCTGGTTTTTCGTCTCTTTCTTATGACAACTTACCTGAAGCATTTGCTCCAGACGGCAGACTCAGCCTTGAAAGAGTCTCATAGACTGAGACTTCAATCAAGTCTTTTCTCTGAGCTACACGAAACAGGTTACAGTCACCTGGAACAAAACAAATCTTAAGAACAAATACGTCCTTCTAGGAAGGTTTTGTCACGAATCTCTCCCCAAATGCCTTCATTTCTATAACAAGTCAGTAGCCCTATCAAGTCATTCAAGGTCAACCAAAATAAAATTATCAATTTTCCCAGGGAATACCATAGTTAATTAATTCAATTTGACGACGTCCCCCAGGAGAATGAATTTCCCTCAAGCATCCGAAGTGACTTTCATCTTGAACGGGATTAACTTTACGTATCTGTGCATATATGTATCATATATTATTGATAAATGTTAAGCACATGATTTGACTGGCCCCCACCCTATATAAGACAAAAATAGTCTATTAGCATACACTTTATGTATGTATGTATGTATGTATGTATGTATGTATGTATGTATGTATGTATGTATTTATGTATGCATGTATGTATATATCTATACATGTATGTATACATGCCTATAATTTATGCATGTATATATATATATATATATATATATGTATATATCTATATGTATATATATGTATATATCTATATGTATATGTACGTATACAGGTATGCATGTGTATATGTAGGTATACATATATGTATGTATGCATGTATGTATGTATGTAATGTATGTATGTATGTATGTATGTATGCATGCATGTATGGAAGTATGTATGTATTTATGTATGTACATGGGCATGTATGTATGTATGTTTGCTTGTATATGTGTATGTATGTATTTATGCATGCTTGTATGTGTGTATATATATATATATATATATATGTATTTATATGCATGTATGCATGTATGTATGTATGCATGCATGCTTGTATGTATGTACGTACGTATATATGACTTCAACCAAAATTGCCTTCGCGAGAACCTGTGCCCCAGAAAAAAAAAATATATATATATATATATATATGTATATATAATATGTATGTATGTATGCATGCATGTATGTACATATGTATGGGCATACATATGTATGTATGTGTATGTAACTTTGCTTTATTTTCCATTCATCATTTAAGTCATTATTTTAACATTTTGCTTCCTACACTCTTTTCACAGAAGGGTACAACTCGCGTTTTTTTTTTTCTATTACGAGAAATATTCTCGTTTTACTCCAAAGTTATATGTTTTGTACCAACATTAAGGTATTTTCCTACCCAATTTTGTGCTCATAATCTCTTAAAATGTTTTTGATATGTGTACATTTTCAAAAGTTTAAAATAAACTCAAACTAACTTTTAGTTTTCTTATTTTCCAAGCATGGGACAGAAATTTGCTTTAACAAGGCTAAATCATATTTTCACTCCTAAAAGTATGACGTCTTTGAGTTTAGATAATACTTATCATAGCCTTTGGCAAGCTATCGTTCCCAGCTCAGTTTAATATTCATTACCGACGAAAAGGCTTTGCTCCTAATTGCCTAGAGTTGGGCATTCTAATGTATATACAGTGTCTATTTGATCCCGAGAACCATATATACTCTTACTTATTATCAAACAGAGGCAATTCTCAGTCTTGTGGAAGATTGAGTTTGCTTTCGAGTTAGTGGGATGGAGTTGCAGCTTATATACATGTTGCATTTTATGTGCTAAGGTGCTTGCCAGGGGTAGCTTTTCTTCATATCACAGTAATAGGGTTGTAGAAATTATGCCCTGTACTTACAGTTTGACCTTCAAATCAGTGTGAGGCATCAAAGAGAGTGTGGAAGCGAGCGTAAATTTTTTACATCACAGTGAAAGAGTAAAGAAAAATAAGTAAGATAGCAAGGTAGTAATAGTGAAAAAAAGGAAGAGAGTAATAAAATAAGATGATAAAGAGGTAAGAAGATAAGGAAATGAGAATGCAAGTGCGAAAGAGAACAAGCCAATAATAAAAAATAAAAAAAAGCTGGTGAAATATGCAAGATTACAACTTACCACTGAACCTTTTTTCGAATGAGACCTAAAACATTCAACCGTATCAGTATATGTCGTCGACTATTTTGTTTGGCTTCTGAGAATGTAGGTCACACACTCATAAAGATAACGTGTTCAGATGGTAGTGTTTTTTCTGGTATAGAATATCAAATAAGGTTGTTGCTGTAGAAACGAAAGCATTAATATAAGCACACGAAATTCCCTGCAGAACTATTAACTCGTTCACTTCGGCACAATGATACATATATCTGTTTCGGGAATAGAATAACAGTTGTATAAACTAAAAAGGGATATATTCACCAAGTATATTTTCCTTTTCCTGAAAGAGTAAAATTTTTCATACCTCAAAGTGGACGGTTAAATGGTGTTGGAGGAAGCAAAGAAACAGTTAACTTGTTTGTACATTTGTGTGTATATGTACATGTCTAGGTATATGTACATGTATATATATATACATATATATATATATATATATGTATATATATATATATGTATATATATGTATATATATATGTATATATATGTATATATATATGTACATGTATATGCATATATATATGTATATTATATCCATATGTATATGCATATGTATATGTATATGTATATGTATATGTATATATATATATATGTATATGTATATGTATATGCATATGCATATGTATATGTATATATATATGTACATGTATATATGTGGATGTGCACGTGATTGAAATTGTAATTGTAATTGTGATTTTGACTATGATTATGACTGTGAATGGGATTGTGAATGTGAATATGTATGTATACATATATGTATATGTATATACAAACACCCTGATTTATATATCTCTGGATATCCAGTTTCCATTTATATATTACTGGTAGTTGCCATTTGCCCTGTCTGTCCTATCACATAGTGCAGTGTTTCTAAACCTTTTTTTCTTACACACATATATATATATACTCGTATATATATTTTTTCTTTTTATCAAACTGTTTTAGTCACGTAAAGGATAAACTATGGTGGATGTATATATGTATATATATGTATATATATATATATATATATATATATATATATATATATATATATATATATATATATATGTGTGTGTATGTGCATATATACACACACACACACACACACACACACACACACACACACACACACACACACACACACACACACACACACACACAAACACACACACACACACAATCACAATTACACACACAATCACCCTTTTCATAGCATCTGAACTTGTACGAGTATGAGCACATAACACCTCCGTAGTATATAAATATTTCATTAAATTTTGGTTATATAAAGGACAGTAGTTAGATAAATATCGACAAGATACAATAAACCTCTCCTGATGATATCACAGACAATTAGGGACATCATGGAAGTGTCTGTTAATCTTTCCATATGCAAATGTATTTAACTTACCTATCTATCTATTTACTTATTTTATTTATATTATTATAATTTTTATTTTCATTTATTCATTTATTTATTTATAATTATTATAATTTTTTGCATCCGACCTAGTAATGGACCAAAAGGTCTCCTGTCGGCATGCTCCTCCTCTGTAATCCTCTGTAAATATAGGCAAGGTATTTTCTCTAATGCATGTTTAAGTAAGATTTACAGTTAGTAATGCATCGTCAAGCTTCTTGTTTGTGTTCTTAATATTCCTAATTAAATTCCTGTGGAAGTTGATGGGGGAAAATTAAAACTGGTAATAATGTGTGAACTACATTATACATTTCAATAGCAATTAATTTCAGGTGTCAAAGTACGTAACAACCTTTAATTTACACGAATATTTGTGCATGCATAATGCTAATTAACATTCACAATGCTACAACTTGTTCAGAAATGCTAAGTAAGGTTAAGAGAAGGTACATGATGTGACATGCTAAATGAAATTGGGAGAGCCCACATGCTATGAGAGATACAGACTATTTAGAATAAATGCGATAGTGTTGGGGGGAGGAATGGTAGAGGAAATGTTCTTGCTAGAGGAATTACGAGAAAGATTTTAGCTTTATGGCTGGTTATGGAATATTATTTCATATAAAGAAATTCTAGGAATTGCAATCATTTGATATCGGTATGGGAGTCGACATGAGTTCCATTCCGTCGACACGCACGACAATATGGAAATATTACAAATTCTAGAAACCTTTTACATAAAAGGAAGGAGTCTCACGTTTACTCCACAAATAGAGGAGTCTTCTTATACTATTCAGCACAAAAACATTGCCTTTCAGCAGCACCACACATCACACTGATAATTGTCAGTTATGAAACAATGTATCCTCTCCCACGTTACTTGACATATATATCTAAGTCCATGTAAATTGAAATAAGTAACATGATAGCTGAAGATAAGACAGTAGCTCTAAAACCTTTGGTAGAGTCTTGAAAATGATTGATGGGAGATGAATAAGGTGTGATTCTTAGAACTTCACAAAGACGATCCCAAGAATGAAAAGGCGTGAGTTCATGTGCTGGAGAGGTCACAGGTTATCCAAATATCAGTCTCTTTGTTATATCACATATAATACAACAGTCTGAATTGAAAGCTTAAGGACACAACTCTATTGAAAAAATAATAATATTTGAAGTATATATGTAACATTTCTAGTATTTTGTTTATTACTATTATTCTTCAAAAGAAAACCACAGCTATTTGGGAATAATGTAGTAAGTACTAGACAGTTCATACGTTCATATTTTTAAGTCCTTTCATAGATTAACAGAAAACTGTTGAGTCGGCCACAGTTCAGTTCATATGGTACGTCTCTATGCCAAAAAGGTTAACTGAGACTAAACCCCTTATGTACGGAGGTCTCCTTTTAGATGATTAAAATTGACCATGGCTGGGAGGACGGGTGGGGGGCGGTGGTAAGGTAGAAGGGTTGATATTGATCACCATAATGATTTTAGTTTATGAACCACTATTTAGTGACTGAAGTGATTTTATGTTATCCACAAAGAAGTCTTCAATGAATATCATTATATAAAATAGTTGAAGTCTTATAGCCACTCATTAACCAAATAAATTTGTTTGACGTTTGAGAATTTTTTGGGTGGGGGTGGGAGAGTATTCTACTGGGAGGGATTAAAGAGTCTTTGAAGTTGATTGCAGACGAAAAAGACGATGTCGAGGAGCTTCAGGAGGAAGTGGAGTCCATTAGACAAGGTTGACCTTGTGCCAGAGATTCAGGCAGGTCATCAACTTCTTTCCACGAAGGAAAATTTAGAAATAGGCAATGAGGAAAATAGTCTGTACAGAAATTATAAAGAAAAACTTTAAAACTATGAAAATCCGCGTATACCAAATAACTTATACAGGTCATACTTCTACTTTGCTGAATAAGATGAACAAATTCATGATGATATTCATTATATAATGGGAGGATGGTATGATCAAAATTATCGTTAAGAAATAAGAGCCCTTAGCTTTGTTCGAATCCAGTCTCTTTATCATACGTACTTGGAAAGCCAAATCATGTGGCATTCTAAAAACAGCTTTTTAAAACAGGGTCAAATTTGACTGTTTCATGAGTACATCAAAATTATGTAAATGCTGTTACACAGGGAAAACGAAATAACACATTTAATTCTACTCTATATAGCATCAGATAACATTTATACATTACTGGATTTCCTAAAAACTCCATTAGTTGGAATCATATTAGAGTACATGAACATTCAATAGATAGAATAATTTAACAACAAAATTGAGAGTATAAATTCCAAACATAATAAACATTAGTTACAAGTTTCAATTAAACAGTATGATAATGTGAACGAGGTTTTTCATTCTCTTTTTAAGGACATTTATAGATCAGGACACATTTGATGTTAAGTTTTAAATTCGTTTGGACGTTCATGCATTGTTTTCACGTATGCATATACATATGATGGTATGGCCGAGGAAATAATGTAATATACTTTCCATGAAATATTTTCTGAGGGCAAATAAATCATTGCTGACAGTATGTATACATACATTCATATCTGCATTTATGCACTAATGTAAGTATATATACGTATATTGTGTGCCTGGATGTGTGTGTGTGTGTATGTGTGTGTGTGTGTGTGTGTGTATGTGTGTGTGTGTGTGTGTGTGTGTGTGTGTGTGTGTGTGTGTGTATTCACTCACTTCGGATCTACTGCAGTCTCTATCGAGACAGTCAGACACCACCCTACGGCAGTGAGCTCAGAGCTCATTATTTGCCGATCTCTGGGTAGGTCTGAGACCACTCACACACCACACACCGGGACAGCAAGGTCACAACTCCTTGACTAACGTCCCGTACCTACTCACTACTAGGTGAACAGGGGTTACACGTGAAAGGAGACAAACCCAACTTATCTCCGCCCGGGGAATCGAACCCCGGTTCTCTGACTAGTGAGGCCAGTGCTTTACCAATCCGCCACCGAGCCGTGTGTTGTGTGTGTGTGTGTTTGTATGTATGTATGTATGTATGTGTGTATGTATGTATTTGTTTGTACATATATATATATATATATACAAATATATGTATATATATATATATGTATATATATATGTACATATATATATATTTATATATATAATATGCATATATATATATATATGTGTGTGTGTGTGTGTGTGTGTGTGTGTGTGTGTGTGTGTGTGTGTGTGTGTGTGTGTGTATGTGTGTTTTTTTAATATATAACACAAAGAATAATTCGTGTACAGTTGTCATTCCTTAGTGATTTTCTTATATTTTCCTCTTAGGAGCCAAAATGAAAAGTAATTATGTCTCCAAAGTTTAATCGAAGACTTTTGAAATATATATCAATAAAAGCACTTCCCTTTGGTGTAAAATTCAGAACATAATTCATGAATCCACTCGAAAAAAATTGCATTCTTTGACACACTTGCATGTAGGAAAAGACATCATTGTATGACATCACAGACGAAAAACTTTCTAAGAAGAAAAAGTAGCTTAACAAACATGCTATCCAATTTCCATGTTTTCTTTTTTCCTGAAAGCAAGCTAGCTAGCCTAGGACGCTCAACAAATGGCTACGTCTCCGCGGCACATCGTTTGATGTAAATCTTTCTCTCAAGTGCATCAAATTACCTCTTCACTGTCGTGTACCATCTCGACCCCTTAGATGAGAAAACTCATCTGTCATAAAAAATATATATATATTACCCCACGACAGTGACGCAGGATCATGAAAGATCTGAAAGACTACACTCCATAACAACATAAGTATTTTTCAAAGAACATGAATAGTAACACACGGACTTATCCCCAATAAATTCAAAATTCATCTTTGAATCGATTCCGTGGCGTGATCAGAAGCGTGCTGGTCGCGCATTTGCTAAGTTGTAGGTTCAAATCTCGCATTTCACTCCGATTGCAAGCAGTGACTTTTACATGCCCCAAACAGTCGAAGCGTATGGGGGTAAAGCTAGTGGCTTCGGCCGCAGTTACGCGCCTTCTGGTGTAGTCTCTTTATTTCTTCTTGAAGTAAAACAGTGCTCCCCTTCCTCTCTCTAAGAAGAATACGAATCATGTATTTGACCTTAAGCTCTAAAACAAATTCAAACTTACCATATCAATATCAAAATCTTTAGCATAAAATCCTATCATTGTCTGAGTAGAATCGTCAGTCATCGGCAAAAAAAAAAAAAAAAAAAAAATGCTGTTACACGTGTCAAACTAATTTTGGAGAGCGTAACATGATGGTGAAGGGACTACTGTAAGATGAAAAAAATTGCATCTTCTGAATATGCGTGTGTATATGTATAATATATATATATATATATATATATATATATATATATATATATATATATATATATATGTATGTATACGTGGGCAGTGTGTGTGTTTCCATATGTATGTATGTATATATATATATATATACATATACATATACAATTATGTATATATATATATATATATATATATATAACGTTTGTGAGAGTAACATGTGGTAATTCCAACAAAATATTGGGAACGAGCCATATGGGAAAAACATTTCAACAGTTTTACGAAAATGATATTCGAAATTTGGAATCCCAACGCTTTAAGACCCATTTCTTGGGATCAGATTTGTTTGTAAATCCGGACACAGAAGCTGAGGCAGCGACCGTAATATCCACGCCGCTGTTGTCCCGCGTCGTCCGGGTCTGGACAGCTGACGTCAGAGCGCGTCTTGTTCTGGACTCCTTAGCCTCAACGCATTTATGTCTCCTTCGCCAAAACGGCGTGGAAAATTTATCTGATATTCTATTCAAGAATATTTTTCTGGATATAATAATTTTTCTTAATCTTGGTGTCTTAGTATCAAACCACTGTTGTTTCTTATAATATAAATGGAAGTATCTGGTAATAATGAACATAATAAAGAACTCTTGGTTATGGAATGTTAGAGGTAGTTCTCTGAAACGACTAAAACTGACACTTAGAAAGCCATTCACCCTGAAAAATTTATATGTATATATATATATATATATATATATATATATATGTATATAACCATTGCTATTGTCTCTATATCACACTGGATGAACTGGAAACAGTCATATCATTCAATATATTCTAGGAATGTATTATGTAAATTTTACATATTCCAGCACAATCATTCGACTAAGATAGTCACAGAAACTTGATCGGGTATTATTTTTTGTTTAAGTGGATTAAGTGGATTGTTAGAGTGGATTCATATCTAAATCAAGTCATCCGACAGGAATATTTTATTCTTCAGTTATTCTTCCCATTTAGAATGTTCCTAGATGCAAAATTGATTCATTCTTGCTTCAAACTTTTATTTTTACACACTTATTGTTCGTAAATATTTTTCAATGAAGTACACATGCTCTTTTGTTCCAAACAAATCTTCAAACTATTGCTTTATATATTTTAATTCTCAAGCAAACCATTCACCGAGGACGTAATGTTCTGTCATTGTATCATTTGCCTCTTGGAGAGAACTCTAAAGGACTCAAGACACTACGGAGAAAACGTCGGACTACCGACCACAGAAGGGGTCTCAGGGCCTGCTAAAGGCAAAGAAAAAAAAAATCCAGGCTTAAAGGCTCTGCGGTTAGAGGAGAACCTTCAAGAAAGAACTTTGTTAAGTTGGAGAAGGAAAATCTTCAAAGAAGAAGTGGTTGTTGGAAAAGTATTTGCAGAAAAATACTGCGTTGAGTTCAAGAAGGATCTCGGCTCAATCTTAAGCTAACATCAGCTCTCCTCCTTCGATGAAGAAGATAATCATCTGAAGAAAATATATCCAGATAAGTAAATTCAATATTTGGGTGACTCACTAAAGGTATCTTTATCACAATGTGAGTCCCACAGCTGAATAAAATATTTATGCATTAAATATACTCCCAGTCCAAATGGTCTATTCTAGACTCATAATTTTGATAACTAAGCAAAATCTCCTAATCTAAAAAAAAAAAAAAAAAAAAAAATGAAGGTCATAACGTCGCGTTAGTAGCAATGTCATTTTAATTTACTCTTTTATGTATTAGTACATATGTTGAGACATTCTGACAGGTTGATGTAAGCGGAGTAGGAAACACAGGAGTCTTGGTCTTGAGTTTATTCCTGAATAGTTTCGCAGGTATGCTTTTTCAAAGCATACCTGCGAAACTATTCAGGAATAGACTCAAGACCAAGACTCCTGTGTTTCCTATTCCGCTTACATTAGTACATATGTACTAAAGCAATTTCATACCTGATTTTGTTTAGAATGACATAGGATATGCATTAGCTTGTATCTATTTTAGCAATAGGAAAGAGATGGAAAAATAGATACCATCTGACATCAATAAGAACAAATAATCTAGGTCGCACATGCAACCAGAGTATATATATATATACAGTATATATATATATATATATACACATATATATATATATATATATATATACATATATATATATATATATATATACAAAAAGAATAAAATTCTTCATGTAGAAATGGCTGATCAAGAACAGTGTAAAAACGAAGTCTGGCGTATTAGAATAACCCACACTGGTTCAGAACGGAATATATATGTCGAGAACCATAATAGAGTGAACATTTTCAAATCGCAATAACTACTGAAATGAAGCTTACTCAATGATTACAATGCGCATTTCTTGGAATTAATATATATTGAAATATGTGTGTATTTGAAACTATCACACACAGTCATAGTGGACTTTCGCAAAATGCACGGCTTAATACACTCCTTGTTATCAGAAGATTAATCTTGGATGCAGGAACTGGAGACTGAATTTCATATACTACACGATCGTTGCATGTTTAAAGAATATAGATTCAAACGTGAACAGCACCATCTGCTGCTGGGCTATCTGTATCACTGCATAGAAAAAAAATGCGTATCAATTGAGATGAATTTCTGATTAGTTTGCAAATTCTACGGTTGAACAGGTATTAAACATTGACATATCACGTGTAATACGCGTCTCTGTTTCAACATTGAAATCCGTGGCAAGACTTTATCGTCTGCTGAATCTTATTTTGCATTACACACCTTAATCGTCAGCACCAGATGCTCTCATTTTACATTCGTATGTATCCTGTACTT
Organism: Oratosquilla oratoria; assembly: GCF_046742065.1. NCBI lineage: Eukaryota > Metazoa > Arthropoda > Malacostraca > Stomatopoda > Squillidae > Oratosquilla > Oratosquilla oratoria. Next base: position 30,824,558 of record NC_134807.1, read on the forward strand.
ATGTTTTTCTGTTGCTACATTCTGTATTATCAAAATCTAAAATTCTCAACATTTTTGTTGTTTTGTAGACCCCTGTGGGCTATTTAAACATTAAATAATATCGTAAAGCATCCACTACATCAAACTAGATTTTGAATTGTAGGTCAACTTCTGCAACTCTGTGTCCTCTCATTGGCTCGTGGTCCTCAAGTTGAGACCCACTGGTCAACACGAAGACTCAACATCCTCAACTTTAAACAAAAGGTACAGAACTAAAGAGTAAATGCACTATACATAAACACTGAAATTGTCGAAAGATTCGCTCAGAGTTTAAGTCCGTGATATGGCATCTCCAAACCATTGCTTGATATTGAAGGGTAAAGTATAACTTTAAAGATAACAACAAAGAATAACACCGAGCGATCTCAGAGGATGACGTAATGAGGCGACGCTGAGAACGACGTTGAAGGAGGACGTGTCAAGCAGACGTCGGAAGACGACGTCAGACCACCACGGAGGTGCTGATGAAAGAGCTAACACACTGGTAAACCTTCGGAGGGATTTGGGGACTGAAGAGGAATGAAAAAGGGGCAGGAAGCTTAAGGAGGCAGGACGGTTAGGGGGGGGGAGGAGAAGGAAAGGAGAGAGAAATAAATAAAGGAAAGAAATAGAAGAATAAAGGGATGTAGAATGTAAGAGACAGAAAAAGGATAAAAGAGGGACAGAAATAAACAGAGTTGGGGAGACTTAATGTAAGGTGAAAAGTAGAGGAAATAAATATTGTGTGTGATGGGGAGAGGAAGCAAAAGGAAAAATAAAGCGAGTAAAGGGATGTTAAAAAAGAAAGATAAAAAGAGAATTGAAAAGTATATAAGATGTTGAGAGATACTAGAAAAAAGATGTGAACGAGAAAGAGATGGTAAGTGAAATATGAAGAAAGCAGGAGAGAGGTAGAGAGCGGAAGGATGAAGATTGTAAGAAAAATATAAAGAGTAAGAAAACTTATAGAATAGCGAACGGGACACAGCAGGAGAGGGTAAAGGCATAAGAAGAAACGAGTCAAAGAGGGTAAAGGTATAAGAAGAAACGAGTCAAAGAAGGAAGAAAAAAAGTTAAAGATGACAAAATGTGAGATGTAAGGGGAAGAAAAGACAGAGTGTATGAGGTTAAAGATGAGAGGAAGAGGTGCAGACTGGGGACGAGGAAAAACGGGAGATTTAGGTCTCAAAGAGTGTTTCCAGTAGGGTGAGGAAGGAGTGTGGGAGAATACCCTTGGGACAGCGAAGGGAAGAAGGTAGTAGGGATTGGTGAAGAGAGAGAGTGAAGACAAATTCAACCAACAAAGAGGTCTGGAGAGCACGAGAGGTGGTGCTGAGTGAGAAGAGGAGGATAAGTGAGGAGAAAAGTGGAGGATAAAGATAGAGAACCATGGTAGAGGAATAAAATGGGGGGAGAGGAAGGAAAAGAAAAAAAAAACGCTAGATGAAGGGAAAGAAGAGAGAGAAAAATAGATGGATTTAGGAACTGGAGAGTTGGAAGAGGAAGAGAAGGGAAAAAAAAAGGAAAAAGCGTTGGATATGAAAGATGCGAAGAACAGGTACAAAAAATAATTTAAAGAGGAAGTCAGACAGGGAAAACGGGAGATAAAAAGAAGAGTGAGAAAAAATCAAATAGAACAGAAAAAGAGTAGTGTAGGGAAAGAGTTGAAAAAAATATGAAATGATAGGAGAGAGAAAAAGAGAGAATAGAAAAAGGGAGAAGAAATACAAAATGAAGCAGTAGTTATGTGTGCTTGTGTGCTTGTGTATGTGTGTGTGTGTGTGTGTGTGTGTGTGTGTGTGTGTGTGTGTGTGTGTGTGTGTGTGTGTGTATGTGTGTGTGTGTGTGTGTGTGTGTGTATGTGTATGTGTATGTGTATGTGTGTGTGTGTGTGTGTGTGTGTGTGTGTGTGTGTGTGTGTGTGTGTGTGTGTGTGTGTGTGTGTGTGTGTGTGTGTGTGCGCGAGCGTGTTTGTATGTGTGTGTGTGTGTGTATGTGGGCGTTTTTGTGCTTCATGCGTATTCCTATACTCGTGTGCATCCACCATGGAGAAAAGATGCTGAAGCAAGCTTTGGACACGAGTCTCCATGGGAAGATACGTAGACGTACGGGGCATAGGAGAGACATGTATTGTTGAGATTGAAAGAAGAAACGGGGAACCAAGAGGGGAGAAGGGTCGTATGGATACAATGTAAGTGCCAGGCTGCTGGAGAGCTCTTGCTGTATAACAAGGCCGTATGGAAAAGGCTAAAAGGCGCAACAAATCACATTCTTCTTTGACTTCATGGGTCCTGTGACGACAGTGTCGTACGTCTTCGTCACAGTTAATGCCTGTTACGTTTGGTCTGCATTTATTGTTATCTTCTAAAGGTTTCATAATTTCCAATCTTTTATTTTGAAGCTTTGTTATCATCACCTTTGTTTCAATTTGAAGTATGCGTAGAGCTTTTTTTTTTTACTTCTAAGTTAGCAGGTGCTTGTAGAACCTTATTGTTTTCCAATATTTTACTAGTTATTCATGTTATAAACCCGTTCACATGCATTCAGAATCTCTAACAATATTTTTATGAACTTGTGTAGGGAACTATAATATTTTAGTCTCTTATATTAACAGTATCCGTACCAAATGGTTTTATGAAATGATTTATTGATGGCTGAATTGTATAAAAATATTGCAATTGGAGACTTAAAAGCAAGAAAATAGCTTAGGAAGGTTGTTTAGTAACCTATTAGGATGAATGGGAGAGGATACCATATAATAAATAGAAGAATATTACGTCGACTTTTTAGCTTCGTGGAATTGAGAACATTATTAGATAAAGTCATGTGGGATCATTATTGAGTGGTATAAACAAGAAGGGAAGAGCAATTGGGCTTTCAGACGAAAGAGTAGTTTTTTATTGAGTATAACTGTCTTGACGGCGATATCGTATCAAGGAGATGAAAATATTTCAAGAGAAGTAGAAAGGAAATGCTCGTTGACCGAGCGAGTTAGAGCGTCGCTACTTATGACAGAGGTTGAGGTTTGAACCTTATCGCAAGCGAATTAGACTAAAATTAGGTTAATTAAATTTCAAGCCACAACGTTAAACAAAACCATCAGAAAGAAAATACGGTAGAAATAAGGTGCAGTCTTTAATCATCAAAATGCAGCTTGATTAATTCGTAGGGACGTTAATAATGTTCCTAGATCATTTAATGAATAAAATTATATGCTGTCAACACCCTACATATTTAAAATAAAATAGAGAACGCGTGAGATCTAGTGAGAGTGCGTGAGAAGAATATTGTATGGTTTGTGAGGGGGATCGGTAGTTTATAGGAGGGGGTGAGAGATATCATAAAGCAACAAATAGAGTTGGAAATATAAAGGGAAGTGAGAGAGTGAAAATGGTTCAGTCTGGTTCCAACTGGAACAGGAACGCTACGCCACGAGACGACGCGACGTCTCTCTTTCTCTCTCTCTCTCTCTCTCTCTCTCTCTCTCTCTCTCTCTCTCTCTCTCTCTCTCCCTCTCTCTTTCTCTCTCTTTCTTTCATGTCGACCACTCAATAACTAACCGTGGGAAAGAATGTTGTATGCAAAAACATGGGCGGAAAAGTTAAAGCCATGACAATGTGATAGCATCTTCATAGAAATGAATAAATGCAATATTGACATTGTTAATGCACATATGTTGGCTGGGGCCATTATCACAGTAAATGGTGTATGGTTTGACAGCATAAGGTGAACTGGAGAAAGGTGTATAACATGTGGGGTTAGACCTGTTAAAAAGAATCTTATTCTTTTTATGTTGTACTTTTTCTCATGCTTTTCGGCCTAAAATAATTATATTCCTTTTTATTTATGATATATGATAGCATCGCCGTAAGAAGACTGAAAATTTTTGCCATCTTACCAAAAGGGCCAATTTTTAGGCATTTCTAAACATATTTTGTGGTACAATTTTTTATCTATTCAAGATAAACAAATTAGGTACCAAATAAAAGAACAGAATCTACTCTATATATAGCAATCATTACAATTTATGAATTTTCCCCATAGATTTTAGATTATATGTAAATGTTAAAATTTCTGACTTTTTTGCCAACCTGGAGACATGGTTTTTATATGAATGTTTGGATTTTAAGTGAAGTAAGACCACAACTCGTACATAATTTCAGCATTTAATATCCTATTTGCTATTTACAGAAACCTGTTAACCCTAGAATGGTTACTCTCTATTTTGCTAATGTGGAAGGTTGTCCCGGAAGAATTTTACTCAAATTTGAAAAATAGATAAAAAAAAAAAAAAACTATGACCAAATAACATTTATTTTGAAAATACACAACATATATAAAACTCTTCAAAACATTTATGCCAATTTAAATTAAAATCGTAGTTTAAGAAGTACCTCATAAAACAGTGACAAAAAGTAACGAAACAGTGAATTAAAATCTTCATTAATTAGAAAAAAAAATCCGATCTTCTTATCCTCCTGCGTGTGTAGTCTTGGGTGATGAGAGCATGCCTGTTTGATTCCCATCCCTCTACCTCTGCCCCGAACTGTATGGGAGACACAGAAATGTGTGAGAAATTCTCCTGAAACGGGCTAGGGAGCAAAAACTAACGTAGGCAGCTGGACCACACACCTACCCTTAATCAAGTGAAGCTAAACAATGAAGGTACTGGGCGTGTCAACCAGGAGCCACGCTACCAAGCGTATTAGTTACAAAACCATCTCGAAAACACCGGGAGAATTTCACCCTGGTAACCGTTTAAGGGTGACGTTGGGCAATACTGAACAGTGCAAAAGCAAGGGCAGCTCAGAAACGTGATCCGAATCCAGAAAACTATCCACAAGATACTTCACAGTGGCATTAAGCAAGGAGCTACGCAAACGCACAGTTGATGTCTCAGAACCTTCATCTGGTCGGATACTCTTCAGCTTGAATCAGTGGTTCGCAGCTTCCCACCAACAGATAGGCTTTCCAGTATTTTAATTCTAAAATTTACTAGAAAATACAGTGAAACCCATTGTTCAAGACTTCGCCTATGAAACGGTTGAAACTATCCTCCCACTCTGGCAGACAGAACTGCGTGTAGCTCTTCGTGAAATTCCATGACAAACATAGAGCACTGATGAAGGGCAAAGGAAGAGCAAGTTGGCCTGGAAGGAAGAAGAGTGCATTTATCTTGGAATTGGACAGCTTGTTTGACATAGGAGCTCCATATGCTGTCCAGGATATAGAGAGCAACAGACTATTATCAAGGGAGAAGAAAGATGAGGGCATCAGGTTCTACTAGGGCCAGAGGACTGAGAAGAGAGGTCGTATGTAGGGTCATGACAAGATCTTTGAGACAAAATCCCAGCAATAAGGAGGTCGGACTGAGAGGCAACGGCAGAGGCAAGAATAAGGTAATCATACTTTCATACTTTTACTAACCATACTTTTAAATAATATCAACACAAACTGGAAGTTTTACATGCTTACCAGGCAGTTATTCACATGAATGACATTACATAGATGACATTACATGGGGGTGATTCCAGTGACAGTGACGCTAACACAGAGGATATGGATTATCAGCAGCCTATCCTGGTTGTTCTTACCATGAAGACACCGTGACTTTGTCATTCCCTAGGAGAGTCGGGGAATGTGATGCATACACCACATCCTGCAGGGAATGTGATGCAGACACCACATCCTGGCATTGCTTGTTGGAACAGTCTGGGAAAAGCTGTTTGGTAAGGTGAAGAGTCTAGATAATCCCTGGTTCAGACACTTCAAGGATTTGTGGAAGAAACTGACAACAGACACTCCAAAACCTTGATAATCAAAAGCAAATTGCCCAGGGAAAAGAAAAAGGATTTGAGGATATACTTTATGACATGCTCACATCTGTGAAGTCACCTAGAGCTGACTACAAAGAAATGGCTGAGCTCACAGTGATTGTTCTTGGAACCATACCTCCTCGTGGGATTCACTGTAGTCGACCAGGGGCCATTCACCGGGCCAGATGGATAGCCAGGAACTAGTATTCCATAAAGATGCTGATATTTTGTGACCAGCTTGAGTATGATGAAGAGACTGTTGCAAAGTTGGAACGACTCAACATCTTGCTGGCGCTGTTAAGCACAACAATGTGGATGATGTCAACATCTGTTCCGGATGCTCCTATGAATGATCTCCAGCTCATCCAGGACATGTTGAGGTACAAAGAATTAGACCTAGCAGTTCTTCAGAAGATGGAAAATCACAATTGGTACTTGATGCAGGAGGCCGTACCATTTGCTCTCTTTATCAGCAGGGTGAGTGACAAACAGAAACAGGACATTACTGCTCAACTGCATGCCTCTCAGAAGCCAGGCAGCTTCAGTAGGGGAAAACCTGTGTTTCAGAAAGTGACAGCCAAGACCACACTAGTAGATTTCATTGGTCCGGAATCCCATCTTCTGTTAAACATTCTTAGCATTGGACCTGACTGGCTCCTAGATCGGGTTAAATCATAGTCAGAGAAGGAGGATTACAAGAAAGCCTTAGAATATGTGAGAAACCTCTGAGTTGTGAATGCCATCACTGAGCGTGGAGTTAAGATGAGTGATTTTGCAAATGTCATCACCATAGATCCCAAGCAGAGGAAATATCTCCTCCATGCTGTAGAATACAACAGACGGCGCTTTGAAAGCTTTAAGATGCAAACACTTAAATTATTGTGTAACATTATTTTGATACATATAATCATAATTATTTTATTAGTTTCAGTTGATGGTTTGAATTCTTGCAAAATTACTTTCCACTTTGTAATATATCAAATGTATAAAATTGTGTTATTTTTCTGTAAATATGAATAAAATACCCATTTGTGCAATGTTAATCAAATTGTACACGTTCAAAATGTATAAAATTGTTATTTTTCTGTAAATATGAATAAAATAAATTTTTTGTACAATGTTAACGATTGTACATGTTCAAAAAAGTATTAAGATTCTTTAATTTGATAACTATTTTGTTGCTTTATCTTGATCCAAGCAAAAATCATGTCTCCAGGTTAGTAAAAAAGTCAAGATTTTCAACAATTTCATATCTATTAAAAGTCATGGGGAGAATTCATGAATTCTAACGATTGATATATGTAGAGTAGATCCTGCTCACTTATTTGATAACTAATTTATTGCTCAATCTTGCATAAATAATAAAATTATACCACAAAACACGGCAATGGTTTTTATACATTCTAGAAAAAAAATGATAAGCTTTGTCTTTTTTAGGTCAAAAAAACATGGAAAAAAGTAGAGTAACGTGTAAGAATATGAAAAAGTTGTTTTTTGAACAGGTCTAATGTTGGATAGTTGGTGCGTTATGGCTGTAAGAGGGAAAGGAAATGATGATGGGATTTTAAAACGGAAAATGCTACGTAAAGGTAGTAAGGTCATACAAAATTGTCGAATTATGTGCAAAAGTTTCCTAACAAAGGCATTTCTTCTCTGGGTATGAAAATTAATGGAACATTCAACTCGTTTGTTAAGAATCAAATCAAGATTTGCAAAAATTCGTGCTTAGATTACCAGTGATTAATCTAGCCAATGGAAAATTTGAAGGAGTTTTACAGAAAAAAAATTGATGTGATATTAAGAAAATCCGTTTCAAATCTGAATTTCAAAGGTCACTGTGTAGTATTGAAGAGTACCTTGGAATAATGGTATAAAAAAGAGAAATATATATATGCAAAATAGTACAAATATATCGACCCAACCGAGCCATAATTGTTTGTAATTATTGAATACAATATCTAAAAATATATATTCCAAAATCTGCAAGACGAAAATAGAGTGAAAAAAGAGAAAGAAATCAAACAAAAAAGAAATGATGGAGGTCGATGTGGAAGATGAGAGGAAAAAGGTGGAGTATTTGATTAAGGTGATGTAGAAGAAGGAGTGGAGGAAGGAGGGAGCAAAGCGTTTAATCAAGGAAATGGAAGTGTAGGAGAGAAGAAAAGAGGAATAACACTGGAATGAAAGGAGAAAGTTAAGAAGAAAAATAAGGAGGTACATAGAAGTGGGGAATACGGGATTGATGTTCTGTAAAGCCTTTGAATGATGTGGGCTTTCTTACTGGATAAAAATGTCTGGCGGGAAAAAGACACACACACACACACACACACACACACACACACACACACACACACACACACACACACACACACACACACACACACACACACACACACACACTCGGTGGCGCAGTTGGTAGAACGCTGAACTGCCACAATAGTGGCCCGCAGTTCTCGGTTCGAATCCTGCCCAGGGCCGAAATTATTTCAGTACCACTGCACTTCGGGTCGTTACTCTGACTCTCGTGGGCGGGGAGTTGGGTGTGTGTGTGTGTGTGTGCAAGGTCATAGCATTACCCATAGATCGGACCTACGAGCTCTGAGCTCTCTTCCAGGAGGAAAATAGCTGTCGATCACGAGTCCAACACGTGATCCAAAGACCAAGTGAATACACACACACACACACACACACACACACACACACACACACACACACACACACACACACACACACATACATACACACACACACACACATATATATATATATATGAATATATATATACATATATATATATATATACATATATATATATATATATATATATATATATATATATATATATGTGTGTGTGTGTGCGTGTGTGTGTGTGTGTGTGTGTGTGTGTGTGTGTGTGTGTGTGTGTGTGTGTGCGTGTGTTTGTATATATACTGCTTTCTATTTTCTACTTTATTTCTGATAATTTCCTATTCTGTTCATCTCTTGGGCAACCTGTCGATAGTAAAATGCCGATAGCCTATCTCGGTTTACTCTTTTCGTAAGTGGCACAACTATTCTTTTCATTTTGAATGTGACCAGGTAATTCTATTCATGTTTGTGGCTGTTCCTTAAAAGCAGAGATGATGAAGAAAGAGGAACAAAATAAATAAACGAAAAAGAAGAAAAGAGACGAAAGAACAGGGAGGGAGTAGTAAGGGAAAAATAAATATAAAAAGAAAAGAGATAACAAGGAAGTGGTGGAAATGGCCAAATAATTAGAATGAGGAAGGTTTTACCCTCCTTTGAATAATATCACCTAGCGGCCGGTTGAATACACGATTAAATCCGCAAAAGTCAGCGTAAAGGTCAAGGAGTTGGAGAGGGGAGGGACAAGGATAAATTCTCATCAAGAAGATGGAGGAGAAGTAAGGAAGAGGTTGGAGGAGCCGAGGGAGGAATGGGAATGTCGAGACTTTGGGTGGTGAAGCTTTGCGGAGGAATGAATGTATGTGACTTTGATATATACTTGAAGGAAGATCTATACGACTTGATTAAGGTACTTCGTTTAATTTTCGTTTTCAACATTCTTATCATCGTCATGATAGGTGTTGCTATAATTTATTATATTAGTTACAAGCAATACAAATTTACATATGTATAACTAAACTTATGGACGGGATACTGTTGTATATCATAAGGCCTTTTTGTTTGTTTGTTTGTTTTTATTATACAACGAACTCGGAAGATATGAAAATGAAATGTCAGAGAAATAAATACTATAAAAGTATTGGTAATGATCATAATAGTATTTGTGTATAATGAATTTAATCCTGCATCAACCGTTTCCGTTCCTCACGTACAGCTCTAGAAATAATAAAAATTCTTGAAAGTATGCAAGTTCAGGACTTTTTCTATGTAGCTGGATTATAAGAATAGGATGGGATCAACCCTTATCCAATATTCTTATATCAAATGAAGGAAGAAAAATAATCAAAGTTGTTAACAAGACATCTTAAGGCCATTCCGGAGACCAGGCATCGACCCGTCGGCATTGGGGTTTCAGATGAAGATGAGAGTGATGGTGTCTTTTGAAAACTGGTAACAAGGAAATTATTTTCTCCCACCTCCATATCAAAGATTCACCTCCTAGCGCTAACCGTCTTTGGATGCTTTTGAGGAAGAAGTATGGATAAATAGAAAATATGAGTGAAAATTAGAATGAAGGAAATAAAGAAGAACAGGTGTTTTTATGATATAAAGGGCAGTAGACCAGGAAGAACTATTTAGCTTGTAAAAAACCTTCACTTTGAGATGAAATAAAATAAGAGAAGGAATTCAGCCTGTTGCTTAGGAATGGAATAAAGAGGTGGTAGTGGAGAGGGTACAGATCAGAAATATATAACAGAAAAAAACATAAGCAAAAAGGGAGGTTAAGACGACAAATAAAAAAAGCGAAAGAAAAAGAGGTGGAGAAAAAAAAGAGGAAGAGGAATAGAAAAAGGAAGAGGAGGAGAAAGAGAATGAAAAGGAGTAAAAGGAGGAAAAAATGAAAGAATAGGAAAAAATAGATAAAAAGATAATTAAAAAAAAAGAGTGATAGAACAGGAACAGAAGTGAAGGGAAGGAGAAGAGGAGAAGGAAGAGGAAGACGAAAATGAAGTGGAAGACATGCCTTGTATTCTTTGTCTTTGCGGACCCTTGTAAGACGTGCAGTGTGGCAGCTGAACTACATAGAAGGATCCAAGCAGTTGAGATAAAATCCTACAGGGGACTCCTGGTAATCTTCCAGAGAGAACACGTCATTTACAAGGACATTCGAAAGAGAGTTAGGCAACAGTATGAAAATATGGCAGCCACCAAATTCAAAACACAAAAACTAAAGGTCATGTAAAAAGCTTCCAAAAGGTAACAGTGATCACCTTACAGTAAACACTGTAAGGAAAAAGCGTTTCTACGACACCAACAAATCTTATTTATGCTTATGTTGAACATTGATTGTTGATATATACACACAGAAGGTGTGTAGCCTAAGCCAGGAGGCACGTAACCGATCTCGAAATTGTCTCTTTTGTCCTGGTGGGGAAGGTAAGTCATTACTGGCACTCAGTGAAGAGTGCGGCATTTGAACCCACAATCAAGCAAATGTGAGACAAGCACAATTCCGATTAAGCCACTAGCATAGATATGGCAGCAATGCAAACGATTTTAATTTATTTATATTTTGACTTATGTGAGGTACCTTTATATAAATATTTAAATATCTTATTTAGTTTCTTCTCCGTATGGATGACAAATCGTTGTCAAAAGAATTGTGAAATAATTAAAGTAATTTGAAATGTTACCCTAATTTCCCAAATATTACACACAAAGAAAAATAGAATAAAATTTTTAGTTCAACGCTTGCCAGGTTTGATCAGAAGAGTTATCAAAGAATAAAATGACCTCAAATTATTTCAAAGTTTTCTGAATATCTGAAAGAAAATCACAAATCAACGTGGATTTAAACTCATAATTTTTCAAATAAAAAAATGAACTTTTGGCCTTGTTTAGTTTATCACAGTTGGTAATGGAGTTTTTAATACCCAGTTATTATGCAATTGGAAACCAAAGAGCACATCATTTTACCCCTCAATCCTTGTTGATTGGAATGAGAGCGTTGCCTCAGAAAAAAAAAAAAAAAAAAAGTGTCAGTATCGGCAAAAACTGTAGATTTTTAATAACCTGAAGGATCTCTGCATTCAAAACTCTTGTCAATCGTTCATGCATATACAATAATAATGAAAAAATCCCCTTGATATCTATGACAACACAAAAAGGAAGCTATGAAGTGTTTGGACGCTTAAAGAAAGAAATAAAGAACTCTAAATAAAAAACTATATAACTAACCACTATATAGAAAAATTTATAACAATTAGGTTATTGCAGATTTATATTGTGCATATTCAGAAAAGTGAGGCCAGTTATTGTAAATTTTACGCTGCGTGTTTGAACAGTTTCAATTAAATAACTTAATCAAATATATCAATTTTCATTTTATTTTATTTCATTATGTTTCATTTAATTTTGATAGTTTATAATTTGTTCGGTTTTGCTTTGTATTGCTATATTTCATCTGCTTTATTTTGCTTTGCTTGTTCTTATATAGCTTTAATAATCAAATTTCTTTGCTTTGTTTTCTTGTCTTTATCTTTTTCATTCGACATCGTAACGTAAAGAAGATTTGTAGTGTAACGCATAAAGTCTACGGTATTTTAAAGCCATGTTTAATATAAATGCATGTGTTCATGTGTGTATCTTCGTGACCTCACCTATTTGCTGTGTCAAAAGTCGTTAAATTTGACTGTACACAAATTGTCTTTCATCCGTTTAGGATTTTGTTAATGCTATACAAATAATGAATTTAAACTCAGTGGTAGTATGGCTCATTCAAACAGCGTCTAGGCTCTAGCCACCATCAAGAAATAAGAATCTATATTATATTGGAAAAAATAAATAGTACTGATAACGTTCTAGTACCTGACTACAGGAGAGTCAATTTTAAAATGTTGAAAAATATTTTGGTCAATTTTTCACTTCCAAGGCAGTCCCAGAGGACTGTGACATGGTGGGATGCGCTGTCAGTCTGGATGTCATTAGCGCAGCAAGGTATGTAGACCAAGGTCGGGTCATAGAGGGTGGTATGTGATCCATAGAAGAGGTCACTCTCAAGCGTGAGGTCAACAACACGGACAGCAATCTGTATGAAATGTACATTAACCTAACTGTTTTGATTTTGAATGCGCAAAATAAACCTTTTCCCCTCAAGTGGATGACGGATAGGCTGAAAAACGAAATCGGAATAAAAAAAGAGTGCTTTACGTTAGAATTAAAAACTGGCAAGCACACAGATCTAAGTATAACGATGTGGCTAGACTGGTTAAAAACAAAACGTATACAGCAAAACGTAACTACGTAATTAAGGGTACCGGAAAATTGAGATTCAACCCAAAGGATTTCTTCCATCTCTACAGGATAAAAAATTAGGAAGGGATAGCCCAAAATAAAACGAGGAAGATGTCATGTTAGACTTGGATGAAAAAAAATGGGTGAGAATTTAAAAAAATATTTTCTCACAATATTTACAACGGAGAGTTTAGATATGATACTTAACTACACCCCGACCTTCAGCGCGGATGAGGAAAGTAGACTTACATCAATATTAGAAAGGCAGAGATAATCAAACATATTGATAGATTTAAAGATACAAAATCCCCGGGTCAAGGCATAGTTTTTCCGAGAGTAGTAAAAGAGCGTAAATTTGAAATCTGTGACCAGTTAAATTAAATATTTGATAAGTCGGTAGATATTAGTATTGTACCTATTTCTTAAGGACAGGTAAACACCGTTTATGTTTTCAAGAAGGGTGACATATCGTTTATACACAACTACAGGCCAATCAGTTTGACGTCAGTTATAGATAGAATGGTTGAATCAATAATAGCTAATATAATCAGTGATCTCATCGAGAGACATAATTTGATTAATGACTCCCAGCATGGGTTCACCATAAGTATGTCATGTCTAACTAATTTTCTATCATTTTACACTAATGTCTACAAGGCATTAGCTAACAATAATAGTTAAGATGTTTTTTAGCTTGATTTTAGAAAAGCATTTGACAAGGTACCCCACCAGAGACTACTAAATAGTGTCAATGCTTATGGCATAGGAGGAAAAGTGTTTGAATGGATTAGAGCATGGATCAGTGACAAAACACAGTCGGTCACCATAAACGGTGTAACATCCAAATGGAATTAGTAGTCATGTTAGTAAACTTGCGGACGACAATAAGATAAGACTTCAAATTAGGTCAGAAGGCACCGAGATATTGTAGGAAGGTCTTAAACTGATCACATGGTCGGTGAAATGTCAAATGAACTTCAATATCTCTAAGTGCATTGTATTAAACATCGGTTCACATTACCCAGAAAGCAGTTGTATCTTAGATAACACCTTTGTAGAGAGAACTGAGTACGAAAGAGACAGGGAAGTTCTAGTGAGTCCTGACATTAATTCCAGGAAGCAGTGTAATAGTGCCAGAAATAAAACTAACAGATCATTAGGTTTCATTGCTAAGACCATTACGAATAAAAATACAAAGATAGTTATCAAACTCTGTCTGGCGCTAGTTAAATCCATCCATGACTATGCGGAACAATTTTGATTTCTGTCCTATAGAATGGATATCAATTCACTAGAATTAATACAGAGGAGAATCACTAAAATTTACCTCGCAGCAACAGGCTTAGGCACATTGATTTACACTCTGAAAAGACGCAAAGTGTGGGGTGATCTAATAGAGGTGTTCAAGTGTATCAAGAGCTTTAACAAGGGGAATACAAGCAAGTTTACCATACTAAGGCAACAGGGCAGGACTCACAGTAATGTATTTAAGTTGTATTTAAGTTAATAGGAAAGAACTGGTTTACCATTAGAGTGGTCAACGAATAGAGTAGACTTAGTAACCATGTGGTTAATGCTGAAACTATCGGTTGCTTTGAGACAACTTTATGAATGGGAATGATAGATGGTAATGAATATAGAACTGCATAGTGTAGGCCTTATTGTTTCTTGCAGTCTCCTTTATTCTTAAATTCTTGTGTTATATTCTTACAGATTCCATAGAAGTTTAAAGAGAAAGTAAAATAATCTAGTTTAGATTTGTTTACTTATTTTTGCCGAAAT
>NC_134807.1:30849094-30861594 GCF_046742065.1 Oratosquilla oratoria
AGCTAAAGAGTATTTTTGTTCGCTTTAGCAATATCTGTAATGCATATTATTGAGTTAAATCAATCAAGTAACGGCTTACCTTGGTTAATTGCTTAACTACCGTTTCGGCAAGGATTAGTTGAGCAATAGAGTGGTTAACGAATGGAATAGACTTTGTAATCATTTAATGTGTGCTGAAAGGGAAGTTTATATAGATTTGAGGATAAGGATAATAGGCAGTAATGGACATGGAACTGCTTTGTGTAAGTTCCATGGTCTTTTGTAGTCTCCTTTTTGTGTTCCTATATTTTCATGTTTTGATGAATGAAACACTCACTAATGATCTAATGTACTGAAGACTTCTGAAAATATCACTAGAGTGATCTGACACCACGGGAAACCATCAGCCCGCCTTGGTTTAAGAGATGAGTGGCACCAGTAATGAGAACATTCAGCGTCTTCAAATGACCCACTGTGACATCATAGGGTCGTCTCACTGGCACCACTAAGATGATCTTTTGGCACTAAAGGTGGTGAGGTGTCAGTCGTAATGTAGATAGACTGACAAAGTAATATAAGAAAGGGACTAGAACACCTTTGTGGTCTGTGGCAAGATATGGAAGACTCCCTTTCTTGATTTTATTTGCCGGACGCCTTAAGATTGTTACGAGTAGTGATTCTGTGAAATTAGCAATGGCAATGCAACCAAGCTGCTAGATATCAATAACGGCAATATGCTATTGGCAATAATGTAGTAAAGCAACAGTAAGGACGATACTAAAACAATAGTAATAAATTATAACCTTTAACAATAGTTCGACCAATCCAGAGAATACTAAAACTGACCAGAATATATAGTACCCTACTGTAGGTGGCATTGAAATTTATATAGGAAACCATATAATGGTACAAGGAAAAGATCTGAGCATTGAGATATAAATTTTTAGTCTGTTCCTTTGAACCTTGTTTCAACAAGTAAACACATACCACTTTAATTTGCCAGTTCACCAGCAATCATGCAAGGACTTCTGTTCCAAGTGCTATTAATGTGACTTTAAAGTAGCTACATCAAGACCTATGTCAAAACTGATGGAACAATTCCTCCCAATTCAATAGCCAATGAACTGTCTCGACGCAAAAATATTTTGATGTATAGTACTGTTTATATAAAGATTATTTTTCAAATGTAACGTGATGTAACTATTATATTTCTACTTGTATCATCTTGAAATCATCCACAAACAAAGATACTTTGGGTGATATGTGTGGATGAATTAAAAATGGGCTATAGTAGGTAGATCTCATGTATCTTGTCATCGTTTATGTTGACAAGAAAAAAGGTCTATATTCTTTGTTGCAGATGTGAATAACGCTCTTTATCTCATACATCGATCAACTTTTATTAAACTGCCCATTACAAACATTAGTATTACCTCCTTGCTTTTCAAGGAAAGGGTGGATTGCTGAAACATAAAAATTACTTGTATGAAAAGAAAAGTTACCTATATGTGACAAATGAAACTTTAATCTACCATATGTCTCAAGCAACTCAACTTTTCATGTTAACGTTCTCTTCCCTTTTACCGCGTTTTATATTGTTAGGTTGTATAATAATGTTATCATCATTTCACTCTTATTCTCTGTACAAAAAAAGGCCTTCCAGACTTCTCCCTGCACTTTCTAATTATTTTTTTGAAGAGGAGGGGGCTCTATTAGAACTTATAAATCCAAAACAAAGTCCTTTGATACCCAATCTACGTCGCTCCTACTACCTTCTACTTCTTCAAACTCACTGATCACCTCTGTCTCTCAGACAGCAACACTGAACTCACTGTAAGTTTCACCATTTACATCCATTTATTCCCACATATTTCTTTCAGTTTCATTCTTTTACCTTTGTTATAGCCGGCATCCTAGCTTTCAACTCTGCATTTAGTTTTCCGCTAATTTTTTTTAACATTACTACAGACAACCGCAACTACAAAAGTACACTGGCTTTCTCTAATAATTTTTTTAATTTTACATACTATTCTCAGTTTCTAGATGAATTAAGCTTTCTCTCTCATACTTATCAATAAACAATTCTGTTAATATAGACTCCGCACATTTTCTTTTGTAAATCTATTCATAAATTGACACTTGATAGCGAGAAAAAGCAGAATAAGAAAATGCACAATACACGCGATCTTCATCATGATACTGGATAAGATGTAACTCAGTGGCAACTATGACTCTTTTTTTTGTATTTGAAATTTCTCGCATAATGTAAAAGTAAAATTCTTCCTTATAAGTATTAATTCCGTTTTTTGTAACAGGTGGAGTGGTTTTTATTCGAGGATTCTGCATCATTAAATTCTCATACCACACACACACACACACACACACACACACACACACACATATATATATATATATATATATATATATATATATATAATATATATATATATATATATATATATATATATATATATATATCAATGTGAGACTAAAACGCTTATGCTTACGCCACCATTGGAGGAAACAAGTAATAGGTAGTAAGAATTTTTCGTATATTATAACTTCAGTTATAATACACGAAATATTTAACCATATATTCTTTGTTTTCTATTACGGTTTTGGTGCATTTGTAGCTTAGGGTGAAGTATTTTTCTGCACATACAACTACACACACGCACGTACACGCACGAACACACACACACACACACACACACACACACACACACACACACACACACACACACACACACACACACACACACACACACACACACACACACACACACACCCACACACACACACAACACACACACACACACACACACACACACACACACACACACACACACACACACACACACACACACACACACACACACACACACACACACACACACACACACACACATATATATATATATATATATATATACACACGCACCCGATAATTGGATATTAAAGATATATATTAAGTTGAAACTGTACGTGAATTATAGGCTAGGTATGATAATTATCATACCTAGCCTATACTTCTCAATATATTATAATATTGACTAGATAAACACCATATGAGGACGGAGCCTTTATTTGTACGACGTTTCGCTTATTACAGCTTTTTCAAGTACAAGTTGAGATACAAATGCTTGAGATTAAATAAGGGGAAAGGAGGGAACGGGGAGAGAAAAAGGGGGGGGGGAAGGAAGAGGAGGAGGAGGAGGAGGAGGAGGAGGAGGAGGTTGGGGGGATTGGACACTGGGAAAGGATGAGAATGCTGGCCCAAACGTCCGTGAGCGAAATGTCCACAAAGGGTGGTTTAAGTATTTAATATTTTGCTGGCCATGGGTATTAGGGGAATAATGTGAGGAGATATGTTAAACATGCCCCTGTTTTGTTCAATAGTGTTCGTTCCTTGAATGATTGCTGCTTCTAAACACTTCCTGCGGATTTTGTCTGGTTCCCGCATCAGCAGCTCTGCATTCTTCCAGTCCATAAGATGGTTTTCCTTGTTTCTATGTGTCACACATGCATTGGTGGTGACATCATGCCTGACGTCGTAACGGTGTTCACGTATTGTATTCGTGATGTATTCAGGTCGCGTGACGTTTCTCCGATGTAAACTTTATCACATCCTGAACACGGAATACGATAAACACCGGCTTTGGTGCTCGGTGTCTGGTTGTTGTGTGTTTCCGTCTTCGTGATGTCTTTTATTGTTCTGCTTGTCTGGCACACTATTTCCAAGTTGGTGGTTCTTAAAAGACGTGTCAGGTTGGTGGCAACGTCGCCGGTTGGCAACACGAGACGTCTAGTTGTGCTGTCCTGCTGCCTACGGCTTTCCCGAATCTTAGCGGCCTGCTGTTTGCAATTATCTAAAAGAAACTCTGGAAATTTTAGTGTTAAAAAGGTCTCTTTAATAAACCTGCACTCTTCTTCTAAGTATTCTACGAGAGGAAGATGAAATATCTGCTCAGTGATGTTAATACATATCGTGAAGTCTCCCAGGCAGAAGTAGACAACGAGACGAAGAACTTCGCATACAAGGTAAGAAAAATTCTCAAAAGTTCAGTTGCAGGTAAAAAGCTCCTTTACTTATTGCCAAATCTCCCACGCACAGCTACGATGTATGGTCTGCCCAAAACACACAAAAATGATATTCCAATGAGACCTATAACATCAGGGATAGGGAGTGCTCCCCACAGATTAGCAGGTACGTTGGCCAGACATCTGTCCCCCCTCCTGGGAACCATCAGTGGAGCTCATCTCAGACACTCAGGGGACCTACTAGACAGAATCCGAGATATCTCCGCCAGAAACAAGAAGTTGGCCAGCCTGGACGTGAAAAGTCTCTTCACATGTGTCCCCTCGGATAAGGTAATACAGCTCCTTAGTGATAGAATCGAGAAGGAGAAAATCGACTTCCCCCTGCCCCCCAACCATTTTGTCGATTTGATCAAACTTTGTGTTGAATTTAATTATTTTAAATTCCTGGACAGTTCCTTCCAGAAGAAACTTGGCATGGCCATGGGCTCTCCATTAAGTGCAGTCCTGGCTAATTTATTCATGGAATTTCTAGAAACAGGACCCTTTGCCAACATCGTTCCCGAGCATGTGACCTGGCTGCGATATGTGGACGATATCTTACTCGTCACACCCAGGCGTTTCAATCTTCAGCGCTTGCAGACAGCCTTAAACGAAGTGGAGCCCACCATTCAGTTTTCCCTAGAGGAAGAAATCCACGATTCTCTTCCTTTCCTGGACACACACATCTTTAAGTACGGTAACCAATTTGAATTAAAAGTGTATAGAAAGCCCACCAACAAAAATGATTTAATTCATTTCTACTCCCACCATGATATAAGGACCAAGAGAGGAGTAGTAATAGGTTTTTTCCTTAGGGCATTTAGGATATGTAGTGCAAAATACTTAGAAGAAGAGTGCAGGTTTATTAAAGAGACCTTTTTAACACTAAAATTTCCAGAGTTTCTTTTAGATAATTGCAAACAGCAGCCGCTAAGATTCGGGAAAGCCGTAGGCATGCAGGACAGCACAACTAGACGTCTCGTGTTGCCAACCGGCGACGTTGCCACCAACCTGACACGTCTTTTAAGAACCACCAACTTGGAAATAGTGTGCCAGACAAGCAGAACAATAAAAGACATCACGAAGACGGAAACACACAACAACCAGACACCGAGCACCAAAGCCGGTGTTTATCGTATTCCGTGTTCAGGATGTGATAAAGTTTACATCGGAGAAACGTCACGCGACCTGAATACACGAATACGTGAACACCGTTACGACGTCAGGCATGATGTCACCACCAATGCATGTGTGACACATAGAAACAAGGAAAACCATCTTATGGACTGGAAGAATGCAGAGCTGCTGATGCGGGAACCAGACAAAATCCGCAGGAAGTGTTTAGAAGCAGCAATCATTCAAGGAACGAACACTATTGAACAAAACAGGGGCATGTTTAACATATCTCCTCACATTATTCCCCTAATACCCATGGCCAGCAAAATATTAAATACTTAAACCACCCTTTGTGGACATTTCGCTCACGGACGTTTGGGCCAGCATTCTCATCCTTTCCCAGTGTCCAATCCCCCCAACCTCCTCCTCCTCCTCCTCCTCCTCCTCTTCCTTCCCCCCCCCTTTTTCTCTCCCCGTTCCCTCCTTTCCCCTTATTTAATCTCAAGCATTTGTATCTCAACTTGTACTTGAAAAAGCTGTAATAAGCGAAACGTCGTACAAATAAAGGCTCCGTCCTCATATGGTGTTTATCTAGTCAATCTTGTCGGCAGACTGCCACTTTTAAGCATATTATAATATATTGATAATAGGAGACGAGACCCTACGAATGTTGCTCCTTAATGTGTATATTGCAATTAGGTAAATACAATTAGGTAAATAAGGGAATACGCAAAACAACACACGATCATACCCACATACACACGCACATCCACCCATTCACTACACATATATACGGGTGCATACACATATCATGTATATATGTATGCTTGAATGCATGTACGAGTATCTTGGTACAAAGGAGTAACGACGAAAATAAATAAAGAAATATATCGACATTAAGCATATACTGAACTTTGCTCGGGAAAATTTTTGAAAGTATAAAGGGTTCATAACAAAATTTCAAGCCATTTAACCCACAACGCACCACTATCTTTGGTAATGGTCTTTGTCCTGGGGCCACGTCGTGACCTTATTCATTTCCTTTTTACTCCGTCTCGTAAAGAAATACCAGCGAGTCTTTTTCATTCTTAAACTTTGACCCGGAACTCTATGACTTTAGTGTTAAATTTATCTTTTTTATTGACATTGAGGGTGATAAGATTCTTTTCTTTTTATGTGAAATTCAAAGTTGCGTTATTACAATTCAATCCTATCTTTTGAGTAAAATCATAAATGATATACAAGTATACTGTACATTCATACATACCTACATACCAACATGTCTATTTACCTACCTACCTACCTACCTACCTATCTACCTACCTGCCTACCTACCTACCTACCTACCTACCTACCTACCTACCTACCTACCTACCTACCTACCTACCTACCTCCCTACCTACCTCCCTACCTACCTACCTATCTACCTACCTACCTACCTACCTACCCACCCACCTACTTACCTACCTACCTACCTACCTACTTACCTACCTACCTTCCTACCTACCTACCTCCCCACCTACCTCCCTACCTACCTACCTACCTACCTACCTACCTACCAACCTACCTATCTACCTACCTACCCACCCACCTACCTACCTACCTACTTACCTACCTACCTATGTATTTACCTTCTTACCTACCTACCTACCTACCTACCTATCTACCCAACTACCTACCTCCCTACCTACCTCCCTACCTACCTACCCCTACCTACCTCCCTACCTACCTACCCCTACCTACCTACCCCTACCTACCTACCTACTTACCTACCCACCTACCTATCTACCTACCTACCCACCCATCTACCTACCTACCTACCTACCTACCTAACTACCTACCTACATATCTACCTATCTACCTACCCAACTACCTATTTACCTACCTTCCTAACTACCTATCTACCTACCCACCTACCTACCTACCTACCTACCTATCTACCCAACTACCTACCTCCCTACCTACCTCCCTACCTACCTACCTATCTACCTACCTATCTACCTACCCACCTACCTTCCCACCTACCTACCCACCTACCTACCTACCTACATACATACATACGTATTTACCTTCTTACCTATCTACCTACCTACTTACCTACCTTAACTACGTACTTGCCTTCTTACCTACCTACTTACCTACCTAACTACCTACCTACATACATAGATTCATGCATACATACATATGTACATATATATATATATATATATATATATATATATATATATATATATATATATATATATATATATATATATATATATTCATGGACAGATAGGTAGATAAATAAAAGTACGTACATATATAGACAGAGATAAAATATATATATACATGTTTGGATACATGATACATATGTATAATGGTACACCAGGCATGGTGTTTTAAAAATCCTTTGCAATGGTCGCCTACCCACTGTGAAGGTCTCAAAGACAGTAGCATTGCCTTCTCTCTTTGTGCGGTGCCTTGTCCTTTGCCTTAGTATTACCATCCCTTTCTTCTTAACGCCATTTATCTTTTTTCCTTTCCCTCAAAGGCTAATTCCGTAGTTTCCTTTTGTGTCACTGATATTTTTCTTTTGCGGTGTTCTCTTTTGGGTGTGGGAGGGACCGGGGTAAAGGGTTCTTTAATTTCGATTAGCAACACCTGTTTCTCTCCTCGAAGATAGATTCAACATTTTCTTTTAGTGGCACGTTTTCTTTTTCACATATGTGGCAACTTTTCACCCCCCAGAAAGAGTAGATTTTTTTTTCTATAATTGGACAACTCTCTTTTTGTCTTCTCTTTTTAGCTCCTATATTGTTTGTCAAGTGACGTTGTCTTATTTCTGTATGAAATATTTTGTTTTAGTAACATCTATCGCTTTATTCATTCATTGGAAATTTTCTTTTTTTCCTCCTTCAAAATTGTCCTTTTTTCCCTTAAAAACGTATTTATTTTCATAAGCAATATGCTTGATTTTTCGTTTGATAAACATCTATCTTTTCTCTGAGAAGCACCTATTCTTTTCTCTTATCTACACTTTCTTCTTTGCCTTTGAAACCTCCTTTTCACCTCTTCAGTGGTACCTGTTTTTTCTTAACTGCCCTTTTCCATTTTTACCTCAATGGCAACCAGCTTCTATGTCCACGGCTTCTTTTCTTTAACCTGGAACAGCCATTAGACAGGCAGTGCCAGTATGCGGTACACTGAGGTTATCGTTACTCTATATTTCCCTTTACTCTTTCACTTCCTACTGTCCTTTTCCTTCAATTTTGTTTTCTCTTTTTTCACTTTCACTTGTAACAACACTTCGCTCTTCTACCCTTCTTTGTCTTATCTAACTTCAAAGAATATATTCCTTTTACCTTTTGTTTATTTTGGTTTTTATCTCTCTTACAATTCCCTTGGCTTGATAACATCTACCTTTCCTTTGTCTACCTTTCCTGGATCTATTTCTCTCTACTTTTATTTTTCTTTAAATTTTAGAACCTTCTGGCTCACAGATTTTCCTTTTATTCCCTAAGCTCTCATCTTCTTTTTATATATTATTTTAATATTGATTGTAATTTTCTAGTTTTTCATTATACTTCACTATTCATAGGTTTATTACTAGTTTTCTTACTTTCCTTTATTATATCACTTCCTTTACCTTCCTCAACTTCTTCTTTCCTTTCTTTTAATAAAAACTTTATCTTACCTTCCTTTCGTCTCCCCTTCTCTCCCCTTTTCTTCATCTTCCTGTTTCCCCTACACATTCCCAACACAATTTCCTTTCTCTACGTGTTTTCTCTTCTGTGTCTCTTCTCCCTCCATGTTTTCTCACTTTTGTGTTCTCTCTTTCTTCAATCTTTCTTTCCCTTTCACTTCCTTCTTGTATTCTCTTTATCTATTCCATCTAAATTATTTCTTCCATTCTTAGCCTTAACCCAGCTGTTTTCGACCAGCCTCGCTATAAATCATACGATTTTTCTGCTATTTCACCCTCCTTCGTTTATCATAACTATAGCTCACAAGCATACGCACACACGCACGCATACGCACACACACACACACACACACACACACACACACACACACACACACACACACACACACACACACACACACACACACACACACACACACACACACACACACACACACACACACACACACACACACACACACACACACACACACACACACACACACACACACACACACATATATATACACACCTTTCTTCACCTTTCTTCCCCTTCTCTCTCCTTCCTGTTCCTTCCCGTCCCTCTTGTTGGAATCTTCCCTTACTCTTCCTCGCCCTTTTTTCAAGCTTTTCCCATACAGTCTATTTCCCTACCTTTTCTTTGATTTTCCTTAACCCTTTCTCTTGCCTTCCACTTCCTTCCTTTCCTGGTCTTATCATATCCTTTCCTATCCTTCCTAGCTCCCGTCTATTAACCTATCATTTCCTTACATGTCCTACCTCCTCTTTTCTAACCTCCACTGCCTTTCTTTTTCATTCCTTAAATTTACTTTATTTCATTCCTATTCCGTTCCGTCGTATTTCTTCCTTGCTCCTTCCCGCCAACCTCACTCTCGTCATCTTACCCTCCGTTTTCTTTTTTACCTTTTTCTCGCTCTCTTTTACTCCTTTCTCTTTTTTTATCCTTCACTGACTTCCTTACTTCTTTCTTCCTCTTTACTCGTTTTTTCCTCTTTCCACCATTCCCCTTTTGGGTTCCTTTCCTCTTTGTTCTTTTCACCGCCTTTCATTTGCTTTCCTCTCATTTTCTTTTTCTCCCTCCTTGTCCTTTCTACTTTTCATCTCTCCTTTTTTTTTTTTTACCTTTTTTGCGATCATATTTCATTTAATTTCTCAATTCTTACCCTTCCTCGCCTTCATGTATTCTTTTATCTCTTTACCTGATTTTACTCACCATGACTTCCTTCCGAAACCCTAAGACGGCAGCTATCGACAGTGTTGGCAAATTAAACAACTATTTCTGGACGATGTCTTTATTGAATGTACAAAATTTCTCTGGTTCAGCTTTATTATGTACACAGATGAGACTCAGTTAAAGATGTTTATTCTGCCTTAACTCTTTTTTACCCTCGACACCTTATTGTCTCTCAATGTGTGTGGGCCTTCCTCATTCACTTGCTTCATTGCCATCCTTATACCCATATCTTAAGACAACAAAGAACTCTTCCCCAGACTTCGCAAACCACGAGCTCCTCTGTACCATTTATTCGCAGACAAAGATTTTTCATAATCATCATCTCCTCCGCATTGTTCTACGCCTTTGTGTATCTATGTTCTTCCCGGCGTTATTCCTTGGGCGTTATCATTGTTATTTCCGTGAGATTTACATTTGCTCATTTCACGTGAAGTCTTCTACACAGGTTTCTTGTCTTTTTTTCAGGATTTGCTTTTATATTTCCTACTTCTTAGGTCTTTGTTATTAAAATTACTTTTTTTGTATGTTTTTCTTTTTTCTTTTTTAGTTTTACTCTTATTTTTTGTACTTATGTTTTTCATACATTTTCATTCTGAAAAAATAATGAATTTCGCATTGTTAACATATGTGTTTCTTATTATTATCATTATTGTCATTGATATTATCATTACTTCCTGTTATTGTTATTGCTATTGCTATTGTTATTGTTATTGTTATAACTTATCATTGTTCGTAGTGTTATTGATATTATTGGTATTATTATTATAATTATTATCAGTATCATGATCAATATTTCTACTATTATTATCATTATCGTTCAATTTCTATCCTCCGCCTTCTCTCTGTTTTCTCATTTTTTCTTCGTCTTTTTTCAACTCATCTTAAAAACGAAAATAAAATTCTTAATCTTTATGGCTTATATTCATTGCGTTCCTTTCTTTTTATTATCATTATTATCATAATCATTACTCGTTTGAATTTCCTTAGGAATATGAATATGCTCATTTCTTTTCAGTAATTCTTTTTGCCTCATTTTCTCAGTTCTTTTTCCGTTTTCTTTTCTTATTTATTCTCTGCTCTTTCAATATATTGTTCCTTTACCTTGTTACCTTATAATCTTCTATTTTCTCCCTTCTCCTTTTACACTTCTCTTTTGTAAACAGCTCTCAATATACGAAAACGGGATGCATTTTGCAAAGTTCCGTTTATGTCAAGATTGAGTGAATTCCTTAAGCATTGGAGTAATTTTGGATAAAGGTAGATACTAAAGCAATCAAGTTAACTTAAATATCAACTTCAATCCTGAGCTAAATGAAATAATCGAATACTGAGTTAAAAATGTTGAGTGTACAATCTTTCTCGGATTGGAGCTTCATCAAGTACACAGGAAAAGACTCAAAGGTGTTTACTCTGCTTAAATCCGCTTCTATCTATGACAACTTATTGTCTTTCCCTACACAAGACCCTTCCTCATTCATTCACTATTGACCCTCGTTGACATCCCTTTCTTCATATCTTAAAACAACGAAGAACTGTTCCTCAGACTTCGCAAACCACGAACTCCACTGTCTCATTTATTTGCTTTCTGAGATATTTCATAATCATCTCATTGTTCTACGCCTTTGTGCATCTATGTTCTTCCCGGCGTGTTATTCCATGGGCGTTATCATTGTGATTTCCGTGAGTTTTATGTATATTCATTTCACGTGAGGTCTTGTCCACAGATTCCTTATCGTTTTTCTTTGTTTTCTCTAACGTTTTTTCTTTTCTTTTTCTTTTTCCTTTACTTTCTGAATATTTTTTTGGGTCATATTTTGTGTTGATTTTCAATCTTTATTTCTTATCTACTATTTCTATTTATATCTATTTAAATTCGTGCTGAAAAATTCAAGATATTATCTTGTATGTTATATATATATATATATATATATATATATATATGTATTTATATATATACATATATATATATGTATGTATATATATGTATGTATATATGTATATATATATATGTATATATATATTTATATATATATGTATATGTATATATATGTATATATATACATATACATATATATCTATATATGTATATATATATGTATATGTATATATATACATATACATATATATCTATATATGTATATGTATATATATACATATACATATATATCTATATATGTGTATATATATGTACACACACACATATATATAAAATATATATATATATATATATCTTCATCTTCATCTTCATCTTCATCTTCGTCGTCCTCGTCCTCGTCCTCGTCCTCGTCCTCGTCCTCGTCCTCGTCCTCGTCCTCGTCTTCGTCTTCGTCTTCGTCTTCGTCTTCGTCTTCACCTTCACCTTCACCTTCACCTACACCTTCACCTTCATCTTCATCTTCATACTCA
>NC_134807.1:30866844-30874344 GCF_046742065.1 Oratosquilla oratoria
TGTAGCTCCGAGTCATTGTGCTTAGTTTCATCAGTGTATGCACAGAAATTCCGTATGTTATTTCTGCTTCGTTTGTTTTATTTTTGGTATTTCTTTTGTATTTCCAATATGATATTTGTTTTTTGCATTTATATATGTTTCGCATGTTTATTAATCTAGAATCTAAATACTTGCCTACATATTATATTATCTGTTCATTCATTCGTTTGTTTTATTTAATCAAACATATACTCATTTTTTATTCCTTTATGTTCTAGCTCATATTTGTATTAAATATTTGCTATTATTTTAACTACTTATTTACCTGATTATTTGTAGCACACTTATCTGTAAATTCTCTTAGACAACTGATGCTATTCTATGTCCTTTGATTTTGTTTAGAAACTGAAAATGCTTAGTTGTATTAAATATTTGCTATTATTTTAACTACTTATTTACCTGATTATTTGTAGCACACTTATCTGTAAATTCTCTTAGACAACTGATGCTATTCTATGTCCTTTGATTTTGTTTAGAAACTGAAAATGCTTAGTTGAACAAATCCCTATATTTTTGTAAACGTGAAACCAATTGTTTTAATCACCTTTTTATACTGTTTTATTCAATCATTTAATTTGTTAATTTTTTGTGGTTTAATTAAGCCTGATATATATCGTAGAAAAGTTTTAAATGAATCTAGTCCAAAGGTCGTCCTGAAAATTACCCCTGATATCACGAAACGTGTTGTCTGTTGTCAGATAACCAACATATCTCTTTGAAATCTGTTATCATATGTGTATACTGTATTGCATGTATATGTTTTCAGATACATTTTTATTTTTAATAGATATATTTTGTTTAGATATGCATCTGATTTTAATACCGGTTATCGATGAAAAGGTTATGAGAAGTTATTCAACTTTGGTCGGGAATTTTGACGATTACATGATACTTTCGGGCTGAATCTCATCCCCAGGTTCAATAACATTGAACGGTTGTCATGAAGAAAAAAATCATTCAGGTATGATACGGAAGCAAAGACATGAAAAACAGAGAAACTTTTAGATAATATAGTATCCTCCTTGCGATTGTTTCCATGTGCGATGTTCAATTCCTTGTCTTTCTTTAAGAAAGAATACGTTTTGATTCGATAAAAAAGACTGAGGTTCTTCGACAAATTGGTAATACAAGAAATGTTTTTTAACAAATGCTGCTATTTCCAAAGCCTCGGTATTCAATAGAATGAAAGACGAAAATATGGAATGAAAGAGAAGATAGGAAAGAGAAATACAAGAAAAAGAACATAATATATACGAGAGAGATATAGCATTGCTAGAGTAAAAGGAAAGAATAGATAAGAGGGTAGGAGATGGGAAAGGGAAGATAGAAATAAGGAGGAAAGAAGTAGAGGAAAAATGAGACAGAAGGAAGATATGAGAGAGACTAAGAGGTGACAGAGTAGAAGATTAAGGATCAAAGGAAAGATAGGGGGATGGAGAATAGAGAGAAAGAATGAGGAAATAGGAGAAAAGGAAATAATAAAAAATTTAAGGCATATTAGAAGTGGGAGAAAGAAAGAGGAGGTAGAATTGAAGTGTTTTAAATTAGAAGGGAGAGAGAGGAGGTAATAAAGATGAGGAGGCAGGAGAGAGGAGGAGGTAGGATGAAGATGAATTTTACATTAATGAATTAGGACAAAGAAATTCATCTTAGCAAGCTAGAAGTATGTATAATGAAGGGGTATATGTTGTTGAGATGCTTAAAAAATATAAAGAAGTCTTGTCCAACAGGACGATGAACAACATGGAGGCAAAGAGAGTGACAGATTCGTTGAGAAAGACGTGAAGCTAGAGGACAACACACAGGAGCTGCTCAGTGATCTTGAGGGTTAGGGTGAGTGGTCAGTAGGAAGGAGGAAGAGAAAGGGAGGAGAAAGGGGATCAATGGAGGAGAGGGAGAAGGAGGAGGAAGAGAGGGGGAGAAGGAGGGGAAGTAGGGTGAAGAGAAAGATGCCACAGAGACCTTGTCAAGAAGTCTCGACCAGGAGCCACATCCGGAAATGGTTTGTGCAGTCGATGTTATGGAGAGAGAAACAGGGCTTCAGAGTCGAGAAAGAAAGGTGAAGAAGAAATAGGAAGGATAAAATAAAAATCAAGAGGAAAATTGAAAACAAAAGAAAATGGAAGAACAGAGAAGCACAACAAGGAAAAGGGAAATAAGAAAATGTACAATGGTATAAAAATAAAAGGGAGGAAGTAAAAGGAGACAAAGTTTGGAATATGAAGGAAGGAGTACCAGGTAGGTGTCACTACAGTAAAAAAGGCAAAGAGAAAAATATGAACATAGTGAGAAAGAAGAATTGAAGATATAGAAAGAGGAGAGTAAAAGAGAGGTAGGCAGAAATACATTTCCTCCCCTTGCTCTCAATTTCTCTTTTAACTATTGATATATATGTATATGTATATCTGTATATATGTATATGTATATGTATATGTATATGTATATATGTATATGTATATGTATATGTATATATATGTATATGTATATGTATATGTATATATATATGTATATGTATATATATAATGTATATGTATATACATATATATATATATATATATATATATATATATAAACGTAAATAGAATATACTATAGATATGAAGACCAATAACTTTTGTCAGAACTTGCGCTATAATCTGAATTAATTATTTATATATTTCTTTGATTTATTAATGTTTTCAAATAGCTTCTGAATATTTCTAGGGAGTAATTATGAAGACATATACCTTGTGTAGAAATTTAAGCTATGCTTTGAATAGGTTATCTATATTTACTTTGTCAGACAACTTCTAACATTTCTTCAAAGAGTATTCTGTCTATGATCTCATCTGTGGGTGTTTTCTATTTTCTGGCCAAATAGTGACTGAGGAAGCTCTCACGGTGATTAGAAAAGATCAATGATTGGCTGGAATTTTTTTTTATAATTATGATTGTTAACGAGGATAATTAATTCCAATTCTTCTGTGTAATCAAGCAAGATGGCAACAGGGTGTGAACACAGAGAAATTGGAATTACTTACATAAAATGACATTAATTAAGTTCATAAAAATATTCCAGCCAGTAACTATTGAGGCTAAAATGAAATAGCAATCACAGAGGATGTACGGATGTAGAATATTCTATAAAAACGATCGAGTAAAATAAACACATTTGGATGTAGTAGTAAGTATTAATTCAATTGTAGATATACACGTAAATATTAAACATTAAATATATGGATATATGAATATGAATATAAATATGTATATATATATATATATATATATATACGAACACACATAAATATAACGCACACACAGACACCTACATATACATATACATATATACGCATATATACAGTATATATATTATATATATATGTATATATATATATATATATATATATATATACTGTATATATATATATGTATATATATATATATATTATTGTACCCAGGAAGAGTATTTTCTTATATGTAGACAGATAGACGAGATTAAATGACTTTTCTGTTTCTGCATTGTTTAACTTTTTGTTGAGAACTTCTATTTATCTTGCTAGTTTACGATGTTGGACTGTTAGTTTGCAGAGTAGTTGTTCGCAAGTAGTTGCAACGTTTCGATCTTCTCTGGAGACATCATCCAAGCAAACAGAGACAAAATAGTCTAAAAACGTCACACACATTAACTCAGACAATTAGCCTGAAGTATTAGGGCCTTAGGCATCTGAACAACTTTTATTAAGAAAAAATACTGTTTAACAAAAAGACATTAGTTGGAGCTGTTCAATCATTAGGGTTTGACCAGAGTCTGGGTTGTTCAAGAACTACCATAGAAAACCGTATCAAGCCGATTGTTGAACAATATCCTGGATTGTACTCGTTTGTAATACATAAAGAGTTATCTACGGATGGTTGTGAGCACGTGGATATAATAGGCTGGTTATCTATAAAGAGTGAGAATTGTTCAGGGCGTAGAATGACCAGATTCTCAGATATCAAGTTTAGACATCTAGAGTAGACATCATCGTTCATCAGCTGAATCAAGTCTGATTGACACTATTTTCCGTGACTTGAGCAAATCTCTGATTCACCCGAGGTTGTTTATCATTTAATTACATCAAAATTATATAGTAAATTGACATACTATAATCTAAGACTTGTAATAATGTTTATTAACCTTTACAAAGGAAAGCTAACAATATTATAAAGCAGAGTTATTCGAGAGCCGTTGTTCATTGACGTAAAATAGTAACCGGTAAAAACTGTACGAAGTGGCAAATGATCACTCAAACCAATTAGATATTCAAGAAGATTTAGATAAATTACAGCAATGGTCTGAAAAGTGGCTAATGAAATTTAACATAAGTAAATGTAAGGTAATGCACATAGGTAAAAATAACAGTAAGTACGATTACAAGTTATTTGGAAATTCGTTAACAAAAGTGGATAGTGAAAAAGATCTCGGCGTAATTATCAGTAACGACCTCAAATCATCCAAGCAGTGTATTTCAGCCTCTGAGAAAGCAAATAAGATTCTAAGACTGATTGCGCGATCTTTTGATTTCAAAAGTCCATCACTCATTAACAAGCTATATAAATCGTTAGTTCGTCCACATTTGGAATATGCTGTTTCCGTATGGTCACCGAATCTCATTAAAGATATTGACAGACTGGAAAAAGTACAACGGCGAGCCACAAAACTGATTCCAAATATCAAAAATAAATCATACGAAAATCGACTAAAGCACATGAATCTGTTTTCCCTAAAAAAGCGTAGACTCAGAGGTGACTTGATACAGGTCTTTAAGATTTTAAAGGGAATTGACAACATAAAAAATGACAACATTTTCACATTGAATGAGAATCAGACAAGAAACAATGGTCTCAAACTGTCCGGAAATAGATTCAATTTGGAAGTAGGTAGAAACAACTTTGCCAACCGTGTAGTTAATGAATGGAATAAACTTCCTGCACAGGTAGTGCAATGTAGTTCAGTTCGAAGCTTTAAGAATCATTTAGATAAATACCTAAGTAAGATGCTGTAATGATTATAATTTATCTTATATTATTTGTTTTTGTTTTGTTATCATTTGTCTGTCTGATTTTCTTTTATTATTAGTTATATGTCAATTTATTATTATTAGTTATATATCAATTTATTATTATTTACTATTTACCTGTTTATTATTTAACTATACCTATGCATTTATTTATGTATTTTATTTGTTGTTTACATTATTATAGTTTTTATTTATCATTTTATAATTAATATGATTTTTTTTTCGCATCCGACCTAGATATGGATCAAAAGGTCTCCTGTCGGCATGCTCCGCTTTTGTAATCCTTTGTAAAACCACTTCCAAAGAGAAGGAAATAAGATATTAGAAACATGTAATCATAGTGAACGGCTATATATAAAATAAACTTCTTAATTTTTTTAAGCAGAAGTCAAGGATCAGTTGTCGAACAACTGGAAGGTTCATACACGACATATCTGTCATGTATTTTTTACCTACTTCTACGCTTCTACGCTCTATGCTTCTTCAGAGCAACGTGACTCTGGGGTGAAGCTGGCGATATACATAGTCTGAGTAGAATCGCGTTCCCTCCTTGGAGGTGGGTTCCGTTTGGTTGTACAATGGTTTATAATTTTTAATACGATGAACAATAGTTATAATACAGTGTACAATAATTTTTGTGATGTTATTAGAAAACAGCTCCGGTGTGTGTGGAATGTTGGTCGAGGGTGTAACAGTGTAAGTGAAGTGAGTGGTTTAAAAATGTGGGATTCCTAAGTAGTGCAATAAGGTAACTTATGGTACAAAATAATATAAAGATAAATATCCAGACAAATAGAATAAAATAAAATAAAATGAAATAAAATAAAGATAATGTACTAATTTAAAGTGACATAACATCTCATCGCATAGTTTTGTATGACATAATGTTATAATATATATATATATATATATATATATATATACATAAATATATATATATACATATATATATATATATAAATAAATATATATATATATATAAAAATAAATATATATATATATATCTATATATATATATATATATATGTATTGATATATATATATATATATATATAAATGTATATATATATATATATATATATATATAGTATAGTTTTACATATGGTACTGCAAATAATAAATAAATAAATAAATGAACAATAGTGTAAATAATATATTCGGACATATTCGGATAGAATAAAAGTAACAATAATAATAATAATGTGATATTTTGGAGTGGGCAACGTTCTATTTGACACATCATTGTATGACATAAGATATAAATTAATTAATACATAAGATAATGCAATATGAGCAAAGCAAATGAAACACAATGAAAACTAATAATGAACAAGGGAGGTAGCCAAAAAGGAAAAGGCATAAAATCATTCCCACCCATTGCATCCCTGAATACACTCCACACCCCTCCACCCTCCCTTTTATCTTAGCACCTCCTGGATGACGGGTCATCCCTGCACCTTGTCCACTGCCCTAGGTCAGAAGCAGTGTCGCAATACACAGCACATCCACAGCAAGGCCGCTTCATTAAATTGGCAACCCCCCCCTCTCCGTCCCCCCATGCATAAAAGGAGAAGACGGGGAGAAATCCCTTCGGGCTGCGTCAAATTTTGCTCACACATACTACCTCACCCCCCATCCCCCCGCCCATTCCACCTCATGCATCACAACATCATTCATATACAACCATTCTCCATTCACCCCTGTTTTCTGTCCTCTCCCGTCCTTCCTCAACAGACATTCCCCTCTTCCCCAAAGCCCCCTTCACCCCATCCATCCACCTCATCCTAGGACGTCCCCTCATGTTCACTCCCTCCACATCTGCCTTCCATACCTCTTTTACTAGTCTTTCTTCACTCATTCTTTCCATGTGTCCAAACCATCCTAATACTCTTTCATCAACCCTATCTCCCAACTCCCTTTCCACCCCTGTTCTCCTCCTCACCTCCTCATTTCTCACTCTATCCAGCCTAGTAACCCCCATCATACTTCTCAGACACCTCATCTCAAACACATTCAAACTCCTTCTCTCTTCCTCTCTTATGTTCCATGTTTCTGCCCCATACAGTGCTGTTGGTACAATCACTCCTTCATACAGTCTCCTCTTAGCATCCATTCTCAAATGTCTATTCCTCATTACACTCTTTAATCCACCAAGGTATTTACTCGCTTCTCTCAATCTACATTCTACCTCCACCTTCACTCCACCTTTTCCTGCCACATTTGCACCCAAGTATCTAAAACTATCCACTTCCTCCAGTCGCTCTCCCTTAATGCTCACTTCCAGTCTGCTGCCACTTTCACCCCTTGTACATCTCACCATCTTACTTTTACCCACATTTATCTTTAGCTTTCTTCTATCACATACTCTCCCAAACTCTGTCACCAACTTCCTCAATCCCTCCTCCGATCCTACGACAAGAGCA
>NC_134807.1:30884344-30889344 GCF_046742065.1 Oratosquilla oratoria
TTTCACAAACTCTTCCAAACTATGTCACCAACTTCCTCAATCCCTCCTCTGATCCTGCTACAAGCGCAGCGCCGTCCGCAAACAACAGCTAGCTCACCTCCCACTTTTCTCCATTTTCTTTAAACCTCTCCAATCCCTGACCCACCACCCTTGCATTTACCTCTCGCGCCACCCCATCCATGTATAATATGAATAGCCAGGGCGACATAATACATCCCTGACGAAGTTCCACCTTCACCTCGAACCAATCACTCTTTCCATTTGTAATCCTGACACATGCTCTACTACTCTCGTAAAAACTCTTGGCAGCTCCTAGAAGCTTTCCTCCATATATCTGAATAACCTCCCATAGTGCCTTCCTATCTACCCTGTCATAAGCCTTTTCCAGATCCATATAAGCCCCAAAAACATTCTTACCTTTTCCTATAGCTTTATCATATATCTGTCTTACCACAAAAATCTGATCTACAGAACCTCTACCTGTCCTAAATCCACACTGTTCCTTGCCAATTACTCCCTCTGTTCCTCTCCAATTCCTCTCAATCAAGATCCTCCCATGTGCCTTCACAACTTTACTTAACAAGCTAATCCCTCTGAAACTACTACACTCACACTTGTTCCCTTTTTCCTTGTAAAGTGGAACTATACAGGCACTATTTCAGTCCTCCGGCACTCTACCCTCTCTCCAGCAAACATTAAATAACCTCACCAGCCTGTCCACTATCACTATACTTCCTTTTACATTCTCCTTGTACCTCCTTGTACATTCTGCATGGCATTCATCCGGACCAGGTGCTTTACCTGCTCTCATCATCTTAACAACTGCCTTCACTTCATCCTTCCTTATTTCTCCGTTTTTCTCACTCATCACGGTCATTTTCTTAGCACTTTCAACTGCAAATATCTTCCCTTCCCTATCCTCCTTCACATTTAGCAACTTCCTGAAATACTCTGTCCATCTTCCCCTTACTGCCTTCTCTTCCATTATCATCTCTCCATCTGCACATTTTACTTTTTTCTTTTCTACTGGATTCGCCTCCTCTTCCTCTCTTAATTTCTTTCCAAAACATCTTTTTATTACTTTCAAAATTTTCTGTCATACTTTTACCCCATTTTGCATCTGCTCTCCTCTTTGCCTTCATTATCTTTTGCTTTACTTCTCTTATCTTTTCTTTGTACCTTTTATATGACTCACTCGTCCTATTTTGTAACTAATCTGTGAATATCGCTTCTTCTCTTCTACAACTTTCTTTTTTTTCTCATCCCACCATTCACTACCCTCCCTTCAATTTCCTTCCGTCCTTCTTATTCCACACACCATCTTTGCACACTTTATGACTCCCTTCTTGAACCATCCCCATTCCCCATCCAATCCAATCTCTGCTCTATCCTTCACTCCCTCCCACTCCTCCTTCAGCTTTTTTTGTACTCCTCCTCCTTTGCCTTTTCATTTAAAGAGTTCACTCTAAGCACCTCCCTACCTTTTGCCCCTTTCCTCTTTCTCCATCTATCCTCCACTCTCAACTTACCGTTCATCAAAAAATGATCTGATATTCCCCCACTCTCTCCCCTTAGAACATGTACATCCTTAACTCTTCCTATTATACTCCTATCTACCACTACGTAGTCCATTAACGCTCTCTCTACCACTACATAGTCCATTAACGCTCTATCTACCAACCTTTTATCCACCACCCTCTCCCATGAGCACATATGCTTGACTTTCTTCCGAAACACTGTATTTTCTATCATCAACTCTCTTTCTAGACACATCTCCACCATCAACTCCCCACTACGATTCTTTCCTGGAACTCCACATTTCCCAACCACTCCGTCTGGTTCATTTCCTACCCTAGTATTAAGGTCTCCCAATACTACTACACTGACGTTCCTCCCTAATCCTTCTATGCTCTCATTTAAATCTATCCAAAAGCCTCCCTTTCTTTTACACTCTTCTCAGTACAAGGCCCATATGCAATTGCAAAGACCCACATCTCCTTTCCCAGTTTCACCTTCATCCACATTATCCTTGAAGAAACCTCCTTCCACTCCACTACACGTTTACCTATCTCTTTATTTACGAGTATAGCCACACCTTCTCTCCCTCGCCCCCTCTTCACTCCTGAGAACCTCTCAACTTCACTCCCAAACTCACACTCGCCCTTCCCTCTCAATCTAGTTTCACTAAAAGCCAACACATCCATCTTTCTTCTCACAAACATACTACCCATCTCTTTACTTTTACTCTCATCTCCCTGACCCTCTTATGCCTTTACTTTTTTTTTTTTTTTTTTTTTTTTTTTTTTTTTTTTTTTTTTTTTTTTTTTTTTTTTTTTTTTTTTTTTTTTTTTTTTTTTTTTTTTTTTTTTTTTAGGAATGTCCCATGTGGAGCTACCGGGAGAAGAGTCCCTGGTCTCAATCCCCGTCCCGTGTTTCTCGCCTCTTACGATCCAATTGGGAATACTTGATGGCAACATTCTTTTCCCCCCACCACAGGGTAGGCGAAACAAGGAAATGAAATTCAGATAAATTGTACAGGGCAGTAACAAGGGGTTGGGGACAGCATAACGGAGGGACAGTGGCAGTATAATAAAAGTTTCATTATTTCTCTGTGAGCAGAGTCCTCTTCTATCACACACAAAATGATGTGTGGCTCCGGTCCGTAGGGGTGCCCCATATAGACCTTAAAGAACTGTATGCTACTTTGCCATAACAACATGAAGCCAATACCCCAGACGAGGTATATATATATATATATACAATATACATACAATATATATATATATGTATATATATATATACAATATACAATATATATATATATATATATATATATATATATATATATATATATATACATATATATATATATACATATATATATATATATATGTACACATATATATATATACAATATACATACATATATATGTATATATATATATATATATATATATATATGTATATATATGAATGAATAATGAATTAATAAGAAATAAATTAAATATTTAATAATAGATAAATAATTAAATGCATTACTGAATAACTAAACAACCAAGTAAATAATTAGGTAAATAAATGAATAAATGAAATAAAGTCTATAAGTACTTAATGTCGTACTTCATAGATTTTTCATATTGAATAAAATTTTCTGTTGGTATCTAGATCATGTCTTTCCCCTTTGCGACACAGATTGGGTTATTTATGAATTTTGTTTTAGCTCTGGCTCGACGATTTTATTTGATTTAGAAAAGATTCTAATCAGAAAGAGATTAGCCGGGTTATATTAATGGTAAATCACGAAGAAATACGAATTGAATACTATTGATAGAATTTCTCAACCTTTTACTCGAAAAGTTTTCTTCAATAGAAATGAATTGACGATGTAAGCGACACAATTTTGGTCCAAATCTTTACATGGAACTAATAGGAAAACATGTCTCCAGCAATATATTCCCACCAATATGGCGACGGAAATGACGTCATATCTGCCGACAGCCAAGTCTGCACACAAGCGGACATGACGTCATCAAGTCAAAATATTGCAGGAATTTGTTGCCGGAAGCGCCAACTCGTTTGTAAACCTCTTCACGTTTTTACAGTTGTGGAGCGGATCTTTTATTCGAAGAGTTCCAATACTTCTATTGTAGTTTCCGATTATATATGGAGCGACCCACGGCACACATAGTGTAACGGAATCGAAGTTTGGCGTCAATTCTTTTTCTTTTAGCGTCTTGAATCATTAACTCCCTTATTTTATAACGGTCACTGAGAGAAAGAGCATATATATATGCAGGCCATATACGTGTCCCACACATTTAGTCTAAATTTACTACCGAGAGCAAGACATATCCTGTTGCATGCCTGGGCACACATACTCACATACATTAAAGGTTAACACGTCTAAGGCTGGGTACACATATATATTATGTGCCTTTGTACAGCGTAGGGTAATGCTTTGTAATATACAGAACCAGCAAAGCCAGGCTTACAATACTGATGTCATAGCACCACTCATAGCTTAAGGTATAATACTGTTTATATAAGTATACATGTTCTTTATTGTTGTGAATATTCTAAGATTGTTCCTTACATTGCTTTAAAAGTTGCAGTAAGTCCGGAAATTATATACATACTAAGCAAAGATGTTTTTGTATACATAAGATTCAATTATACCACAGCCTGAAATACAAAGCGTTTCCAACTGACGCGGAAAAGGCACTGCATTCAACATGGTGGACTGTCCATATGCGGAATAATATCTGCTACATTATAGCCACAATTGTTGAGAATGCGGTGCTTTGTCCAATTTTCTGTTGCACTCTTGAAACTAGATTATTCCTTGCTTTAGGTAAGTATATATTATCTATACGGTACGCCTGTGTTAAAAACTTCAAGCAGTTTTACAATATTCCCTATGAAATTGATTTTAGAGTACTCATTTGATCTTTTCATAACACATTTTTTTTTAACTGAATAGAAGCTGAGACAATAACTACAAAAAATGTAGATCTTCTTTCCAGTATTTCATAATAGT
This sequence comes from Oratosquilla oratoria, assembly GCF_046742065.1. NCBI lineage: Eukaryota > Metazoa > Arthropoda > Malacostraca > Stomatopoda > Squillidae > Oratosquilla > Oratosquilla oratoria. The sequence goes on from NC_134807.1 coordinate 30,888,882, forward strand.
TTGGTGAAAATAGTTTAGCATTAATATGATAGTTTACTTAACAAACTTATATTTATTTTGGGATAAAATATGTCTCCAAATACATTAATTTCATCTGCTATTAGTTAAGACCAATTGCTTTTGTCTAATTTATTTTAACAGTCCATACATATTACAGCGAAGTTCTTCCATTGACTCGACTACATTTTTCTTCAACTCTCCTAAGTATAAAAAAAGAAACACAGTCGTGTTTTAAGCGTGAAAAAGTGTAAGTATTTATAACATTGGTATAACTATTCCTTCCTTTGTAAACTTCTTGGTGTAGGCTATTAAATGAATGTAGACGACACATGTAAGAAAACTATATATCAACTATTGATGCCACTACGACTAGCTTTGAAGTTCATTAGTATCCTGCGAGATGGGTCGGTGTTATACGGTATATCCTTCCAAAGAAAATTGTATTTCTCCTCTTCCGTGGACA
>NC_134807.1:30901844-30914344 GCF_046742065.1 Oratosquilla oratoria
GTAAGAATAGAAAAACACGATTATATATATGTATATATATATATATATATATATATATATATATATTGTGACATGACAGGTGTATGAATGGTAAGAATAGAAAGGCACGATTATATATATATATATATATATATATATATATATATATATATATATATATGTATATATATATATATGGATAGAAATTATGAGTATTTAAGAAAGCATGGAAGAAAGGGTCTGCAGTGAAATCTGCTTTTATTCCTACCGTCGTGTTTGCTTTTCCAACTAATTTGTGTTTTTTATTTCTTCTCCGCCTGAGACAACTCTTAGGAAGAGTCTCGCTAATCAATCAACATAAGAATTCCGAGAAAAACCTTGGTTGGGACATTATTTGAACAGACTCTTGTGAGGTTCAAAGTAATGAAGAATGAGGTCGAGGGCAATCTAAGGTTTTTGCTAAGATGATAGGAACGCAGAAATGTGGCTCTCTGGTATATTGATCTCCATTCCTACTTCGCGTATAACAGTGTCAAGTTCTAGACAATAGGTTCTCGGCCACTTTTTCTTGTCCTGAGAGTCCCAGATCTTAGGGCAAAGGTGACTTCTTTGTCTTTAACTCAGCAATTTCACAAGAATAATTGGGTTATTTGGCAGTCCGAATGTTTCTTCAGCACAACTTTGAAAAATTTTGAATTCTGTTTCTTGGTCACTGTCGAGGAATTTGATTTTACAAAGTCTTGGACTATAGAGGTGGAAGGATCTTGATGGAGACACTCTTTTCCTTCGAGTTGGTTGCATTTATATGTAAAATCACCAAATCTTAGCCAATATAAAACCCTAAGACACGTGCCCCAATATAAATTGTTTTGAGCGACTTAGCACATGTTACTTACTAATGACACTTAAGTTTTGCTTTGTGATCTCACACCGTGAAGAATTTACACACGTTTATTTTCAAAAAAAATTCTATATGTTTACATGTTTTCATCACTAGAAATATTATAAATAGTAAATAATTTAGTTTTGCAACAAAAAAGTCTGAAGTGAGACAAACGGTAAAAGAAAGTAGTCTAGACAAAGAAAGAGATTTCTGGAAAGGTTTGCAAAAAGCTTGGTGTGTTCTCCAAGGTTTGTAACAAAAAAAGAAAAAATATGTAGAAAGGACATGACTGGTGGATGAATGGAAGAAAACAGAAGGCGTGGATTATCAAAGAAAACGCGAAACTATTCCAAATGGAGAAAAGAAAGCGTGATAACATGAGAAGGAGGGGAGGTAGCAAAAATAAATAAAATTTATTTGGTGGTGAAGCAAGGTGAAGTAAAACTGGGAAAAGAATGTAATAAAACATAGAAAGTAATACAAATAAAAGTGGAGATAGAGGAAAACAAAAATTGTAAAACAAATGCCAAAAAGAAAAATGTAATAAAATGTACAACAAAAACTATACTATATTTTGCAAAGAAAGTGTGTAAAGCGAGAGGGAATGGAAAAAAATGAACCTATATAAGAAAGAACACACAAAAAGAGCAATCTTATAGAAAATACTGCGTATACCAAAAGCATTTTTCCAAGGGAGAAGCCGGGTGAAAGCGTTGATTAACTCTGAAAAAAGAGGTAACCCCATTCTTTAGTCTCAACCCTTTTTAGTTGCCACAAAGAACAATTGGTAACACACTATCCCATCGCCGCAGAAGTATGAGTAAAATATGAATTGGTGACATACAAGATTCAGAGAAGATATTTAAGGAGAATAACTAGGCTAGTGATGAAAAAGTTAAAAAAGGCAACAAAAAGAAAACATTAATAGTTCAAAAGAGGTAGGAAGGCAACATTTGTCAAAAAACAAATCTCCATAATATGAAATACGAGCCCTAACTTGTAAGAAAATCACACAACGATATAAACAAGGATGTCAGAATATCTGAGGGAAATTTTTCAGAGCAGAGAAGACGGAGAACCCCTCTCATATAATAAAATCCATGAAACAACACTTGAAAATGTGTCAACGTGAAAGTAAAGCTAAAAACTATGCAACAGTTGTCAAGGGACCGACGTTAGACCTGCCGATAAATCAATTGCTTCCTCACGTCTGTCAGACTGGAAACCCTCAAACCCACAACCCTATCACAGTCCTTGGACCTCCTATAGATCTTTCCACGAAGACAAATTGAAATGCTGTCTATGTTGTGTAAGTGAGGCGGAGCTTCTGTCACCAGCTGTTAGGTTGAGGAGAAAAGCGTTGCCGAGTGCCGGTTGTCCAATCTTTAAAAAAAAAAAAAAAAAAAAAAAAAATCGTGCCTATGTCGTGTAACTATGCATACTCCAAGGTAAAACAACGTAAGCATGGCGTGAATTAATGGAATGAGAGATCTCGTGCTAGGCTCTGGGGGTTGCATCATACGACGTAGGCAGATGTGAGACATCATTCTCATGTCTCTCACGACCACCTAGTGGAAGCGGGATTGTTAACAAACAGGATTGCCTAAGATTTTAATATCTTTTAAGTGTCCTTGGTTTTTCTGGTATACTCAACGACAGACAATTTTATTCAGTCAAGTTATTAAAGACTCACCACAATAAACACACACACACACACACACACACACACACACACACACACACACACACACACACACACACACACACACACACACACACACACACACACACACACACACACACACACACACACACACACACACACACACAGATATGTATATATATATATATATATATATATATATAGAGAGAGAGAGAGAGAGAGAGAGAGAGAGAGAGAATTTGAATAGTGAAATAAAATTATACTCTGAATTAATTTCACCTATTAATGAGATAAGGTTAAGTGAATAATCAACAATTATGTTACCAACCAAAGCTAGGAGTCATATGTATATGCACGATGGTAAACAATCTACTCACTTTCTACCGAATTTCGTCAGTTGGTAAGGGTTGACTTGCCAATCGTTCAGGTAAATGAGGAGTCTGGTGATATTTCCCAGAACTTTGTCTGAGTCAAGACGCTTTTTGCTTGTACTTCCTCTACAGGACGAGGGACAAATGAAATGGAGAAAAGTGGGAAATAAGCCAGTTGTTGTTTGCTGACGACACTGCGCTTGTAGCAGGATCAGAGGAGGGATTGAGGAAGTTAGTGACAGAGTTTGAGAAGGTGTGTGAAAGAAGGAAGCTAAAGATAAATGTTGGCAAAAGGAAGGTGACGAGATGTATAAGGGGAGAGAGTGACAGCAGGTTGGAAGTGAGCATTAAGGGTGAAAGACTGGAGGAAGTGGATAGTTTTAGATACTTGGGTGCGAATTTGGCAGGAAAGGGAGGAGTGGGGGTGGAGGTAGAATGTAGATTGAGAGAAGCGAGTAAATGTCTTGGTGGATTAAAAAGTGTAATGAGAAATAGACATCTGGGAATGGATGCTAAGAGGAGGTTATATAAAGGAGTGATTGTGCCAACAGTACTGTAGGGGGCAGAAACATGAAACATATGAGAGGAAGAGAGAAGTAATTTGAATGTGTTTGAGATAGAATGTCTGAGAAGTATGATAGGGTTACTAGGCTAGATAGAGTGAGAAATGAGGAGGTGAGGAGAACGGGTGGAAAGGGAGCCGGGAGATAGGGTTGATGAAAGAATATTAGGATGGTTTGGACACATGGAAAGACTGAGTGGAGAAAGATTAGTAAAAGAGGTGTGGAGGGCAGCGGTGGAAGGAGTGAATATGAGGGGGCGTCCTAGGATGAGATGGATTGATGGGGTGAAAGGGGCATTACAAAAGAGAGAAAAAAAGAGAATATCTGTTGAGGAAGGACGGGAGAGGACAGAGGATAGGGGTGAATGAAGAATGGTTGTATATGGATGATGCTGTGATACATGAGGGGGAGTGGGTGGGGAATGGTGGGTGAGGAAGTATGTATGAGAAAAAAATTGACGCAGCCCGAAGGGATTTCTCCCCGTCTTCTCATTTTCTGCATGAGGGGACGGAGACGGTGGGGGTCGCAGAATTTATGAAGCGGCCTTGCTGTGAATGTGCTTTGTCTTGCGACACTGCTTCTGACCTAGACCAGTGGACAGGATGCAGGGATGACCCATCATCAAGGAGGTGCCAAGATAAGAGGGAGGGAGGAGGGTGGAGTGGAGTGGAATATGTAGGGAATGGAATGGGTGGGAGTGGTTTCTATGCCTTTTTCTTTTTGACTACCCTCCGTGTAAGGGGAAAAAAGCCTTTGGCTTATGTCTTCTTCTTCTTCTTCTTCTTCTTCTTCTTCTTCTTCTTCTTCTTCTTCTTCTTCTTCTTCTTCTTCTTCTTCTTCTTCTTCTTCTTCTTCTTCTTCTTCTTCTTCTTCTTCTTCTTGCTCTTGCTCTTCCTCCTCTTCCCCCTCCTCCTCCTCCAATCGTCATAACTGACTGTGAGTGTTAACTAAACCCATCTAACTGAGGTAGATAAGAGATTAGGTTTCAGTATATATCACGATGTTATCTTCTCCTGAAATGCTTAAACGGGTGATAAGATGCTTGAAAAGAGGAAACAGTAAAATGAAGCAGAAGGTCCGGGAATGGTCTTAAAGGGAATCTGAGATGACTAGAAAGAGGCGTAAAGGGATTTGTTGAATCATCAAATTAGACTGGACAGGGTCTGAAAAGAGACATTATAGTGTGGGAGAAGGAGGGAGGAAGAGATGTTTTCTTTGAAGACCACTTAATCTCTTCGGGAAGAATCACGGATATCAGGGAGATACTTAGAAAGTATTATGTGATTCATACATATAACTGTTTATGTTTACTTTTTTTTATGTAATTACTGTTTATGCACGGTGTTTGTTTATTTGTTTTCTGACCTACTGGTCTATTTATCTGTTTATTTATCATAGATGAAGATGAAGAGAAAAGAAATTTGATGTTACAGGTCGTGAGCCCACTTTCGCTCTGAATATGGTTTCAGTTGAATACAAGTTGTCGTGTTTGTTATAATGTTGGTTTAGATAGTATTAGGCTATTCTATCGAGTTGGAAGACGGATTTGAGAAATTTTGGTGAACAGGTATCACAATTGATTTGTAGTCACAATTTCACTCCTAAACAAAGAAATAAAACAAAACAAAACAAAACAAATCAAACCAAAACAAAACGAAACAAAACAAAACAAAACAAACCAAACCAAACCAAACCAAACCAAAACAAAACAAAACAAAACAAAACAAAACAAAACAAAACAAAACAAAACAAAACGAAACAAAACAAAACAAAACAAAACAAAACAAAACAAAACAAAACAAAACAAAACAAAACAAAACAAAACAAAACAAAACAAAACAAAACAAAACAAAATAGAATAAAATAAAGAGTAAATAAATACAGTTTAAAACGGAAATCTTTTGTGTATGTCACGGTATTGAAGAGAGCAACCAAGCTCATAGGAGGTAAAACCTTCAATTACGGTTATGAAACTTGTAAATACTGTCTGGATAGCTCCAGACATATATATATATATATATATATATATATATATATATATATATATATATATATATATATATATATATATATATATATATTTTAGCTCATTAGAGATAAACCTTTTAATCATGGTTACAAAACTTGTACATATTGTCTACGTAGCCCCAGATAATTACTGTATATATATTTTCTATACTCATCTACTATAGTAAAGTAGTAGCCTCTGTCTCTCTGTCTGTTTGTTTGTTTGTTTATTTCTTTGTTTCTTTGTTCACGAACTTCTCCTATGGTTTTGGAGATATACCCCCATAACCATATATATTCTGATACCTTATCCCTCCAGGTACTTGGATAACTATATTTCATTTAAAAAAAAAATATTTTGGTTAGGGTTAAGGGTTAAAGTTAGGTGAGGTATGGTTGGGTGAGTGATTATTCACGAACTACTAGGTTTTAGCAGACAGACCCCTATACCCATACATAGCCTGAAACCTTATAATCTAGGGTACTTGGATCTTTTATCTGTCTGTCTGTCTGTCTGTTTGTTTGTTCGTTCGTCTGTTCACGATCTCCTCCTAGGGTTTTGGAGATAGACCTCCATAACCATATATATTCTGATAACCTATCACTCCAGGTACTTGAGTAACTATATTTTATTAAAAATAATGGTTAGGGTTAAGGGTTAAGGTTAGGTTGGGGATGGTTGAATTAGAGATTATTCCTGCACTCCTAGGTTTTTGCAGATAGACCCCTATAACCATATATATTGCGAAACCTTATAGCCCAAGGTACTTGGATTACTATCTTTCATTTGTCTTTCTGTCTGTTTGTTCACTGATATATACATATATATATATATATATATATATATACATATATATGTATGTATATATACATATACATACATATATATCTATATATATATATACATATATATACATATATACATATATATACATATATATATATATATATATATATATATATATATAATTTTGGTTAGAGTTAAGGGTTAAAGTTAGGTGGGGTATTGTTAAGTTAAGGACTATTCATGAAGTCGCAGCAACGAGCGGGTAATTTGGCTAGTAGGAAATAAAATCTTTAATCACGGCTGCGAAATTTGTAGATATTGTCTGGGTAGCCCGAGTTTTTTTTTTTTTTTTTTTTAAGAACTTAATCAAGACACTAACTTTTGTTGTATGGCAACATTCTCTAGAAATATCGCAGTGCCCTTCCTTGGACAGAATAAAATGTAAAAAGTGTCTCGTCCTAACGAAGGGATTAATTAAGGATGCCATGCTCTGACTTTCGAGCAAAACGTTTCTTTTTCTTTCATCTTTCTTCCATTCCTTTCGTCTCTCCCGCCCCTTCAATATTTCCTGAGCTTTTTCCCGTTGAAATTGAGTGGAACACTGTTGCAATGGGAATAAGCCTTTTTCGCCCGCTCCGCGATTCACAATAAGGTAGACGCGCGCGCGCGCGTACACACACACACACACACACACACACACACACACACACACACACACACACACACACACACACACACATACACACACACGCACACACACACGCACACACACACACACACGCACGCACACACACACACACAAACACACGCACACACACACACACACACACACACACACACACACACACACACACACACACACACACACACACACACACACACACACACACACACACACACACACACACACACACACACACACATATATATATATATATATATATATATATATATATATATGTATATATATATATATATATGTATATATATATATATATATATATATATATATGTATATGCGCATACACACACACACACACACACACACGCTCACACATACATAAACACATACACACACAAACATAAGGAATTATTATGAACTGAAGGTATTGTGCCTTCTAATCAACTTTTTAATTTTAAGCGTCTTATGAGTGTCACGTACGCTGTAGAGTTTGCACATGTTTCGTGATAGCAACGCATGTATTCAGTGGGCACATGATTTTAGCTAAATTCAGAATATATCTTTCATTTTATGTATTGTTTATTACTTAGGAAATTGCTTAATGAAAAAAATACGAATATATTAGTTGATACACATTCATGTTTGTGGTCGAGATTGTGTCGTGTTGTCGTCGCGATCTGGGACGTGGTCGTGGTCGTAGTCGTGGTCATGGTCGAGCTCGTGTTCGTAGTCGTGGTCTTGGTCGTGGTTGTGGTTGTGGTTATGGTTGTGGTTGTAGTTATGGTTGTGGTTGTGGATGTGGACGTGGACGTGGTTGTGGTTGTAGTTGTGGTTGTGGTTATGGTTGTGGTTGTGGTTGTGGTTGTGGTTGTGGTTATGGTTGTGGTTGTGGTTGTGGTTGTGGTTGTGGTTGTGATTGTGGTTGTGGTTGTGGTTGTGGTTGTGGTTGTGTCCGTGACTGTTGCTGTTGCTGTTGCTGTGGCTGTGGTAGTGGTAGTGGTAGTGGTTGTGGTTGTGGTTGTGGTTGTGGTTGTGGTTGTGGTTGTGGTTGTGGTTGTGGTTGTGGTTGTGGTTGTGGTCGTGGTCGTGGTCATGGTCGTGGTCGTTGTTGTGATTGTGGTTGTGGTCGTGGTCGTTGTTGTAGTCTCTGTTGGGGTCGTTGTTGTGGTCTCTGTTGGGGTCGTTGTAGTAGTCGTGGTCGCTGTTGGAGTAGTAATTTGTGGTTACGACCCTGTTGGTCGTCTTGGTCGTGGCCTTCGATATGCTCATGGACATAATCTTCCTTGTCGTCATCGTCTAAAAGAAACACTAAAATTGAAATCTTCTTACTCTATCTCAGAGGATTGTATCGCTGAATTGTTTTAATTAGATTCTTTATCAGGGATTTTACTTCATTGAATAAAACCCACTCCTTTTTTTTTTTTTCTTTGAGTGAGTTTTCATTTACAAGAATCCATTCATTCTTCTCCAACTACGCATGTGAAAGTTAAGATTTACTTCAGTCTTGGTCTTCTTCTAAACTCTCCTCTCCTGTAAGATAAAGCTGGGCTGCTGTTTCTGTCAACAGAGGGATGCAATTTTGTGTGCAGTGTCCTACATCCTGAAAACCAGGAGGCTTTGGAATGAGAAACATTCCAGGCGATGTTCTTTTCTTCTTCTTTTTCTTTTTCTTCTTCTTCGTTTGAGGTGTCCTTTCTCTTTCGCCTGTGCTCGAGGTGTTCTCAGGTGTTGAGACATCCGTTTCGTTTTATTTCTGTGAGAAAAAACATTTAAATAATATACGATGAGTGTATAAAAGAAAAGATATAGTTAAAAAATGACCTTAGGAAGTGAGACGGAAACCAGTTGAAGTGTTGGATCACATGCCATGGTATGTGAATGCTTATCTGGAAATAGCGCTCACAGGAAATCCCATCCCATCTGGAATCAGTAATGTCAAGTTACCAAGGCCTAGAACAAAACAGTAAATTGATATTAACAGAATTTGTGACTACATAATCTGTAAATAAAATCTTAATGCATAGAGGGGGGAGAATTACAAGCAATAACATGTGAAATATTAATACTTAGATAAACATGAGAGCAATGTATTGCAATGCCTTTTTTCTTTAACATTTGTTTGTTTAACTTTCATTCAAGCGCTCACTTGTTTATAAATTAATTTGATACCGAGTATACCACACATATTTTTTCTTATTATCTATGGGTGCATCGGTAAATTTATCCATTGGATTGTTAATTATTAGATTTATTGGTTTTCTATTGTTTGTGTTCGTAGTTATTCATTTATTCACTTGTTTATTCATTAATTTATGATCCTTATTACATTATATATATATATATATATATATATATATGTATATATACTCTAATAGAGTAGCAGCCTCTGTCTCTCTGTTTTTTGTTTGTTCACGAACATATATATATATATATATATATATATATATATATATATATATACTTATATATTCTGATACCCTATTCAAGTAATGAAAAACAACTTGAATAATAATACTGAGACCATGTCTAAAACCAACATAGTGTACGAATTTATATGTCTTGCCGGGGACTGTGTAACCCAAAATTCTTCATATATTGGCCATACTAAATGTAGTCTCAGGAGAAGAATATCAATGCACTTGCAAAACGGGGATATAAAACATCATTTAATGAAATGTCATAATCAAACAGCCACCCGTGAATGCCTAGTTAAGAACACCAGGATTATAGCAAGCAATAGGGATGCACATAAACTTAAGCTTTTAGAAGCTATGTTTATAAGAGAATATAGCCCTATAATAAATATTCAAAGCAACATTATTTCCATCATTGGTTTGTTTAACAATGCAGTGAAGCCACCACCACCCGTGACCACACCCTATGTCAATACGCCCCAACCCCCACTCCACCTCCTCCCACCCACTCCATCCATCCTCCCCCAAACCGACCTCGCAACCCCCAAACCCCCCAACCCCCCTCCTCGACCCTCTCCTTCCCGACATAATGAGCATTCAACCCCTCTCACTACCCCTTCCCCCACTATCCCTTCCACCACCCAAGCCGGCTAGGTTCGCATATGTAAGTCACCAACCGACGATTTCCTTTGTCATTTCTTTGGACCTTCAATTTTTGTAAGTAGTGGTCCTCAACGGCCCATGTATCGAGATAGGATTTGAACTATTGCTAATTTATTGATATCTATTTCCATAATTGTGAATTTTTGTTTAGGTTAACACTCTTTTTCTTTTTTCTTTTTTATATGCCGGTAATATTTGTTACAGATTTTCCTGAAAATGTCTCTTTGCAGACAAAACGTTGAATAAATGAATTATTTTGGCAACTTGGTTTATGCCCAACCTCCAAATGGCAGGGTATTTGTTAGAAAGCTGGAGAATACCCATAAGAAGATTAACAACCTCCTTAATGTTGTCGACTTTAACAACACATGCATATATATATATATATATATATATATATATATATATATATATATATATATATATATATATATAACTATGCAGAAGAAATCACTTGAACGCGTGATACTAGTATGCAGACAAACCACTGGGAAAATGAAAGAGATGAGACCGAGCGCTTTCGTCTATTCAGACATTTTCAAGTCTGAATAGATGAAAGCGCTTGGTCTCATCTCTTTCATTTTCCCAGTGGTTTGTCTGCATATATATATATATATATATATATATATATATATAGATATATATATATATATATATATATATATACATGTGTGTGTGTGTGTGTGTGTGTGTGTGTGTGTGTGTGTATATATATATATATATATATATATATATATTCCAGTTTGATTTGTCTTTAGTCTATATAGTTATTTATGTGTATATTTAGATGTGACTGGATATCTACCTTATTTTCTTTTTTGATGAACGGCAGAGCATATCATTCATGCATCTATTAACTTAGTCAACTGTTTGTACATATATTTAACTATTTATCTATTTAGTTTTTTACTCATTTACTCATTTTATCTATGTATTTATTTACTTATTTTTTTATTCATCTATCTACTCGTATATATCTATTTGTCTATGAATTTCCTTGCATCATATTATATCACCAATTTTATTAGGGGGTTTGATTTGTTTAGATATTTGTGTGTATATGCGAGGGCGTCTCGACACCCTCTCTCTTTCTTATTTCCTTTTTTGCCGATCGACAGAGCATGGCATTGGCACAGAGGGAACTCGAGTCTTCTTAGTTTCCGGCGGCGAAATAACTTCCGAGACTTTAATTTACAATTCTTTTCTTAACTGAGGAAGAACGAAATTGTTACAAGGGTCCCTCGTGGTGCTTCTCTCGATTTCTATATTTGGTTCCCTTCACTACGATGAAAAAATATCATTTTTTATTTATTTATTTATTTATTTTTTTTTTGACAAATGGCAGAAGATTCAATTAAGTTAAGGGCATCACCATGCAAAAGAGTTGAAGACGATCTCGACGAGTTCTTCTTTTATGGTGATGTCTTCTTGTTGAGTTTACAGTACCTAATGACAGTTCTAAAGAGTTAATGGGACGTCATTGCACCTAAGACATAAAATAATCTAGTTTACATTACTTCCTTGGGTCAAACACTCAGCTGGAAAGAATAATCTGAAACACTAGAAATGAACGTCTATACCCTTTCCTTGATATCCTCACTCAGGATATTGTAATTTCCGCTTCTTCACTGCTGGAGTCGGAACTATTGTATAATATCAAGTGTTAAACTTGGTAACACACTTTGAGGGCCCGGCACTTTGCAATGATAGCGCGCAATCCTGACAGCTGCCAAGGGAGTTCACATGTCTGGGTTCGAATCCCGGTCATGGCGCAGAGGGATTTATCCACTCCAAGCAATGTCCACCAACCGCCAAAGCCAAAGTTCTTTCGTAAGACTCATATTTTTGACCCTAAACAAGGAGGTTTATGACATAAAACTGAATTGATCAAACACGGTAACACAATTTACAAGTTCCTTAGATGAGGTCGAAGCTATCAAACTTGTTCTTTGAGCTTAAAGTCATGACAAGCAGGAGTCACCTGTGCCTTGGGTACTATTTCTCTCCAGTAAGGAAATGCACTGAGATCGAATAGAATTAAACGATTCTTGCCAAACCCAAATAATTAAATTGAAAATATTACGTTATATTTTTTCCTGACTGATATGAATTATTTTCACTAAATCTAACGGATCAAAAACCACCTAGAAAAAGATGTTGCGTCAGCTGAATAAGAAACGTTCTGGAGTTAACTGGCTATCTTTTATTTCTTTTCCTCTCGAAGGGTTTGATTTCCGTTTCATTTCATTTCATTTTCTTCCTGTTAAGCACGAAGAGGTCAAAAGGTTCCTCTCTGTTACGGTTCAATGTTGTTTTATTCTGGGACCCCACGAAAGCAGGACTGCCAGTGGTCTGAAGCAGAAGCATCAATCCATAACCAGGTCTGCCAAAGAGCTGAATAAAACTGTCTAACCTCAGGCGAGAATACATACAAGTACCTCATGGTATAAAACCGTAGAAAATACGAGTGCGAATATGAACAAATTAA
>NC_134807.1:30926844-30951844 GCF_046742065.1 Oratosquilla oratoria
ATATATTAACCCAAACCATCCTAATACAGTCATCAACCCTATCTCGCAACTCCCTCTCCACACACCGTTCTCCTCCTCACCTCCTCGTTTCTTACTCTATCCATCCTAGTATCCCCTATCATACTTATTAGGCATTTCATCTCAAACACATTTAAACTTTTCTTCTCTTCGTCTCTTGTGTTCCATGTTTCTACCCCATATAGTACTGTCAGCATAATTACCCTTTCAAACAATCTACTCTCTGCATCCATTCTCAAATGTCTATTTCTCATTACCCTTCTTAATCCCAACATTTGCCGAACACAACCATAATTCACGGTAGCACGATTTGAATAGCCCTCCGAGAGGTGATGTCCGCCAGTGTTTAAAGAAAATCTGGGACCCTAACCTTTTTTCCCATAAAATCTGTCATTTGCTCAACACGATTTTCGCCCAACACGAATTCTGCCCTACACGATGGGATAAATAACCTAACACTCCTGCTGGGCGAGGTCTCACTGCACATGTGTATATATATATATATATATATATATATATATATATATATATATATATATATATATATATATATATATATGTGGAGACATTCTGACAGGTTGACGTAAGCGGAGCAGGAAACACAGGAGTCTTGGTCTTGAGTTTATTCCTGACTAGTTTCCTTTGATAAAGCATACCTGCGAAACTAGTCAGGAATAAACACGTCATATATATATATATATATATATATATATATATATATATATATATATGTTGAGACATTCTGACAGGTTGACGTAAACGGAGTAGGAAACACAGGAGTCTTGGTCTTGTTTTCTTTGATAAAGCATACCTGCGAAACGAGTCAGGAATAAACTCAAGACCAAGACTCCTGTGTTTCCTACTCCGCTTACGTCATCTATATATATAAATATATACATATCTATATATACAGTATATTATATATATATATATATATATATATATATATAGATATATATATATATATATATATATATATATCAAATGTGGGAGTAGGAAAGACAGGAATCTTAGAATGAGTTTATATCTGCCTACTTTCGCAGTTACGCTTTCTCCTTTGTAAAAGCATACCTGCGAATCTAGTCAAGAATAAACTCAGACTAAGACACAATTGTTTCCTACTTCCACCTGTATCACCGTTTCAGGATGTCTCAATTCCTACTTCCACCTGTATCAACCTTTCAGAATGTCTCAATATATACATATATATATATATATATATATATATATATATATATATATATATATATATATATATGTATACACACACGCATATATATATATATATATATATATATGTATATATATACATATTAAAAATACTATTGATAACATTAATATTGAATCTTTCAGATTTTCTATTGGGAAAGGAATCATAAGACATAATGAATGAAACACTAGACCAATCATTACACACACAAACACACACACACACACACACACACACACACACACACACACACACACACACACAGATATATATATATATATATATATATGTATATATATATATATATATATAATATGCATATATATGTATATATATATACCAGCCAATTACCCGCGCCTTGCTGCGAGTTCGTGAATAATCCCTAACCTAACCATACCATAACTAACTTTAACCCTTAACCCTAAACAAAATATTTTTAAATGAAATACAGATGTGCGGCCCCCTACCCGAAGGTTGGGAAACCCTAGTTTGAAAATACATGCATACACAAACACAAATATCATGTGCGTATTCTTTTGCGTGCGTGTGTGAGTGGGTGTGTGGATTGACAATAATGCCTACAGCTAATAGGAGAAGAAATGTATTTACTTTATTTATCTTCAGTATATATATATGGTTATAGGGGTTTATTTGGGAAAACCTAGGAAGAATTTGTAAATATTAAATTTCCACCGCACTAAAATTAAATGAAAATAAGCAATATTTCAACAGTTGGTAAAATTATACAATCATTTTACATTTGCATGATTTTTTCTTACAAAAGCTATCATGGTTTGTGGCAACATTAATTTCACAAATATGAATAATATTTATGAACACATACAATAGTTTGTTTAATTATATTGATTCTTATGTTACAGAAATAATTACTTAATAGTATTGGCGTGTTCCCTCACCATAAACCACCAAACTTTAACCCTTATCCCTAACCAAAATATTCTTTAAATTAAATATAGCTTTAAATACTCCCCCTCCCAAGTGTGCGCCCCCTCTCAAAGTTGGGAAAGCCTTGTTTAAAAATACATGCAAACACAAACACAAATATCATGTGTACATTTTCTTTTGTGTGCGTATGTGCATGTGTGTGTGTGTGTGTGTTTGGATTGACAATAAATGTCTACATCTGAAAGATGAAGAAATGTATCTAGTTTATTTATTTTCAGAATATGTATAGTTATAGGGGTTTATCTGCAAAACGCAGGAGTTTGTAAATGAACTATTTCTGCCCGCACAAATATTAAATGAAAAAAAAAACATATTTCAACATTTGGTAAAATTATACAATAATTTTCCATAAACATGCTTTCTTCTTACAAGAGCTATCATGGTTTGTGGCAACATTAATTTCACAGCTATAAATAATATCTATGGATATATGCAATGATTTTCTAATTATATTAATTCTTAAGTCACAAAAATTACTACGCGACTTCAAGGGATACTACATAAACCTCCTAATTTTAACCCGTAACCCTAACTATTTTTTTCCTAAATAAAATATAGTTATCCAAGTGCCTGGAGTGATAGGGTATCAGAATATATATGGTTATGGGGGTCTATTTCTAAAACCCTAAGGTGAGTTCGTGTACAAACAAACAAATAAACAATCAGACAGACAGATAGAGGCTACTACTTTATTATGATATATATATGTATATATATATATATATATATATATATATGTGTGTGTGTGTGTGTGTGTGTGTGTGTGTGTGTGTGTCTGTGTGTGTGTGTGTGTGTGTGTGTGTAGATACATATATGTATGTATACATATATACATATATATATATATATGTACACACACACACACACACACACACACACACACACACACACACACACAGACACACACACCACACACTTAAGTACCTCACATGCTAAAAACGTGGAATATTAAAATGGAATGTTAAAATATCTAATAATCCATACACTTTTAAGAAGTTGATTATTAATAATTCACCTAGTGTCTCAAGTGTCTGTATATACAATATCCTTTCCAGATATTGTAAAAAGTATTACCTTGGGCAAACGGGCAAGGAACTCTCAATAATGATTAAACAACACAAATACAGTGTAAAAACAGCACAAGAGTCTAGTGCGCTGTTTGTCTATATGCGAGATTTTGATCATCGTATTGATTGGCCTAATGCTTCATCGATTATATCTTGTGATTAATTTGCCAATAGGAACATTATTGAAAGCTGTATGATAAAAAAAATCTGAAGAATCCAATATTGATATTAGCATTGGTATTCTTAAATTAGATCATTTTGTCATTGACAATATTTGTAATCACATTACATCTTTTCAAAAATAATTTAATTTTATGTATCTTAATGTTTGTTTGTTACATTTCAACCCTAAAGATAGTTTTCACAGACGCTTTTCATCAGCAGAGGGAAGTACTATCAGGGTAAAGCTGATTTACCAGAGGCCATTATACAGGACAGAATTCAGTTCTCAAAGGCAGAAAGGAATAAATTAACGAATAATTATATATCAGAGAGCGTTAATATAATGTCTAGCAGTGACAAATTACTCTGACTGATTTATAATGATAAGGGGTAGTTTAATGTATAATTAGTCCTTTAAATGCTTTTGTGTGAATCAAAGGGTTTGATAGAGAAAATAAAATTTAATCAAACCTTTTGCATGTATTTGGTCCCTTAACGTAAGCTGGATAGAATAGTGTGGCAATTTTGTCATAATGAAATCTATAAGACATTGACAAAGTACGACTGTGAAGTTTTACTAATCTTCCTTACTTCTGCTACATATCCTATTGTGACTCCTGATCTTTCTCTTCCTCCTTGTTTTCCTGCCAGTAAATGTCCATTGGGATAAAACCCAGACATCAGTGCAACATTTATTTTTCTACTTCTTATTTTTTCTTCTTTTCTTTTTCTTCTTTTTCTTTTTTCTTCTCTTTCTTTCCCTTTTTTCTTCGTCTTCTTCTTTTTCTTCTAGTTCTTCTTCTTTTCCTTCTGGATCTTCTTCTTCTTCTCCTCCTCTGCCTTCAGCTCCTCCTCATTCTCCTCCAAAAGACTTTCAATGATGTGTTTCCTCTCGATCAATATCTTATGTATTGCAATACTCCTTACCGTATAGTCAAAGAAAAAACAACATCCCCATGTGCATCTAAAAAACAAATATAAGCCTTGATACATTAATTAATACACATACATTCTCAGAAGGTCATTAAAGGCATTGTAGCTGTCTATTTTTTAATTCCAAGAGAGCACACTAATAAGTTTGTCCGGCTTTAGGCTTAACGAGCTACGTTATTCCATGTACACTGCACTGTCCTGCAAGTATTCAGCCTTGCCTACGATGAAATCGTATCCTTCATTCTCAAACAGATAAACGATGGCGAGGGAATATCCTTGTTAAACCCGCCATAAATCTGAAGCTAGAGGAGAGGAAGGAGGATTCTCTCTCTCTCTTTCTCTCTCTCTCTCTCTCTCTCTCTCTCTCTCTCTCTCTCTCTCTCTCTCTCTCTCTCTCTCTCTCTCTCTCTCTCTCTCTCTCTCTCTCTCTCTCTCTCTCTCTCTCTCTCTCTCTCTCTCTCTCTCTCTCTCTCTCTCTCTCTCTCTTTTCTCTGTCTGCCGCTCTCTCTCTCTCTCTCTCTCTCTCTCTCTCTCTCTCTCTCTCTCTCTCTCTCTCTCTCTCTCTCTCTCTCTCTCTCTCTCTCTCTCTCTCTCTCTCTCTCTCTCTCTCTCTCTCTCTCTCTCTCTCTCTCTCTCTCTCTCTCTCTCTCTCTCTCTCTTTCTCTCTCTTTTGTTTCTCTATGTAAACGTTGCTGTAACTGTCGGAATCTGCAATGGCCATTCCTCCACCTTGTCTCTCTTATCAACAGACAAAGATTTGTTTCTCCACCTCTGCCTCTTCCACTGCCACCAAAATCAACTCCACGTTCTGAAACGTGTCAAGAAACATATTCTAAGAAGTCACACCACGAGGAAAAAGGAAAAGAAAAGCGTCCATGACCACTGAACTCACTCCTAGAACGCCTGCTTAGAAAATGGGGGTCAAAACGATAGCAGTTTTGGATCTTTGTTGATATTGCTGAAATTCCTGGCATTTGCATACAAAATGCATGGCTAATACAAAACCAAACCTGAAAAGCCAAGAAGAATTTGTAGCAGACACTCCTCTCAATGCAGGTAATGTTGCCAAACAATCAAACAGGAAAGTGTTCTTAAGCCATACAATGAATAGGAAAGAAACTCAAAACATGAGTATCAGTATCTTTATAAAGACCACAAAGAGCAGAAATGTTGGAAAACAACATTAACAAAATATAAAACCTAAATACAGGCCCACTGTCCCTTTGAATAGCCATATGTCTCGACCTTAACTACTACTTTTTTTTTAATCATATAAAAATTATGCCTCTGCCTTTTTTTTTCTAGGAATGTGCCCTGTAGGGCTACAAGGAGAGGGATGCCTAGAGGGGTATGGAGAGGGATGCCTAGAGGGGCGTGGAGTGTTTTCGGGGATGAAATGGGTGGGAATGTTTTTGTGCCTTGTCCTTTTTGGCTACCCCCCTGGTAAGGGGGAAAAAACCTTGGTATATGTATGTATGTATGTATATAAAAATTATATATAAATATCAAAATTAGGTAGAGCAACATGTGTAGGTTATCTACATTACAAATTCAATGCTTTGGTGTGGTTTATTCAAACTACTAAAGCCTATCATGTTAATGCGGCTGTAACTACCACATAAACCTAGATTTACACGACGAACAAATCCTTTTCAGAGATATCTCAACAGCTTACAATATCAAATGGCATAAACTGCCACTGCTGAAACTCTGCAAGCTTAATTATGGAAAAAAAAAACTACTCAAGGAAATGATTAGCAAAGAACTCTAGTAAGAAAATAGAAAACTATAAATAGTCATTTACAAACACAAACACACACACACACACACACACACACACACACACACACACACACACACACACACACACACACACACACACACACACACACACACACACACACACACACACACACACACACACACAGACACACACACACACACACACACACACACACACACACACACACACACACACACCACACACACACACACACACACACACACACACACACACACACACACACACACACACACACACACACACACACACACACACACACACACATACACACACACGCACACATATGCACATACACACGCAGATACACATACACACACACGCACACAAACACACACACAAACACACACACACACACACACACACACACACACACACACACACACACACACACACACACACACACACACACACAGACACACACACACACACAGACACACACACAGACACACACAGACACACACACACACACACACATACACACACACACACACACACACACACACACACACACACACACACACACACACACACACACACACACACACACACACACACACACACACGCACACACATTCGAACACATAATATTTAGGGATGCCTAAAGCCACAGTGTAGTGGAACAGGCACACCTGCTCAGAACTGAATTGCGACGTCAGATAGATTGACTAAAGTTATATTAATTCTTAGTGTTTATCAGAATGGGTAGTTATGTCGCTTTTGAACTATAATCTACATTCTGAGAACTTACTCAAAAGTATTTTTAGGTTTAAAACAAACAAGAAAGAAATATTATAATGTATTAAACTTATTCTTGTAAAACACAAGATGAATTTAGATAAATACACTTACAAATACACCTTCACACAACCCATTTGCAAGAGAACGAGACGGCATGACATCCCTTTTGAGAATGTTTGCTCTTTCCCACTTCAAGTATACAATATCCCAATCCTCCCTTGCTTCCTCCCTTACTCCATCACTCTCTCTCTCACTCACTCACTCACTCATTCCCTGCTGAAGCACACACAAACCCATTCGCTTGCCCTATTCGCGCCTTCTGACAACAAACCACAACTGGACTCCCAGAGTTTGCCTTATACCTGAGTGAGTTCTCTAAAGCCTTCGTATTGCAGACAAGTGACATGGGTAGAAGGAGAAACCAAGAGAAAGAGAGGGAGAGAGAGAGAGAGAGAGAGAGAGAGAGAGAGAGAGAGAGAGAGAGAGAGAGAGAGAGAGAGAGAGAGAGAGAGAGAGAGAGAGAGAGAGGGAAGGGAGAGGAAAAGGAAGAGGAAGAGGAAATATTAAATGGAAGGGAAAGGGCGAGAGATATGTATATAATATATATATATATATATATATATATATATATATATATACACATACATAATATGTATGTATATTCATTGATTACGTACTTGGACTCTCTTCTGATGTTTCTAAGTTTGTGTTATATACTGATGTTATTTTGCTGCATTTGTTTTATGGATCATATTTTTGTGGTAAGGCAGACTTGTGAGAAAGCTTTAGGAAGAGGTAGGTATGTTTTTGGGCCTTTATGGATTTGGAAAAGGCTTATGACAGGGTAGACAGGAAAGCATTGTGAGATATATTGCATATATATGGGACAGGAGAAAAGCTGTTAAGGGAAGTCAAGAGTTTTTACGAGAGTAGTAGAGCTTGTGATAGAATAAAAAATGGAGGGTGTGAGTGGTTTGAGGTAAAGGTGGGATTTCGCCAGGAATGTGTTATATTGCCTTGGCTGTTCATTTTTAACATGAATGGGGTTGTGCAAAGGGTAAACGAAAGGGTCATTATAATGAATCGAGGATTGGAGATGGTTAAAGAACATAGGGAATATGGGACATAAGCCAGTTGTTGTTTGCTGACGATACTGCGCTTGTGACAGGATGAGAGGATGGATCAAGGAAGTTAGTGACAGATTGAAAATGAGGGGGCGACCAATGATGAGATTGATGAATAGGGTAAAAGGGGCATTGGGAAAGAGGGGAATGTCTGTTGACGAAGGAATTGGAGAAAACAGAAGATAGGAGTGAGTAGGGAATAATTGCGTATGAAGGATGCTAAGATGCATGAAGAGGAGGGGGTGGGAGATGGGGGTGATGAAGTATGTGTGAAAAATTTAAATAAATCAAAGCAGCCCGAAGGGTTTTCTCCCCGTCTTCTCTTTTTCTGCATGAGGGGAGGGAGAGGGGGGGGTCGCCGATTAAATGAAGTGACCTTGCTGTGAATGTGCTGTATCTCACTCTATTGCTTCTGACCCAAGGCAGTGGGTGAGATGCAAGGATGACCCGGCATCCAGAAAGAGGAAAAATAAGAGAGAGGGAGAGGTGCCGAATGGGAGTGGAGTATGTGAGGATGGAATGGGTGGAAATCTATTTTATACCTTTGTTTTTTTGGCCCCCTCCCTTGCAAAGGGGAAAAGTCTTTGGTACATGTATGTATGTTTTATGATCACACCCTTAGGAAATTCATTTTATTTACAGTAGTGTCACTATCTTATATTAATTCTAATTTAATTAGTATTGTAAACAGTATTGCTTTGTAAAGCTTATTTGATTGAGAATATGAACCTTTCTTAGGAATATCACATTGACAATTTATAATTAAGTTCACAATTCCCGGACGTGTGTGTGTGTGTGTGTGTGTGTGTGTGTGTGCATGTGTGTGTGTCTGTGTGTGTGTATTTATATATCCACGAACACGCAAACACACACACATACATATATATACATATATATGTATATATATATATAATTTATATATGTGTGTGTGTGTGTGTGTGCATGTGTGTGCGTGTGTGTTTGTGTGTGTGTGTGTGTGTGTGTGTGTGTGTATATATATATATACACACACACACACATACACACACACACACACACACACACACACACAAACACACACACACACACACACACACACACACACACACACACACACACACACACACACACACACACACACACATACACACACACACACACACATATATATATATATATATATACATATATATATATATATTGTTGTAGTAATTCACAAGGTACGCGTGAAAATAATATGCAGAAAAAACACTGGTAAAAAAGAAAGTTAGTCCGAACGTTTTCGTCTATCTAAGATATCATCAAGGAATACGACAAAGTCTTAAATAGACGAAAACGTTTTGACTAACTTTCTTATTTACCAGTGGTTTTATGTATATATGTACATATATATATATATATATATATATATACATACATAAGAACAACCTCTTTTGATTGTTGTCTAACAGCATTATCGCTCAATTGTTTTACCCTCGCATTGCCATGAACACATATCTCTCTGAAATGACAGGTGCCATTGATATTGAGAATTTTTTTATACCTTGAACCCAGTTCCTCTTCGAAGCTGACAGCTTCTGTTGTCTTTAGTCTATGACCTCTCTCTGTCTCGTGGTAGATCTCTTTATTGCCTAGTTTAGCTACAGCATATCCTTATGTGTTATTATATGATCTTAATTACATATCATATTTCATGATAGTTCTTTGAATGCAGCGTAATAGCGTCCTCTCCAAAAATGACATCACTCATTCTTTGTTTTATTATAAGAACATAAGAATGAAGGGATCTCCTGAAGACCATAAGCATACACTATCTAAATTCATTTCTACTACTACCTGCCCTCCCTAGTCATAGAATTTATCTAACCTTCCCTTAGAGCAACCGATATTTTCATCACTCACTATATGGTTACTAAGTCTATTCCATTCGTTAACCAATGTATAGGTAGACCAGTTGATGCGTATTTCCTTTTTAGATCTAAAAATGTCCAATTTAAATCCATTACTGTTATTACAACCTTAGATGCACATCTATGTAACAAACTTAGCTTCTCTGCTTAGTTATTTATGTAAGCCACAAACATGGTTAGTGCCAGCAGGGCGCCAAATAATACTCTGTTTTTTATTTTCCCTCCCCGTTCAGTACCTCCTCAACCTGTTCTTGTTCTTTGTGTCCCTTCTAGGAAGTGCCGCGCACACCTCAGCACACTATTTTTTTTTCTCTTTGTGTACTTTTATGTTTAGTGCTTTGTAAATGAATTGTATACAATCTACTTACCTATTCCTCTTGTAAACTGTGT
This sequence comes from Oratosquilla oratoria, assembly GCF_046742065.1. NCBI lineage: Eukaryota > Metazoa > Arthropoda > Malacostraca > Stomatopoda > Squillidae > Oratosquilla > Oratosquilla oratoria. The sequence continues at coordinate 30,937,146 of NC_134807.1, forward strand.
ATGTCTGTTAAAAAGAAGCCTTACAATTTTATTAAAACAACGTATCACATCTGTTAGATGTGATACGTATTTTAGGTCTTAGTAAGTACATATATATATATTTTTTTAATTTAAGATTTTTTTTCATTACACAAAGCAAAAAGAAGAAAAGATAAAATTGGAAAAATTATATTGGAGCAAAAGTCAAAGAAATACAGATAGGGGACTCGTTGAAAGAAAAACAGGAAAGAGAGTATAGAACGGTAAAAGGAAAAACGGAAAAAGGGAAAGGAAACAAGAGAGCATTTTTTTCCTAAATATCAGGGGAAAAAGAGGAAAAAAGGAAAGGAATGAAAAGACAACGAGGAAGAAGGTATGCATGCAGGGGGGGAAGGAAAGAGAAAAGCTTTAGGAAAGAGAAAACAAATGAAAAGACAAAGAGAAGGAGGAATATATACGAGAAGGGGAGCGAAAAGATAAAGGGTATAGGAAAGCAAAGAGAAAGGAAAGGATAAAGAGGTTAGGAGTATGAAGAAGGAAAAAGGAACAAGGGCTTGAGAACAAGAAGGACTCATGGAAAAGCAATACCGGAAATGTTAGAGAAGGGGAAGAAAATAGATACATAGAAGTATGACAGAAGGATTGGGAAGGTTGGACTAGACTTAATAAAAGATATATTAGTATAAAAAATAAGTAATAAGTCTACATCCTTTAGTAGGTGAAAGAAACTTATTGGTAGGTAGAAAGACAGAATACATAATAAAGAAAGAAGCTAGCAATAGCTAATGATTAGATTACTCAAAGAAAATAGAGTGAAAATAGAAATAAAAAAATATGATAATAACAACAATCATGTTTAAAAACAGAATAGGTTCTTAAAGGGATAGAAAAGGTTCAGAGAGGGTAAAAATATCAAAGCTGTTGGTGATGGTCAAGGAGTGGTGAGGGTGGTGGTGGTGATGGTGGGGGTGGTGGTGCTGGTGGTGAAAGGGAAGGTAGTCCGGGAGGCGAAGGTGGATGAGGATGAGGTCACGTTGGGTCGCCAGTGACATATTTCATGGGCTTACTGAGCAGAAAGAGAAAAAGAAAAACTAAGACAAAAGTTTTATGGAAATATATCACGCGTGCTCGCGTACATTTGGCAATGGAAATTTGTCTAGATTCGTGTGATTTTCTCTTCATAACAGAGGGAATACCACACGTCCGACCAAAGCTCACACATATACAAGAGCAAATTTATAATAAACAAGTCAACTTCTGAAACAATAGAACACAAAGCATTAAGCAGAACAGATAACGCCGAGCATCATAATATGACGTTTTTGTGTGTATGTGTACACACACACACACACACACACACACACACACACACACACACACACACACACACACACACACACACACACACACACACACACACACACACACACACACACACACACACACACACACACACACACACACACACACACACACACACACACACACACACACACACACACACACACACACACACTCGGTGGCACAGTTGGTAGAGCGCTGAAGTGGGAAGCAGAAGTGCTCCCAGTAGCCAGTCCGAATCCTGCCCAGGGCCGAAACTATTTCGGTATCGCTGTGCCCCGGATCGTTACTCTGACTCTCGTGGGCGGGGAGTTGGGTGTGTGTGTGTGTGCAAGGTCATAGCATTACCCATAGATCGGACCTACGAGCTCTGATCTCTCTTCCAGGAGGGAAATAGCTGTCGATCACGAGTCCAACACGTGATCCAAAGACCAAGTGAATACACACACACACACACACACACACACACACACACACATATATATATATATATATATATATATATATATATATATATATATATATTATTGTGTGTGTGTTGTGATGCATGAGGTGGAATGGACGGGGGGATGGGGGGTGAGGTAGTGTGTGTGAGCAAAATTTTGACGCAGCCCAAAGGGATTTCTCCCCGTCCTCTCCTTTATATGGGGGGACGGAGAGGGGGGGGTCGCCGATTTAATGAAGCGGCCTTGCCGTGGATGTGCTGTGTCTTGCGACACTGCTTCTGACTTAGGGCAGTGGACAAGGTGCAGGGATGACCCATCATCTAGGAGGTGCAAAGATGGGAGGGAGAGTGGAGGCGTGTGGAGTGTTTTCAGGGATGGAATGGGTGGGAATGATTTTATGCCTTTTCCTTTTTGGCTACCTCCCTAGTAAGTGGGAAAAAGCCTTGGTATATGTCTGTATGTATGTATTGTGTGTGTGTGTGTGTGTGTGTGTGTGTGTGTGTGTGTGTGTGTGTGTGTGTGTGTGTGTGTGTGTGTGCGTATGTGTTTGTTTGCGTGTTTGTTTGTGCTTGTATGCATATGTGTGTATTTGTGCGTGTGTATGTATATATGTACGTACATTTATAACGTGTAATTATACCTATTTCTATTCATATATTTATACATACATATATACATAAGTTCTTAGATCTTATTCTAAATCAATCTGTAAGTCAAAAAGAATAATAATAACAAGAATTAAATAAAAACATAACTGAACCAAATAGGATGTAGCCCAACAGCATTACTGGAAAAATGTATATACTTTTTATATTGAAATATTCCATAAACTCTTCATGTGTTTTACATCATGGATGAAGCCGAAGGTGTCTGAGACCCGTTTACATTTTAGCCTTCCGGTATTCTGAAAAAAAAAAATAAAAAAAAATAATGATAGATATGAGATAAGATAATAAAATAAAATAAAATAGAATACGATGAAATAAAACAGAATAAAATAAAATAAAGTAAAATAAAATAAAATAGTATAAAATAAAATAGAATAAAATAAAGTAAAATAAAATGAAATAAAATGAAATATTATAAAAAAAAATGAAAAAAATAAATAAATAAATAAATAAATAAATAAATAAATAAATAAATAAATAAATAAATAAATAAATAAATAAATAAAATAAAATAAAATAAAATAAAATAAAATATATAAGAAATAAAATAAGGGTAAATAAAACAAAACAAATCAAAAACAAAACTTTGGCATATGGAGCTTAGCTGTCAACGATGCTGACATCTAGCACAGATCGTAGTTATCTGGAGGGAGGGAGATAATCTCGTGTCCACACAGCATATGTGGTACTCACTACAATCTCGTCCTATCCCATAGAGATGGGAAAGACAGCTTCAGAATTCATATACACAAATAGATGACTAGAGTGCATCATGACGTCAACAAATAAATAGATGAATAAATAGACAAATAAATACATGAATTAACAGATAAATAAATATACCCGTAGAAAAAAAAACGAATAAGTAAACAGACAAGAATGAGGAAATACCTTTAAAAGATACCAGTTATCACATAACCATTGTTGAGCAATGTATACATAGCACAGCGTATCTCCAATAAAAATAATATCTACAGTACATATTTGCCGAATGGAGTGTTTCCATCGCGAACAATGACGCAAATATATGCGAGTCCAGATTGAAACTTGGAATGATGTAAAATGTTATTAATGTTTATTTTCTGTAATGCATGCGGCACGCATTTTATATGTTTACTGATACATAAATGGAACATGTGCATGTGCACGCGTGTGCATGTCTGTGTGTGTGTGTGTGTGTATGTGTGTGTGTGTGTATGTGTGTGTGTGTGTGTGTGTGTGTGTGTGTGTGTGTGTGTGTGTGTGTGTGTGTGTGTGTGTGTGTGTGTGTGTGTGTGTGTGTGTGTGTGTGTGTGTGTGTGTGTGCGCGTGTGTGTGTGTGTATCTTGTTATACCTTTACTTATGGATATGATATGCGTTCTTTGTATAAAGTGCTAAAATATCTAATACTGAAATAAATACCCTCTTTATGAAACTTAAAAGACATTTCTATCCTATTTTCCACAAATGTATTTTCTTTGTGTTGAAATGAACAATAGCTTGTTTTATTTCAGTTCTAATAGATGTTATCGGTTTGAAAGGCTGTTATGGAATTTATTTTATTTTAGTTTTCCTTTTTCATCAGGAAACCATTCTGAGCTGAATTGAACTGTTAAGTGGTAAAGAGAATAAATTTTACACTATTTTATTTAGTTCTTGTAACCGGTGTGGGCTTGGTTTTCCAGCATGATAGTGTATTGGTGATCAGGTAACATGTATATCGTGTAGAGCAGTGTATGTGAAAATTATTAATTATAAAATATGTTTTGCTTGACTTCAGTAGATCAACTGAAATGATCTACACTGTAAAAATAAATTAATTTTTGTCGTGTAATTACGTTGCTGATTTTGGGTGCTTGATATTGGCACTAAAGTTCTAAAAAAGCTATTCATTTGGAACGTATTTTGATGTTATTCTTTAAGAATTTTCTTTTAGGTAACGCAAAAATGTTTCATTCAGCTAAAGTTACTATAGACCAGTGGTCTGTAATGCTTATAGATAGAGGACCGATTTTCTAAAGTGTAATGTAAGTGGTGTGCTGTCAGAGCAGCAAAAAATGAAATGAAATGAAATGAAATAAAACAAAACAAAACAAAGCAAAGCAAAGCAAAGCAAAACAAAACAAAACAAAACAAAACAAAACAAAACAAAACAAAACAAAACAAAACAAAACAAAACAAAATAAATAGAAAAATAAATAAAGATAAAATCATAAACCGAGATCTACAGGACTTCAATAACATCAGAATTAGAATATATCCTACTTAAAAACAACTCTAATTATAGTTATAGTGTTCATTTTACTTATACTCCCAAAACGAAATTGAATTAAAAATACATCCTTTATCTGGAATATTTTACAAATTTACAGTATATAACGTCTTTGTTTTGAAGGAATTATTGTTTTGTAAGAAGCTTCTGGAACTGCACAAGTGGTCTGAAAGAGCCGTATGCAATTTCTGAACCTCAGATTGCTAATCAGTGCTATAGACCTTTATATATCAGTTATTAATGTTGGAAATCTCATCCCGTATTTAGTTGAAAAGTAGATTAGAACAACAAAGGGATCTCGATTGACTGAGGACACCTTTCCTTCTAAATTGTAATCCTATGTTAAACAGAACAAATTAGAATTAATCAGAATATATATCAAAGGCCTTTCCGTATACAAGGTCTTTGGTGTAACTTTTTCCCTACGCCTATTACGAGTATATATAGATTACACCTGATAACCTCATACCTGAATGCGTTGTGGATGTAGTGATATCTCTGTCTTTCAAGTCCGTAATACTAGTTCATCAGCCCAAAGGAATAAATATATTTGTTATTACACACCGTCTGACTTTTTTCTTCAAATATAGAAAAAAATTGCTCTGTTGGAAGGTTGATAAGGTGTAGAAGAGTAATGCAGATGGATGTGTTTAGCTGGAGACAAAGCAATTACGTTTCTTGCAAATTTCAGTTTACCTTTTCATATCTGAGGAACCTAATACAAGTTATGAAATTCTATTTCTTCTCATTGTCGACGAAACATAATTCTTACTTGATTAAAGATCGTTGTTAGAGTTTTGCTTTTATTAAAATGCTTACAGTCAAAGACTAATTATATTTGTAATTATGTTTATCCTCGGTATTTTATTCTTTTGTTCTTGTTATGTTTGATGGTACAGATATTTTGCTTATAGGTCTTATCTTACTGAATATATATATATATATATATATATATATATATATATACATATATGTATATATATATATTTTCCAAAACTAAGGTGATTGAACTCTGACCATTTTAGTACAAGACTAACCCCAGTAAAGTTGTAAAGAACCCTCCCAGATCGAATGACTTCGGGTTTATAGGTTCATAACAGGTTTTATTCGGTTAATACGATTGAATTCTATTCACTTGAATGGAATTGGATGAGGTGAATTACTCTCAAACAACTCCTTAGGTGATTAAAATTGTCAAGCATTAATCTGAAATGAAAGGTGGAAGATCCCCATAAGGTTTTGATAAATGACCTGCATGATTATGATTATTCTCATTTTCAGTATCATCACCATCACCATCACTACCATCACTATCTTCATTATCATCACTACCATCGCCACCGTCATCATTACCGTCACCACCATTACAACCATCACCATTACCATCATAATCACCGTTACCACCCTTATCACCATCACCATCATAACCACCATTACCACCATCACCACCATCACCTTTACCACCATCACCTTCACCACCATCACCACCTTCACCATCACCATCACCACCATCACCAAAACCACCACCAGTCTTCATCACCATCATCACCAAGACCACCACCACCATCACCATCACCATTACCATCAACATCACCATCACCATCATCACCATCATCACCATCGTCACCATCATCACCATCATCACCATCATCACCATGACCATCACACCATCATCACCATCTCCACAATTATCATCATTATCACCATCATCACCATCACCACCATCACCATCACATTCACCACCATCACCACCTTCACCACCATCACCATCACCATCACCACCACCATGACCATGACCATGACCATGACCATGACCATCACCGCCACCGCCACCGCCACCACCACCATTACCATTACCATTACCATTACCATTACCATCACCATCACCATCACCATCACCATCACCATCACCATCATCATCACCATCATCATCATCACCATCACCACCACCATCATTACCATCATCACCATAATCACCATCATCACCATCACTACCATCACCACCATCACTACCATCACCACTATCACCACCATCACTACCATCACCACCATCACCACCACCACCATCACTACCATCACCACTATCACCACCACCATCACCATCATCACCACCATCACCACCATCACCACCATCACATTTTAATAATCTCGTCAGGGGACATCGTTTTGGGTAATGTCTATCGGAGCGCGAGGCAATCCCAGACGTCGTGGCTGGAGATGAGTGGTAGACCCGCAGGGACATTTGATGGGAAATTGTAGGTAAAATTGAGACAATTTGACGTTGACTTGATAGTACAATCAAAGAAGATGGGGCGATACAACTCACCCAAGTCAGGTCCACAACTTCAAGGGAATATTTGCTGTCGTCTGGAAAGGGAAATGTATTTCTATCGTCGTAGTTCTGGATGAAAAAGAGAGTCGAAGTGTCCTCCCTAGCTATTGTGAGTATTCAGTTTAGGGAAATTTCCTAGGGTGCGTTTATTTGAGTATGTAATGATGATATTCCTTCTTAGTAATCTATGTGTATTGCAAGATGACAGCAACACTTCCAATGGCTTGCTTGTTTAGGTACTGAAAAAGTATTTTGAGTGGCTCAAAATTTTCATCCAAGTTATATATAAGGGTAGCGAATAAATGATTAATTATTTTCTATTCGTTACAAAATCTCGTTTGTATAACAGTTGAGGCTCTTTTCTATTAAAATTTCTCTATATAATATTGTATTGAACACATAATAAAGTATTTCGAGCAAAAGGTATCCAATAGGTCCCAAATCCCTCAGAATGAAGAATAAAAGGTGAGGTGCCTACGCCAAGAGACGCTGAATAACTGGGAATGAAGTTGTCACATTTGTCCTGTGATCTTTAGGGCACTGTTAGGGTAGGTAAGAATTTCTTCTGGGAAACGAAGAGTGAATACAAGCCCAACATACTTCGTATTATGCTACCAGCGCACTCGCCAATATGTAAAATACAAATAAAAATTATATAATGATAAGAAATTAGATTGATCCCATAGCAGATTAATCATATGTTAAGGCATCAAAAGTCTTGGCCCTGTCATCAGTAGAGGAAGGAAAAAATCATTCAAGCCAGTGAAAATGTTGTTAGCAAATTCAGAAAGACTACATGCATAACGTATATGAAAAAGATATTCATTTTTCTGCACAAGTGCGTCAACTCATAGAATATTTTGAAAGAAGATGTAATCCAATCTAAAATTTTGAACAGATTGAAAGCAAAGTTAATCAATACAAATAAAGAGACTTAATACGCGAGCGTTGTTTGTTTCTTGCATAATAATTAGATAAATGAAATCAGGAAAACACACTTACACACACACTCATACATACACATATACATTAATACACACACACACACACACCACACACACACACACACACACACACACACACACACACACACACACATATATATATATATATATATATAAATATATGTATACGTATGGTCACATACAAGCACGCTCACATACACTCACACATTTAAACACACACACACACACACACACACACACACACACACACACACACACACACACACACACACACACACACACACACACACACACACACACACACACACACACTTGTACGCGGATCCAGGTATGTACAAACAATTACAACTGATATTAGTTGCATATTCATGTAAATTCCTCCTCGTATGTTGCTGTGCATATGGCAAAGGCACAACATTCAGTCTCGTCAAATATTCAACTCAAAAAGGATATTGGCAAATATACTAAAAGGGCGTGGAGGAGAGTGGACGTCAAAAAATTTGCAATACTCTTTTAACCTTGGCTGGTTCGACAGGGCAATTTTTTGCTAGGAAAGAGTTCAAATAGGGAGTAGGAATGGAAAATACTGATGTACAGACATGTGTATTTCAACTAAAATTGTAAAATGAATATAAAAAATAGTGAGTTTATTTTGTTTTCTTCGCTTGGTACAAGTCACATTTTCAATTTTTTGGGTCAATATCGTGGCTACGAGGTGAAGCTGGAGAAGCAGAAGAAGAAAGAATTAAGAAAGATGGCAGAATGTAGGGATCGTAAAAAGGAATCATCCGTTTTCTTAATGTAAAGATTTCTCACGAACATTGAAAGAATGATCAGTGCCTCTGACCCGTAGGGGCCATTAAGATACATGAAATGTTGACCTTATTAAACTTATGCAATTAATACACCATGAAGAAGATATATGAATTGAGAGCGAGAAGAAGATAAGAAGAATGTAAAAATGAGACACAGAATGAGGCACGAGGTTTAGAAGAACTGAGAGAGGAGGAAGGCGGTGGGCGAAAAAATAAAATAAAAATAAAAATAAAGTAAAATAGAATGAAGATTAACTAAGAACATAAAAGGTTTGATAGAAAGAAAATATAAGCAACAAGAAAGGAGAAATTAGGGTCAGATGTAAAATGAGGGAGGGAGAAAAACAAAAATGAATAATAAAGGTAAAAAATGGAGTAAAATGTATCAATGAAAAAATATAAAGATATAAGAAGATATAGAAGAAAAAACAGAGAGAAATAAACTATGAAAAAGATAGAGAATTTGGAATGCAAGACAGGGTATATGAAAGAACCGAGGAAGAGTGAGAGGCAGATGCAAACACTACGTGAGGGAGGGACCGGGAATTATTGTATTTAGAATTGCAATGACAGAGAGCAAGAGATTATTTAAGTAAAGGCAGCAACGACTGCAACAGCTCTGTAGGGAAGAGGCCAAACGCAGAGTATGGGAGTCCAATATATTTTAATGTTTGTTTCTCCCCGCAAGGCTCGGGCTATATAAAGAGTAAAATGTTTTTCATCGATGTTATTTCTGAAGAAGCCCTGCTGGGCGAAACGTAAAATATATTGGACTCCCATACTCTGCGTTTGGCCTCTTCCCTAAAGAGATTATTTATTCATTACTTGTACATTCACTTGCGAGTTTTGATGTAGGGTATTCTATCATACATATAAATATACTAAAGAAATTCACTCATCTAATAGTATCACGAGCACTTACATCACATTCTCTGTCTACTGAAAGATTTGGTGATAAAAATAAGCCTCAGGATTAGATGGGTATGGCTAGCTTGAATATAGTAATTTAGGTCTAACATAAAATAAGTGAATAAGAAGCACTGAAAATTGACTCTTTCTTGGCCTCTCAATGACTGAGTTGTTACCTCTCCTTAATCACACATATTTGAGCATTAGTTATTCCTCATCATTAGCTGCATTAGCTAAATCTGGTTCTCAAATCAGTAAACAATTAATAAAGCTGAATTAACCATGCAGGTGATTTTCTATTTAATCACTCGCTACTACGAGGTATCTAACCATAGTATGGGTTGATGAAGAAGTTAGAATCTACTTACTTCACCTTCGGCATTTGGCTTGGCCTGTCTTAACCTACTGGTGCTGTATAGCAGATAGAGCTTAGGGTGTTTAGCCCGTTCACATGGTGTTGTGTCCCTTGCTGTGTTTAACCATTCCTGTTGAATGAATTGATCTGGTATTAAAAAGATAAAATCTTCATTATATTGACACATTGAATAATTGAAAAATAGTTCTCGAGTCTCTGATAATGATAAGTTTCTTTCTAATGATTTATTACTGATTGCCTGAATACATTTTCCAAGTGAGGCAAAATAATCCTTGTCGTCTTAACTGAGATGATAGTTTCAAACTTTATCCTTCTCCGGATTTCCTTCGTCTTACCCAAAACTTCTCGTTTACTTTCAAGACAATTCTGTTGTCTTCAATTAATCACAAACCTATGTATCTCCTTATACCTACTAACTCATTTTTTGTCCCTTCTTGTCCCTTCCTTACACCGTGTTTCCCTTATTCTATGTTTTCCTCAATCCATATTGTCTCTTTTTTATCGCTTCCTCATCTAATATTTTCTTTTGTTATGTTTTTCTCATCTCGTGCTTTCGTTTCTTATTTCCTCCCCCTTTGTATTTATTTTCTTACCATTTCTTATCTCAGTGTTTTATTTTTTTTATTCCTCCTATTTTTGTGTTTTTCTTTCATATAAATTCCTTAATCTTTGCTCCCCATTTCCTCTTTTCCTCCTCACGTGTTTCCTTTTCTTTATCCTCCTACTCTAGTGTTTCCCCTTTTCATTTCTCTACACTCTCATGTATCATTTTTATATCTTCATAATCTCATGATTCTCCTTCTTATCTCTTTCTCCCATTAAGCTTCTTCATCCAAGTAGGAGGAGATCAACAAACCCGGCACCAGCTATCGTCTGCCGGGTGCAAACGCCTCGAGCAGACATACAAACGTCGAGCTTGATCTCCTGCTAAAAAAGATATGGTTCCTTGTTGGTGAAGAATGGATCCATCAGGTTTAAAACCAACTACGCCGCAGGTGTGAGTGCGTTTGTTCATTATCGCCCAAGCGCACCTGAGCTATGGAGTAGGCTTGTGACACGCTCAGACTGGAGTATAACGATGACACAAACACACTGGAAGTCGAGAGGAGTCGTTGACACCCATGAGTTCTTGTAACAAAGGAATATCTTGTGGAGATGGAGTATGTCATAGAAACTTTGCGAAGACTGTGTGTTAAAGACAGTCATAGAATTGTCTTCATTAGCAAAAAATTTCTGCCTCCACGTTTTTCTCTCCAGATATATACTTCCAGTACATCCGCCGCTGATACAATTATCTACATCACAAGCGATAATTTATTTTCCAAGGACTCTACTAATACAATCACTAGAATTAAGATCAATATCACTAACACAAAACCATGACCATTATCAACAATAACAACACGGTTACCAATATCTCTAGCACTATTTACGCTACTGCCATCACAGCTATCACATAGAAATTAGTCTACATTACCAACACTGCACTCTCAAGTATTTTCATCGCATAACCCCTCGCACTACTATGCGTACGTATATATGCATATACATATACGTATGCATATACATATACATATACATATACATATACATATACATATACATATACATATACATATACATATACATATACATATACATATACATATACAAAAATGTACAAAATGCCCAATCCTGTTTGTACACCATTCCTTTGAAAAAGCACACCTGCGAAACTAGTCAGGAATAAACTCAAGACTAAGACTCCTGTGTTTCCTACTCCGCTTACGTCAACCTGTCAGAATGTCTCAACACACACACACACACACACACACACACACACACACACACACACACACACACACACACACACACACACACACACACACACACACACACACACACACACACACACACACACACACACACACACACACACACACACACACACACACATACACACACACACACATATATATGTATAAATATATATATGTATATATATATATATACATATATATATACATACATACATACATACATACATACATACATACATACATACATACATACATACATACATACATACATACATACATACATACATACATACATACATACATACATACATACATACGCATACTAAGGCTTTTTCCCCCTTAAAAGGGAGGTAGCCAAAAAGGGAAAGGCATAAAATCATTTCCACCCATTCCATCCCTCGATGCACTCCACACCCCTCCACCCTCCCTCTTATCTGAGCACCTCCTGGATGACGGGTCATCCCTGCACCCTGTCCACTGCTCTGGGTCAGAAGCAGTGTCGCAAGACACAGCACATCCACAGCAAGGCCGCTTCATTAAATCGGTAACCCCCCCCTCTCCGTCCCCCATTGCATAAAAGGAGAGGACGGGGAGAAATCCCTTCGGACTGCGTCAAATTTTGCTCATATATACTACCTCATCCCCCATCCCCCCGCCCATTCCACCTCATGCAATCACAACATCATCCACATACAACCATGCTTCATTCACCCCTGTGTTCTCTCCTCTCCCGTCCTTCGTCGACAGACATTCCCCTCTTCCCCAAAACCCCCTTCACCCCATCCATCCACCTCATCCTAGGACGTCCCCTCATGTCCACTCCCTCCACATCTGCCTTCCATACCTCCTTTACTAGTCTTTCTTCACTCATTTTTTCCATGTGTCCAAACCATCCTAATATTCTTTCATCAACCCTATCTCCCAGCTCCTTTTCCACCCCTTTTCTCCTCCTCACCTCTTTATTTCTCACTCTATCTAGCCTAGTAACGCCCATCATATATATACATGTATATATATATATATATATTTATATATATATGTATATATATATGTATATATATATATGTATATACATACATGTATATATATACATGTATATATATATATATATATATATATATATGTATATGTATATATATATATATATATATACATATATATATATATACTGTACATACTGAGGAAAGTCCAAAATATTGAGACGTCCGGTACTGAATAAAACTCCATATTCTACCTTTAACGTATACATACATACATATACCAAGTTTTTTCCCCTTACAAAGGAGGTAGCCAAAAAGGAAAAGGCATAAAACCATTCCCACCCATTCCATCCCTAAATACACTCCACCCCCTCCACCCTCCCTCTTATCTTAGCACCTCTTGGATGACGGGTCATCCCTGCACCTTGTCCACTGCCCTGGGTCAGAAGCAGTGTCGCAAGACACAGCACATCCACAGCAAGGTCGCTTCATAAAATCGGCGATCCTCCCTCTCCGTCCCCCCATGCAGAAAAGGAGAAGGCGGGGAGAAATCCCTTCGGGCTGCTTCAAATTTTGCTCACACATACTACCTCACCCACCATCCCCCCACCCATTCCACCTCATGTATCACAGCATCCTCCATATACAACTATTCTCCATTCATCCCTGTCTTCTGTCCTCTCCCGTCTTTCCTCAACAGACATTCCCCTCTTCCCCAAAGCCCCCTTCACCCCATCCGTCCATTTCATCCTAGGACGTCCCCTCATGTTCACTCCCTCCACATCTGCTTTCCATACCTCTTTTACTAGTCTTTCTTCGCTCATTCTTTCTATATGTCCAAACCATTCTAATACTCTTTCATCAACCCTATCTCCCAACTCCATTACCATCCCCTGTCTCCTCCTTACCTCCTCATTTCTCACTCTATCCAGCCTAGTAACCCCCATTATACTTCTCAGACACCTCATCTCAAACACATTCAAACTCCTTTTCTCTTCCTCTCTTATGTTCCATGTTTCTGCCCAATACAGTGATGTTGGCACAATCACTCCTTCATACAGTCTCCTCTTAGCATCCATTCCCAAATGTCTATTCCTCATTACACTTTTTAATCCATCAAGGCATTTACTCGCCTCTCTCAATCTACATTTTATCTCCAACCCCACTCCATCCTTTTCTGCCACATTCGCACCCAAGTATCTAAAACTATCCACTTCCTCCAGTCGCTCTCCCTTAATGCTCTCTTCCAGTATGCTGCCACTTTCACCCCTTGTACATCTATCTCATCACCTTACTTTTACCCATGTTTAATATATAAATATATATATATATATATATATATATATATATATATATATGTATGTATGTATATATATATGTATATATATATATATTTATATATGTATATGTATATATATATATATATATATATTTATGTATGTATATTTATGTATATATATGTATATATATATATTTATGTATGTATATATATGCATATATATATATTTATGTATATATATGAATATATATATATATATATACATATATATATATATGTATATATTTGTATATATTCAGAGAGACCAAGGGACAGACTGACAGAAAGGAAGATATACAAAAAGAAATTAAATAATAAAAAAAGAATATAAAACAACAGAGAGGAGCAAGTAGGCAGAAAAAAAACAAGAAGAAAAGGAAAAAGGTGGAAGTGTGAGAAGCCTGAGATACTGAAAAGGAGAACAAGGATAGAGAGAGGAAGAGATGAAAAGAAGACATGAGATTGCAAGAAAATGGGAACGCTAGATTGGAGGAGATGAAAGAAAGAGTGTGTGAGAGA
>NC_134807.1:30956844-30967214 GCF_046742065.1 Oratosquilla oratoria
TTTGTTCTCTGGTTGTAGTGAATGACCTATCATCCTCACTCCTAGTAGCCTTGAGTCGTGATAACGAGTATACCTGTAAAACTGACTAACTTGGACATTATTCTGATCTGTTTTTTTTTTTCATTATAGAAGTAAGTGTACAATTATTTATGACTTACTCCTTACTTTACCTACATAACCCTTTCAGCATGTTAGTGAACTTTCGATAGGAACTTATAGCTAAACCCAGGTGGGTCAACAGTATGGATCTTACTGTAGGAAGATAACCTATTTACCTTGAGTTTCTCCATCAGACCAATAAAAGTGTCTGAACTGAGAAAAAAAAAAAAGAGCACTTTGCTTTTTGAAGACGTTGAAGTCTCCCAGCAGTGTGGAATAACTCCATGGGCTTTTTACTCGCTCAGTGTTCTATTCCAGCCTTCCCACAGTACCTGTCTCGTATGAGTGAGGGAAAAAAGCAAATCAATATGATGAAGATTTTTATGGTTTTATTATATTAGAAAAAAAAATACAAACATCATGGTCCCTGAGGTGTATCCGACAAATAAGGGCCAAGTGGTCCATCTAGGAAGGTTTTAATATCATAATGTATATATTACTTTTAGGTTAAGAGTCTCAGTTTGAACTGACGTATTTTTATCACTCTTTCATCCCCCATCATTTAGTATTAAAATAGTTATATATTATATAAGCATTATGTTAAATATTCGAATACACATTAGCCAGGATAATCTCATTATATTTGATTTTTTTTTAATAAACACGTCATTAGAACAAATAAGATAAGATGTTTAATTATGTAAGAAAGGGGAAGAAGAGGATTAAGCTAAACACTTTTACGGAGGATAATGAAAAAAAAAATTGTAGCTACGTGCAAAGCAGTATACCCCATATTAATCTGTGATCGACGCTATAACTTTTTTCTTAGATAGCTAGATATGATAATTGCTTATGATCAAAGCTTAAGTTTTATCCTAAGAGTCTGTTCTGAAGCTGGAGACAATTGATAAATAAATCAATAAAAGATCGGACTTTATGGAATTATTCGCGTTACTGATGTGGAAATATAAAATCCCACGATGAAAATAAATTAGCTGTCAACAACAACAGACATCTGGCTTTCTTGCGAATTTGAAACTTTTTATTTAAATTTTTACTATTTGATATGCCTCTTCTTTATCACCATCTAAAACACTTTATTTTCTAATATTCAACAGACATCTGCCTTTCTTTCGCATTTGAAACTTTTTATTATAATTTTTACTATTTAATATGCCTCTTCTTTATCACCATCTAAAACACCTGATTTTTTTAATATTCTTTTCAATTTCTTTTTGTTGCACTCGCATTTCATATTCAATAAAAGCGAGGTCCACTTCGAAGGGAGGACAAACAAAAAGGAATTTCAAGGCAAAGCGTCGCCTATGCTCAAACTAAAATCGCATACGGACTCCTAACACTGCATCTGTAAAGATTCACTGCCGTTCTATATCTTAGAAATGTAGACATACAACAGGTGAAAACAAGCAACGACACTGTTGTTGTGCAAAGCCGATTGAATCAAATGAAGAACAGTTGAGGTATAGATGTAGGGGTTGGCTGTCGAATGTAGAAATACTTCGAGATTGGACAGGAGTGGCACTGTTAACATTACCCTTCTTACATATATTAAAACCCTTCTCCCACCTTACAGCCGAGGTGGGCATCCAAGGTATGCAGGCACCCCTCAACTATCCCACACCCATCCAGCACCCATTTGTTTTCCCATTTATCTTAGCTCCGTGTGGATGAAAGGCCATTTCCTGCCTTCACCGTTTCTCTGTTTTTTTTCTAACTCTATATATTTTGCTATTTCCTTAACATACATTTATTCTAGTATGTTCCTCTTTCACACGTAGCTCATGAAACATCTACTTATTGATGTACCTGTTTTACACTCTCTCGCCATTGAGATATTTTCATTCATATAACTTCTATTACAAAGCTCTTTACGAATCATCTACTTTTACAAATTTACTACTTTGAGTCATTTATCTGTTTAATCATATCTTTAATTTTGTTTTCTTACAAAAAGTTAAAATCGGTGGTAAACTACAGCCCTCTTCAAAATACTTACTCATCAGTCTTCCTTCTTCAGATAGTTCTGTTTTACTTACTTATATTCATAAATAGTAGAAACAGGTACAAAAAAAAGTTGGAACCGTGATTCTTCTCATTACTTTATAGTTTTGTTGTATTTCTGTCGACAAAGATGCCTGGCCTAGGTCTTTATGCTACTCAGGTGGATTATGTTCCCCCTCTCACCTTATGTCCTCCCATCACAACCCACCCAATCCTCCATCTTACTTAATCTATTTATGTTAATCTTATGGGCTATGCATTCTTGTCTTTCAAACTCTCCCCTCTTTTAATTTGTTTTTATTATTAGTGTTCATTTCTTTTTAATATTCCAAAGCCTGTCCTCTTTGCTTATGTTGACTCTCGTTTGTTTAAACCATATCTTATATAAATACATTTTTCTTTTGCTATTTGGAAATCTTTTCAACTCTGAAAGCAAGTAACTTGTTTCTTTTTTTCTTTAACAAATAGATAAATTACTTAATAACTTTATAATATTTGCGTGTATAACGGCAGACCTCCATATAAAAGATGGCATACCTTTCCTTTTGCTTTACCCACACTTCACTTCCTTTCCTACCCTTCCTGTGGTATTACCTTCCTGTTTTCATATTTCCCATTTTCTTTTTTCCACCTTCCTCCTCCTCCTGTCCTCCCATCCTCACCTTTCCTACCTTCTCCTTCTGTCTTCTCTTTACTGATTGGACCGCCTCATTTGAATGAAATTGCCTAATGGCAACTAGACTGAATCATAAAAAGCCACCGTTGCATTGAAGGAAATTTCCTCATTTGAATAATATTTAGATTTGTATCAATAATGGCACAACGTAAAATTTATTTTGTTGTCATTGTTTGAAGAACTGTTTCCTACTCGCCTAGAGTTTTCTGGTGTCACTTAAAGAAATTAATAAAGGTCTCATCTTAAGACTTTGATCCACGTGGGGTAATGTTTAGCGTTCTCACATACAACCTAGAAGGCCTTAGTTCGATCTCAAAATGAAGAACTTAGAAGAACTTAGAGCAAGAACTTTGCTACGACTGATGCCGTCAGCTAAATATTGGATTTGAGCTTGAACTCATTTATTACTCAATGATGCCAAAAACAAGGCATCACAGTGGTACATCTATTTAACATTAATCACTCACTCACTCCTCTGGAGCTACAGGCCCATTGAGGCCCCTGGCCGCTACAACAAGATGCCTCCAGACTCTCCGATCTGCTGATAACATCTCTATATCGTCGGGGTCGACGTTCAGAGCTCACAAGTTTTTCTCCACCACATTCTTTCATCTAGTATGGGGGCGTCCTCGAGGTCTCCTGCCCACTATATTCTCGGTGAAAACACGAGAAGTGAATCTGTCTGGTCGGATCTGAGAATGTGGCCAAGCCACCTCAGTCTCGATGATCTAATGTCACTTGAGGCATAGGTATTAGATCCAAGATTCACGTGTGTAACACCTTCTCCATAAATCTAACTCGCCATCATATACAGGGCCGCCGATTTATTTGAGAGTATTATTCTCAAATCTGAAAATCTTTGTCTCCATGAGTTGGTTGAGGCTCCAGGTTTCGGCCCCAAATGTGAGCACAGGCCCCAAGTGTGAGCGCATTAATATATGATAATATTAATTAAATCATATTTAGGGTGATAGAAAATAGGAAATTAAATTTGTTTTCCACAGGTATACCACATCTAAGTTTCCTGTAACCTTACTAACCCTATTTGTATTCCCTTTGAATATGTGAGTATTGAATGATATTGACCATTTTTTCGTTTCTAACTGCAAGAGTCTTCGTCTGTTACACTCCAAAAGGTATATAGAGACAAGGGTAGAACATTTTTGTCTGCAGATACTATAGCACGAATTATTATTGTTTTGAGTTAAATCACTAACCATTGTAACTAATAAGTATGGCAAATAATTAGTCTGCTTCACATAATGATCACCAAGCTTTCGACGTGGAATACCTATGTTGAGTTGTAAGTTCTTCATGAATAAGAAAAACAAATCAATTTTTTTTACAAGGTTAGTAAAAGCATTTATCTAATCATAATTCATTCATAGAGTGATATATTTGAACAAACTTCAAATTTTGTGAAACAGACAGAGATATCCTTGAAATACGTACATGTACGCTTTCTTCTCTAACCACACTTTCACTTTCTGTTTGTCTGTATGTCTGTATCTCTCTCCGTCTGTCTCTCTACCTTTTTCTCTCTCTCTTTCTCTCTATATATCTATCTATCTCTGTCTCTCTTATCTTTCACTCCTATCTTGTTCTATTTTTCCTCACGCTTGCGTCATCTTAGACTAGTACGTATATTTCTTTCTAATATGTTCTTTATTATACATGTATGTATGTATGTATATATATATATATATAATATATATATATATGTATGTGTGTGTGTGTGTGTGTGTGTGTGTGTGTGTGTGTGTGTGTGTGTGTGTGTGTGTGTGTGTGTGTGTGTGTGTGTGTGTGTGTGTGTGTGTGTGTGTGTGTGTGTGTGTGTGTGTGTGTGTGTGTGTGTGTGTGTGTTTACCTAGTTGTATTTTACGGGAAGGGGAGCTATGCTCGTGGTGTCCCGTTTTCATTTCTCGTTTTATCTAAACTATTTTTAAATTCATGTATTGTTTTTGCACACACCACTTTCTCATCTAACTTGTTCCAACTGTCTATTACTCTGTGAGGAAAGCTGTTCTTTTTCAGGTCTCTTCTATAGCTGTCTTTTTTTATTTTCTTTCCATGTCCTCTTGTATTTCTCTCATCCCATTTTATCAGATTATCTCTATCAGTAATTTCTATGCCTTTCATGATTCTGTAAATAGCCATCAAATCTCCTCTCTCTCTTCTTTGCTCAGGTGTCTGTAGTTCAAGTTTTGCTAGTCTCTCTTCATATGATAGTTTTGAGAGTGTAGGTGCCAATTTTGTAATTGCTCTTTGTATTCTTTCAAGTTTTTTTATACCCTTTTTGTACTTGGTGACCATATCGTTGCTGCATATTCCAATCTTGGTCTTATCAGGGTGATTAGAATTTTCTTCACCATTTCTTCATCCAGGTATGTAAATGCAACTTTGATTGTTCTTATTTAATTATAGGTTTCTCCAAAAATCTTATTTATATGTTTCTCAGGTGACATATTATTCATAACAATGACTCCCAGGTCTTTTTCATTTTCTACTTTTTTCTATTCCTTCTTCTCCCAATTTATATGATCCTGTTTTTCTGTTTTTACTTTTTCCAAATTCCATTATACTACACTTCTTTGTATTGAACTCCATCTCCCACTTCCTACTCCACCCCTGTACTTTATTTAGATCTCTCTGTAGTGATTCACAATCTTCTTCCGTGTTCACTTTTTTCAATAGTTTTGCATCATCTGCAAAGAAGCTCATATAGCTTTCAATTCCTTCATCCATATCATTAATATATATAGCAAACATTATTGGGGCCAGAACTGTTCCTTGTGGAACACCGCTTATTACTTCATCCCATTTTGAGTGTTGGTCTCTTATCACTACTCTCATTTTTCTTTCTTGCAAAAAGTCTTCCATCCAATTTAGCAGTTTGCCCTGTATTCCTCCTTCAGTTTCTAATTTCTTAAGCAACTTCTTATGTGGTACTTTGTCAAAAGCTTTTTTTAGGTCTAGAAATGCACAATCAGCCCATCCATCTCTTTCTTGTATTATATCTATTAGCCTTGAATAGAAACATATTAAATTGGTGACGCATGATCGTCCTTGTCTGAATCCAAATTGTCTTGGATTTAGCACGTTTTTTTTTTTTTCTAAATATTTTACCCATCTATTTTTGACAATTCTTTCACAAATTTTTGCTATTGTACTTGTTAGAGAGACTGGCCTATAGTTGTTAGAGTCTTCTTTATTTCCCCCTTTATATATAGGTACTATATTTGCTTTTTTCCAATCTTCTGGAACTTTACCTTCTTTCAAGGAACTGTTTATTATGCTATGTATTATGTCTGCCAGTTCATTCCTGCATTCTTTCAGAATCCAGTTTGCTATTTCATCTGGTCCATGCGATTTTCTGACATCAAGATTACTCAAGTGGTTCAATATTTCATTCTTTGTTACTTCTATTTCTTTCATAGGAGGGACTTTCTCTTTCCATTCAATCTCTTTAGGTTGAACACAGATTTAAAATGTTTGTTCATAATTTCCGCCATTTCAATTTCCTCTGTGTATTCAACTCCTCCTTGTCTTAATTTCTCCAAATCTTGTTTGTTTTTCAGTTTGTTGTTTACAAATCTGTAGAATAGTTTTGGTTGATCTTTACATTTTTCTATGACATCTTTTTCATATTTTCTCTTTTCCTCTCTGCACGCTTGTACATATTCATTTCTATAACAAGTATATATTTTCCATTTTTCTGGTCTTCTGTTTTTCTTCCATTTGGCCCAGGCTTTGTCTCTTTTGTCTTTTATCTCCCTACAACTTTTATTGTACCAGCACTTTACATATTCTTTTTCTTGTTTTTGTCTTTTCTACTCCTTTTTTATAGATTTTTGTCAAAATATTCCATTTCTCTTCTACTGTTGTATCTTCTTTGTGTATTCTTTCCCAGTTTTCATTTTGGAAGAATTCTCTTATTTTATCAAAATTTGCTTTTTCATACATCAATCTTCCTTTTCTATATTGTTCATTTCTTTTCATGTATTTTTTCTCATTTAGTTCTAGTTCTATCAATATGTGGTCACTTTTGCTTATTGGTGCCTGGTATTCTATCTTTTCCACTATTTCAGGTTCTGATGTGATTATTAGGTCTAGTCTCGATGGTTCTTCTTCATTTCTATACCTAGTGTTCTCTTGGATCCATTGTGTCATTGTGTGGTCAGTAATCATCTCAAGTAGAACACTTCCCCATGAATCTTCTCCACCCTTTACGGTCATCTCTTCCCAGCAGATTTCTTTGCAATTATAGTCGCCCATCATAACTATTCTTCCTCCATCTTCCATTATCTTGTTTAGTGTTATTCTTGTGTCTTCTAACATGCTTTTATGTTCATTCTCTTCCCACGAGGCTGTTTTTGGGGGCACGTAGTTTATTACAAACTTTCTGCTCTTCTTATCTCTATCTTCTACTTCTATCATGATCATCTCTACTCTATTGTTCCCATATGTGACACTCTTCACGCTTATATCCTTCTTAGTCAGGAACATAACTCCACCCCCTTGTTTTTTCTCTCTGTTTCTAATCCAATAATTATATGCATTGTTTCCTATGCTGTTGGGTGGTAGTGGACCTTTTAATTTTGTCTCAACAATTCCCATTATGTCCGGATCTTTTTCTTTCAGATACTTGTTCAGTTCATTCAGTCCTGTTATTAATCCATCTATATTTGTGTAGGATACTTTTAACTTTCTGTTATTTCCATTGTATTCTCTGTTTCTTTTGTGTTTCTCTCTGTTATTTTCCATTGCTTCAATTTCATATTCACTACTCTCCAGTAGAATTCTTGTTTTTCTGTCTCCGTTCTGGTCTCGTTTTTTTTTTTCTTAGCTTCATGTCTTTTCCTTATTTCCTCCTCTCTTTCCTCTTTATTCATTTCCCTTTTTATCCATACCTTTTTATATTGTTCACTTGTTGTTAGTTTCCCTGTTTTGGACAAGATATTCTCTGCCGTCGTTTGTGACCTGAATTTAATCTTAATTGGTCTGGTCTTGTCTGTACTATATTTCCCGAGTCTGAATTTCTCTTCGATTTGTTTCATTATTTCTGGCTCATCTTCCTGAACTAATTCTAGTAAGTTTCTTACTTTTAATTTTCCTCTTTGATTCTTGTGGTTCTATCAGGGTTATGTTTCTCTTCCATTCCTAATATAATTATACATTTCTTTTTGTCTGCTAAGTCTCTTACAATATTCTCCTTCTGTCTCATCACTTTGATAACTGAGTCTTCAGTTTGTTCTTTCATTTGCTGTTTAATTATATCAGAAAATGCAACTTTACTATTTTCTTGTATCTTCCTCCACCCCTCTGCCTCTTTTGCTATTGTTTCTTTATTGTTCTTTTTTAATTCTTCATTCTCCACTTTTACTTCTCTTAACTGTCTTTTTAGGTCTTCTATTTCATCAGTTAAGTTTTTGTTCGCCTTCTCTAGTTCTTCCAATTTTTCAAACCTCTCAGCAATTTTTGACATCTTGCCAAACCTAATCTCCCAATGCTCAGTCATTTGTTCAAGTTTTTCCTCCAGTTTTGCCAGTCGGGGGAGGTTGGTATCCGCCGCCCCCTCATTAAATCCTTGAAAATTATTATCCTCACCTTCCATTGAACTGCTTTTATCTATGTTTCTGATCTTTACAATTTTGTTAGTCTCATCATCGAGATCCAAGTCATCCGTTCGGCGTTTGTTTACAATCCGCTTTGACTCTTGGACCAAGTCCTCCCCTTCCTCATTTCCTTCCATTTTCCTCAAGATCCCTTCCCTTCTCCTTCCCTATCACTTCCCCACTATTCCACGAGCACTCCCCTTCCCTATAAATACAAAAGGCACTTCTCTGGATGTTGAGATCCACGTAGTTTTTCCTTTTTCTTTGGAACACCAGTTCTCGCCGTCCATTCGGTGAAAGGGTGTGTGTTTGTGTGTGTGTGTGTGTGTTTATGTATTTATGTATGTACATATAACTTTTACTGAATCGAACTTGAATCACCATAGCGAGGTGTTCCAACTACTCGTTACAGAGTGCATCAGCTTCCTCCTGCCAAAGTTCATTATGGAGTCACGTCCCTCACTGTGTGATTATTTCCGCGCGCTTCGCATTAAAACTAATTAAAATCACGAGCCAATTCCGTCAACATCGAACCAGCAGCTAAAGCGCTGTTGTTGTTCTCGTCACTTCACTGACAGGGTTTTTGCCTCATTCTTACACTCCGGATATTGTCGAGAGTCTCTCCCAGACCCAGACCCAGACACTTCCCCCCTTCCACCTTCCCACTGTGTATCCACCTTTATCTAACCTTCCACTAACTGTCAGCTGATGCGCTCATTTCCATGTCTCTTGCATGAATAAAATCGACTGATAATATATACCTATTTCCGCTTCTTGCAGACGCTATCTCCGTAAAGAACGAAGCTAAGGCCACGGCTTCGTTTCTATCTTGTCTGCTTTGCTATAATGCTTTCTTTTACTGCATATGCAAGCTTCACGTCTGTCATAATTGAATATGGAAGCGATTAACCCTACTAATGCGATGGTACTCATTAGAGGTTTCCCTCATTTGCATGAAACGGCTTGTTGCTTGCTAAATACAATTTTTATATTATAAATGGTATACATTTTAAAAGTTTAAGAAACTATTGTGGTTGAGTTCATTGGCATTCAGAATTACCTTCTTCGATCTGAGTCTCACTTTTTATCGAAGAATAGGTTATTAGGAATTGGAATGTATATACCTTTCATAAAAGCATCACTTAACTCATTACTTACGCATACATAGTTATTTTTTAGGTAAATTCCAGATCATTTTACTAAACTCGGTAAAGGGACAAATCTGGGAAATTTATAGATGAGAGAAAACCTACTCTGATATATATATATATATATATATATATATATATTATATATATATACAGACAGACACATACACATATATATATATATATATATATGTGTGTGTGTATGTGTGTGTGTGTGTGTGTGTGTGTGTGTGTGTGTGTGTGTGTGTGTGTGTGTGTGTGTGTGTGTGTGTGTACATATCTATATCCACATGGCGTTAAAAACGACAGCATTGTTGTAGTTATTAATTTTTTTCCTCATATTCTCGATTTTCCTGATTAGAGATTTCCCATTAACCTGGTGAATTGTAACTAGACTACTGCATTCTTCCATTTCTTTTCATTATTTGAGCTCAACGTTTCGTCTTAATGAAGACATTTTTAAGAGTAAACTGGAATAAAAAAAAAAGCATAATTACAGTAATGGTGACAAAATTACAAAAGTTACATACTTATGTTGACAATGGTGTGCAAGAACAATACTAGTAAAATATGAGGGATACAATATAAATGCAAATAAATACGATGGCAATGGTACAAGAAGACTTACATTTAAAGGGATGGGAGAAAAAAGTGACAAGCTGGGAATGACAGATATGTATAAGCCTATAGTCAGGGGTCAGACAATGGGATCTCAGAGGTCACGGGGTAAAGAGGGTTGGGGGGTGGTGGTGGGGTGGGTGTTTTAGGCAGGTGTGGTCACCAAGGGGGAGAAGAAGGAGATGAAGGGGG
>NC_134807.1:30967714-30970214 GCF_046742065.1 Oratosquilla oratoria
AAACAACAACACAGAAGCAAACACATTATCTAAATATATGCGTAATGCGTATTGACATGCTTACTAACATGCATACATACATTCATGTATGTTTACGTACATATATGCATACATTCATACATACATACATGAATAGATGTTCATATATATAAATATGTATATACATACTCGTGCATGCATACACACATGCATACATACATACGTACATACATACATACATACATACATACATACATACATACATACATACATACATACATACATACATATACATACATACGTACATATATACATACATAGATAAATACATGCATACGTACATACACCCATACATACATATACGCATGCATATATATACATACATACATACATACATACATGCATACATACATACATACATTCATGCATACATACATACATACATACATACATACATACATACATACATACATACATACATACATACATACATGCATACATACATACATACATACATGCATACATACATACCGTACATACATACATACATACATACATACATACATACATACATACATACATACATACATACATACATACATACATACATACATACATACATATATACATAGATACATACATACATACATACATACTCATATACAGACATACATAAATATGTACATACATACGTATGAATATACACATAGTCAAACACACACATATAGATATATCCATGCATGTACAAATATGTAAATCCATCCACTCATGCACATACACACATACGCGCAAACTCAGACACCCACACACACGTACAGAAACACAATAGCTTTAAATGCCTGGTGCCTGTACCGCCGTAACCAAGGTGCCTTCTTTCCTACTCGCCTTCACCCTCTTGATCTCCCTCCGTCCCCAGCATTAGCCACCAAAGTCAAATGTCCGTCAGACAATTATCGCCCAGCGATTTCCTCCCCCTCGTGTCATCAGGGGCGCAATAATGAACATCGACACTTGTGAAGTTGAACAGTAATGAGCATCGGGACGGTCGCCATCGTCACAGAATGAGCGTTTTATTGCGTCATTACCTGAAAGGAGGGCGAATATTGTGAGAGGCTCTTCACTCAGTTAGTATGTGTTGACGATACCCAAGTACTGTTCAATTCTTTGCTCCAATAACCTACTTTTCTATGGTTGCTCCTACTAATAGGCTTGGCTATGTACCTCGGAGTGAATGATTGTAGTTGTATGTTTTATCAATGTTAATTCTGCATTGATGATGCTGATAATGTTGGAGTCAAGAGGGTTTTCAATATCACAGAATTAATAAAAACTATTGGCGGTGTATATACACAACTTAACAATTTAAATGCCTAACTTGACTTTATAATTATTATTTTTGCCTCCCTATGACCTTGTTAATTAAGATGAATTTAGAAAAGCCAGGGTGTTAGAATCTAATTTGATTAACACTACCTAATTTAGCCAAGAAAATCTTTATTTGGAAAAAGAGTTCAATTTTCTCGAACCTATTTACTCTAAGACTTGATGGTCATAGGACCTGTTGCCGAATTATTCCACTGAACTGAAAATAAGCTTTGCCTATGTGTGTGTATGTTGTTTGTTTGTTTGTTTGAGTGTGTGTGTGTGTGTGTGTGTGTGTGTGTGTGTGTGTGTGTGTGTGTGTGTGTGTGTGTGTGTGTGTGTGTGTGTGTGTGTGTGTGTGTGTCTGTGTGTGTATGTGTTTATGTATTTGTGCATGTGCGTGTGTGTGTGTGTGTGTGTGTGTGTGTGTGTGTGTGTGTGTGTGTGTGTGTGTGTGTGTGTGTGTGTGTGTGTGTGTGTGTGTGTGTGTTTATGTATTTGTGCATGTGCGTGTGTGTGTGTGAGAGTGTGAGTGTGTGTGTGCGTGTGTGTGTGTGTGTGTGTGTGTGTGTGTGTGTGTGTGTGTGTGTGTGTGTGTGTGTGTGTGTGTGTGTGTGTGTGTGTGTGTGTGTGTTTATGTGTGGGTGGGTGGGGGTTTTCACCAATACTGTATCTTATATCATATTCTGATAAGAGCTCCTTAGCACGCATATGTTTGCCTTTGCGAGCTTAGCTGTGTGTTTACTTGGGGATTCATATGCATGCATATTCCTCAAGTACAGCTTAATTCTTGTACGTATGATCGTGTGTAAGACTTACTTGTGTATACGCACAGCCTTGTGTGTTTAGTTGCTTGCGTGTCTATGCCTTCCTTTCCCCCACACGTTCACGTGGACTTAAATATTTGTGCAAGTAGCTACCAAGCCAAATGTGTGTACTTTGCCCACCCAAACTGATACACCAAGAAGACCCAGGTCAGGGCCAGGGCTGATGGACTACCTGAATCCTTTCATTCATCTCAATGCCCTCAGCGACCTTGGAGCTTGAGCTTTCGGGTACACACGCAACTCCTACTCCTTTCCCTCCTCCCCTCCCTCATCCAACACGATACATTTCATTTCGAATCTCCCTCCCCTCTTTCCTCACACCCTCTTTTTCT
>NC_134807.1:30985214-30992714 GCF_046742065.1 Oratosquilla oratoria
TCCTCTTTCACATCTTTTTATACTTTCCTTACCATTTCCACCATATCCTCACTCCTCCCATACTCTCATTTACTCCATTCTTTACCATAACTCCTTCCGTTCAACCTTAACTACAATAACATGTAGTTAAATCTTTCAGCATCAATTTGTTCTTCCACCCATCGTTTCTTCCCTCTTCCCCTTAGCCCTTCCTGTTCCATCTCTTTCTTGTTTTCTATCCTCTTCATCTGCCTCCTCTTTTCCCCTTTCAATTCCCCTTCCTCTCTCTCTCTCTCTCTCTCTCTCTCTCTCTCTCTCTCTCTCTCTC
Organism: Oratosquilla oratoria; assembly: GCF_046742065.1. NCBI lineage: Eukaryota > Metazoa > Arthropoda > Malacostraca > Stomatopoda > Squillidae > Oratosquilla > Oratosquilla oratoria. The sequence goes on from NC_134807.1 coordinate 30,985,522, forward strand.
TCTCTCTCTCTCACTCTCTCTCTCTCTCTCTCTGTCTTTTCCCCTCGCCTTCCCTTCTCACTCCCTTTCAACTTTCTCTTATTCTCTTACATTCTCTTTTCCTTTTATCTAAACCATTCCTAGATCTTCTTTCTATCCATATCTCCTTTTCCCCTATCTTTTTTCATTTACCCATTCACTTTCTCGGTATCCCTCCACTCCACACCTCCTCCTTTTCCTCTTCTTAAACCTACTTCCTTTTATTCCTCTATCATCTTTTCCACGCTCCACTTCTCTATGGCTTCTTGTCGGAACCACAAAACGTCCCTGAAGACTTCCACGCTCAGTTCAAAGTTTTTATTCTTTATGTCAAGTTTAACACAACTCTCCCTCCCCTTCCCTTTCTTTCCCAATTCATCCCTCTACCTGCCTCTTGGTTGACCTGTCGATCTGTCTGTCTGTATCTTTGTCTGTTTGTGTTTGTTTGTTTGTTTGTTTGTTTGTGTGTGTGTGTGTGTGTGTGTGTGTGTGTGTGTGTGTGTGTGTGTGTGTGTGTGTGTGTGTGTGTGTGTGTGTGTGTGTGTGTGTGTATGTATGTTTGTGTGTGTGTGTGTTTTGTGTGTTAGTGTTTGTGTGAGTGTGTGTGTGCGTGTCTGTCCAACTCTATTTTATTCTCTGTCTCTGTCTGTCTGTCAGTATGTCTATCCGTTTCTTCTTAAATTTCCCCTCCTATCTTTCTGTCTGTCTCTTTATTTCCTCGTCTTTTGTCTTTCCTCCTCTCTCTCATCTCTTTCATTTCACCCCGAAAATAATGTATGAAACTCCAGTTCCTAAACCCATCCCAGACCAACCCGGCTGAAGCAGCGCTATCTATAATTCTCTGGATCCAAAATTTTGAAGCCTCAGGATTTTCGAAAATGTGAATGTTCGTACATTCATGGTTTACAGGTGTCAATTGTTCTCCACGGCCTACAACCTTACATTGCTGAATCGAGTCATATTACTGTTAACGTTTGTATTTCTTATCAACAATGTACAACGTTAAATAAGAAATATAAACGTAATTTAGTTTTTAGGTTGCATCATTTTCAATTCGTTGAGGTGAGTACTGGTCAGATTGGCAAGTGCATTATTGATATTAGAACACACATCTTCAAGGGTACTCGTTGCACTTCTTTCCTGGTACCAGTTGACTAATTAAGTATCCAAATTAGTCATGGTTTCTTCTTTCTTCTGTAGTTCTTACAAGTAGCTCCACCGTTCTACTGGCGTGATCCTTTAATGTTGGACTGGTAACAGTAGGTATAATTTGGGAGGAGGCCATTTTGAATGCAGCCATTGTTGAAGTCTACAGCAATGGTAGCATTATTCAATTGATATGAAATACCCTTAATATGTTGTATGGGAGAGCGAAGGTTGAAGGCCAAGGTAATGAAAGATGGTACAATTTAAATGTTGCTTTACTCGAGACATCTTTCGACCCAAACAAGTGTAATCTTCTAGGAATTGAGGTCAGACCCTTGCGAACCATTTCCTGTTTCAACAATCACCGTGTGCCTTCCTTTACCCCATGCCTTGTTGCCCATAATGTTCTTCCTAGATTTGCCTCCATCTTCATTCAACTGATGAACGTGGCATGCCTGATGCATTTTGATGAATATAATACCAGATTATTTTTTCCAAAGAATAACTTTTGGTTTAAAGCGGAATGTGAAACATAGTTCACTATTTTTACTCTGAAAATAGGTGGAGTGTTTTTGTTGGTGAAAGGATAATTGTCCTCTAGAGGGTTTGCGTCTATTACTCATTTATGACACCCCGTCATCCATCAGATTTCTTAACCCATTAAACTCCGATGACAAGATGTCTTGTCATTTGGTCAAATAAAACAAAAAATCATAAAACACCAAAATGTTTGATCAAACACCAGAAAAATATGACGTCAGTCCTCGCTTCGCTCGCGGGCGAAGCGAGGACTGACGTCATATTTTTCTGGTGTTTGATCAAACATTTTGGTGTTTTATGATTTTTTGTTTTATTTGACCAAATGACAAGACATCTTGTCATCGGAGTTTAATGGGTTAAGAGTTGCTCTTTATTTACCCTTGTAATTATGGAGTGTATCAAATCTCAATTTCCCACTACAAAAACTCAAAGTCTATCTCATTACTTAACTCCAACACCCAAAACTCTAACCTTAAACATCTGTACCCAACCCTCAACTGAGCCCTAATGAAGTTACCACTTTACCCCATATTACATCATTCTTAGTCCTATCACCTGATCCCCACTGCCTCAGCCTACCGGTCCCACACAATTCTATCCCATTCTCCATTCGCTCATCCCACTATTTCCCACTTTCCCACTTCCTCTCATTACTATCTTCCTCTCATTTGCAAATGTCATAAAATTTCCTTCTCCAATCTATAGACTCTGTAAGTATTACTCTCCATACATTGTATCTCCATTTGCCATCTTCTTCATTCCAAGGTCCCTTGTTCTCCATTTGCCATCTTCTTCATTCAAAGGTCCCTCGTTTACATTTCTACGAATTCCAAATTTCCATCCTTCTTTTTAATTCAATTCCACGTATCTTTCATCCTTCTTTTTAATTAAATTCCACGTATCTTCCATTTTTAGTTTCCGTACCACCTGGGCATTTCACCTGAAACACATAAAGCTGTTATAGTGAATGACTACATTTTCATGGGTATTACATCAAAGGAACGTTTTATTTTATGGTTAACATTATCAAGGTATAAATCCATCCTTCATTTTAATTCAATTCCACGTATCTTCCATTTTCAGTTTCCTTACCACCTGGGCATATCACCTGAAACACATAAAGCTGTTATAGTGAATGACTACATTTTCAAAGGTATTACATCAAAGGAACGTTTTATTTTATGGTTAACATTACCAAGGTATAAATCCATCCTTCTTTTTAATTCAATTCCACGTATCTTCCATTTTCAGTTTCCTTACCACCTGGGCATGTCACCTTAAACTACATTTTCAAAGTTATTACATCAAAGGAACGTTTCACTTTATGGTTAACATTATCAAAGTATCTTTTTTCTGTTAGAGATACTAAGTAATAGAAAATATAATTTTATAGTGTTAAAAAATTAAAGTTTATTTGATGCAAGGCCTTTGAAAATATAGACTTTTCTCATTAATCAAGATAGAAGTTGATTCGACAGTCTAGTGGGAAACAAAAATACTCAGCGATTCTGAAACTATAGGTCTTGTGGAACTGCCTTCGGATTAAGATTATGTTGGTGCCGTTGTAGTGGTCTGTGCGTCCCCTCTGTCTTGACAATTTCAAAAGCTATTTGATCCCCAAGAGAACCGGGTGACTGTGACCTTATACAGGCAGATCGAACACAATGAACAGAGCTGATGGCTTTGGGTTTAGCTACATGATGCCTTGGGTAAGGTGCTCACCTCACTTTGGTAAAATGATCCACATAACTATTAATATAAGTTTGCATTTTTGGAATCAGTGTTTGAATATCTATAGATAAGCAGACCATAAAAGGCATCTGAATGTTTAATGGGTATATGTTTCTCTAAAGACTAAATATAATAACATTATCTTTGAGTGCCCTATTTAGGATATTTGGTATAATATCCTGCAGATTTAGTCGAGGTTTACCTAAAATTTATATTATAGCATATAATATAATTAGAGGGAGAATACTGCATCCACATTCATAAAGTATATAGATGATACTTTTAGAAACAGAGATAATGAAATCAAAATCCTTGTATATTAACTGGTATATTCCACACACACACACACACACACACACACACACACACACACACACACACACACACACACACACACACACACACACACACACACACACACACACACACACACACACACACAGTCACACACACACACACACACACACACACACACACACACACACACACACACACACACACACACACACACACACACACACATACAGTCACACACACAATCTCACACACACACACACACACACACACACACACACACACACACACACACACACACACACACACACACACACACACACACACACACACACACACACACACACACACACACACACACACACACGCACAGTCACACACACACACACACACACACACACACACACACACACACACACACACACACACACACACACACACACACACACACACACACACACACACACACACACACACACACACACACACACACACACACACATTCGCAAACATTCTCTCCCATGTACAAGTGTACTGTTATCTTTCCTACTCTCTGAGGGATTCTCTTTGTTCACTATTGACTTAACTTTTCCTTTCCATATTCTACTCCCATTTATTCCCCGCTTGGTCCTGCCTTATCCTCAGCCCATTTGTACATCCTCTCACATGGTCTTAAGAACCTTGAATTCCTCCATTTCTACCTCCACTTTCCATTTCTGTGCGTCTTTCTTTCCTTTTTTATCTTTTTATGATTTTTTCCTCATCATTTCCTCCCCGAGTTCATTTAGATGCTCTCCAAGTCTTTCTCAGTTCTTTTTAATCTTCGGCGTTTGAAGCTGATTAAGTTTCTCCTCTCTTTTTACAACGATCTTCAGAGCCTTGTCTTACGTTCTATTTAGTTTGAAAAAGTTGTTTGCCATGATAATAAACTATCAAATAGTACATTTCATGCTAGAATCGTATGATGATTATATAGTTGGTGATATATTTTTTTATTCAATTGTACGGTGTAGGATATTCACGCTCGGCTCAATAAAATTGCCTGATGATAATCATATCCAAATTATGTACATAAGATTAATTTATTATTAATATGTTTTTTTTTTTTTTTTTTTTTTTTTTTTTTTTTCATCCGACCTAGATATGGATCAAAAGGTCTCCTGTCGGCATGCTTTGCCTTTGTAATCCTTTGTACATATATTCTTTTACTTTCTCCCGAAATGTACTTAAAATGCTCCACAGTAAAGACCTTTGAATCAAAATGATACATAAGGTGTTCAAAAAACACATATACTTTATTTTTCCATGGATTGTGTTGAAAAGATATTGATGAGACTATTGTTGAAGTTATGTTTTACACTATAATTTTTTTCAGTTTTCACTCGATTGAAATGGATGATTTTTCTATTTAAAAATCAATTAAGATAATTCACATGGAAAGGGACTATTTTCATTCCCAGCAATTTTCCTTTTGTTTCAATTTTTATATAATCCAATGTTGTATACGGATATTTAGTGACACAGGACAAAAAACAGCGTCCTCATGGATAGAAGTGCTGATAATTCACATGGAAATGAATTATTTTCATTCCCAGCAATTTTCCTTTTGTTTCAATTTTTATTTAATCCTGATAGGCTACAGTCCATAACATCATCAATATACATGAAATGGGACGGCGATATTTGGTATGGGATTCTTTAATTTCGTTATTCATGTATTTCTTAATGATTACCATTAGGACTATGCTATTCCAACAGGAAGCAATGTCACAATCTTTATCAACATCTTACTAGAAAGAAGACTTCTCCACGACCCCAGGGAAAACTTCTCCTCTTCTTATCTTTAAGATCGTGAGCAAGTCTGAAGGAAATCTATTCGTCTAGATAAAACTGGAGCACTTGTAGTAGAGCCTGCCTTACTGGTTAAAAAAGGAAAAAATAAAAAGAAGTACGGATAAACACAGAGAAGGAAATAAGCGGAGAAATAACTACAACCTTAGGATATTTAATTTTCAAATTATTTCTGATTAGAACGAACATGAAGCTTTGACATGACATTACATATAGCCATGCTAATAGCATATATTCGTAAGGTCTGCTGGTACATATACTGTAGAATTAGAGAAAGGACACAAAAAGGGATGGATAGCATCGAACGATATTCTCTAATAAAGGAGGAAAGTCACACAGATAGAATACAGTCAAAGAGGAGAAACAGAAGAGAACATGGTCAGAAATTTATCTCTTCTGTAATTCATAAACTCGTAGAGTTTCCTTGTGTCTGTCGAAGAGTCATCCTGAAAACCGCACGGAGGAGGAAAATCGGATGAAAACAGAAACAAGGTCAATGTCTTAATCTATATTGCTCAGTTCTCTGAGTTATTTCCCATTTCATGATAAAATTTATTTATTATTATTTTCTAATTTTAGATTATATTTTGAACTTTCTGGAAGTCTATTGATTATGAAACGGAGATACAGGAAAGATTTGAGTGTACGTATTAGTCATATTAATACGAGTCTACTGGATTAACGAATCATAAACTCTGCTTCAATCAGGATCTTGTTTTGATGATATTTCCCGGCCTTGAAGCACTACGAAAAGCGTGAGCTGTCATTTTTCATACAATTTAGCTTAATTTTCATTTCGGTATCCTCAAGCTTATTTGAAAAACGAATATTATTTCCGAATACCTCGTAATCTTCTCCAAGACTTCTTTTCGTTTTCTTTTTCTTTTTTTATAACATCAACTTTTACCTCTGAGCACACTCGTAAAGGCGAATTTGTGCACATTCAGCAAGAAAAACAACCTTACATATCACTTCAGTAAAACATAAATGTCACACACTCTTCTTTCGTATAACATTTATATTTAGAGACTCGTCATATAGGAATTAACTATTACCTTGGGAAATTGGCTTTACGTGCCATTTTATAAAATTTTAACAAACAAGGTAATAAATTATCTTGGTTTAAATATAGCTGTAAAATGCCCGTAGCCTGAAAAGAAAGTTAACAGGACTTCAAAAGAATGGTCATATGGTGGGGAAACTTATTCTTCTGGTCTGTCTATGACAATCAACTGTAATGATAAACTCAAACCTGTAAATGAATATGCCAAATAAACTAGAAATAAAATTCTAGCGTTTGAAATCAAATTAAACGCTGCAAAAAAAAAAAAAAAACACTAGGAAACAAACAAAAATATGCTAATAAACATGCTTCACTCTTTTATATCTCCCCACTACATTGTTCTGTTGTTTATCTATGATATCATTTGTTTCATCATTTCATCTCCTTCATCTTCTTTACTGTTGGGAAATAGGGTTCATGAAACAGTATTGGAATGATTTGGAAACCTGAAAAGAATGAGTGAAGAAAGATTAGTAAAAGAGGTATGGAGGGGAGAGGTGGATGGAGTGAAAAGGAGGAGGTGACCGATGATGAGTTGGACGAATGGGTG
>NC_134807.1:31005214-31015214 GCF_046742065.1 Oratosquilla oratoria
TGAAAGGCATGAGGACTTTTTTATGTTTGTCATATATATATATGTATAAATATATATATACATATATATATATGTATATATATATACATAAATATATACTGTATGTATATATGTATACATATATATGCGGAAAAAACACCAAGAAAAAAGATAAACTGATGACCAAGCGCTTTCGTTTATTCAGACATCATCAGGGTACATTTACCCTGAGGATGTCTGAATAGACGAAAGGGCTTGGTCATCAGTTTATCTTTTTCCTTGGTATTTTTTCCGCATATCTATAATCACGATTTTATGTGATTTCTCATGCATATATATATATGTATATATACATATATATATATATATATATATATATACGTATGTATATATATATATGTATATATATATATATATATACATGTGTGTGTGTGTGTGTGTGTGTGTGTGTGTGTGTGTGTGTGTGTGTGTGTGTGTGTGTGTGTGTGTGTGTGTGTGTGTGTGTGTGTGTGCGTGTGCGTGTGAGTGTATGTACGTATGTGTGTGTGTGTGACAATAGGTGGTTATATTAACTTGGATGTTAGTGTAGAGAATGAAAGAATAAAAATTACTCGTTGAATCCCTTCAACTATGTGAAACTATCACTTAACCATAAAATTACATTAGGATAAGAAATATGCATATGGTGATTTATTCTTTAAACATTCTTTCCTGGAGCAGGTCCTACAGATGTTGTTGCTATGTTATCAATAGGCAATTATATTCAATAAAAGGCAGCATGCAGTCTGGGTAACGAAGACAAATTTGATCAAGTTCTTCCTTCTGGAAAAGAACTAGAAACTTCTGTCTCATTCTTATGGCGAATATTTTCTTTCAATTGCGAATCTGTTTCTGAATGTCATTACACACCTCATGTGTTCAGGATTGAGAGCGTTGTCTCATTTTATCAACTTACATATATTTTATCGTCAGTATCACTTGAGAAAAAATAATTGACTTTTCATCATTTTCCTTTATTATGTTTAACTTTGATAAGTTGAGAAATGGTCTCTGAAGATCAAGGCATTACTTATGCATTCAGGGTTGAGCGAGCTGTCCCCTTTTGTCAGCTTATATTCGCTTCACTGATAACATTACTGGAAGGAAAAGATTAGTTATCTTCTGCCACTTTCCTTCGTTATTCTTAACTTTAATCTCTTCAACACGAAAATCTCTTTCAGTAGAGACTAACATTACTCCGAATTTAATCTTTAACTAAATGAAATTGTTTTCCAGAAGACTTAATACAACCTGCAAAGTTAAACAGTAATCTGAAGGGTGTTTTTTTTTATTGAAGTACTTGTTAATTGATTTTGTATTCATATATCTCTAGGTGACTTTATTTGAAAAATCAAAACTGTGGTGTAAAATTCTAAGCCTACTTACCAAACAGATCTCTTGTCACATATTTTTCTGTATACCTCAAGGTCACTGAAATGAAATCATTTTATTCAAATCAAGGAAACGTCTCTTTGGAAAAGGACTTATGTATATCTTTCATATCTCATTCTATCTTAAGCATGTTTTCATAATGACTCTTTTTCTTTTTTAAAAAGTGTAAATATCTTCTCATTGGATTGTTCAATAATTACTCCTACACAGTTGCTTTTGCAAAGATCGACTTAATTAGCTGCAAGTTTTTTCATCTTCGAGTTTGAAACATGGCTTGTTGTTCATTAAGTGTTCAAAATGTCGTTTTACAATTTTTTCTGGAAGAATTTCTTTAAAGTTATTCATTTAAGGTGTAGAATGTTGGACAAATGCCAGAACTCACTAAAGTCCTATTCTTTTTAAATATGATATTCCAGAATTTTTTTTTTACATAAAGTTGAGTAAACTTCTATACCTTTTAGATTATTTTCTTTCAGATAATCTATTCTTCTTTAGATTTTGTTTCTATTCTTTAATATTATAGGAACAGCTTCACTTGAACAACTAAATGTTTTAGGCTAAATTAATAAATCTTGTAATTAAAGTCAAACAGGTTGCCTTTGATTTGAAAGAACGTACGAGTATTCACATGTTTTAATGAATTAATCATGTTATTAATTATAGAGATCCGTTCAGTCGATCTGAAATAAGAAAACAAAAAGTGGAGAAAAGAGACTAAATAAGATTACTTAACGAAACTGGATAATGCCAAACTATTTCCTCATTTTATATAAAGTTCCGTCTAGTAATGAGTTAAATCCCTTCTAGATTCGGTTATTCTTATCAATTGTTTGGTTTCCACTTTAAAAAAGAAAACATCCAGTACTCATATATAGCAATAGCTTTAATTAAGGTTGTAGAGTCCCATACAAAGCAGAAATATAGGAGTCGGAAAATCAATTTAAGTTATAATGTAGTGAAAGAATTAATAGCAATGTAAAGTGGCTCAATTAAGTAACTGTTTTTATGTTTGTAGGGCGGGATGATCACATTTCAGAGAGATATTGCTTTTTCTGTCCCTCCTTCATTATTTCACCATTAGATTGTCATAATCTTGTCCTACATCTCCAGTTTGTCTTCTTAGTTTCCTTCATGTTGCTTCTTCACGTTCTTACGCCTCCACTTTTTCACTTCCTTGTACAATTCTTCTTCTTCGTTACCTCCATATCGTTTATTTTTCCTTCTCCTTTTATTTCGTTCCCTGTTATTTCCTCCTTCATATTATTTTTTACCTCTTCGTTCATCTCAATCTTCATTTCTTCAGTTATTCCCTCCTTCATTTTCAGTTAATACATTTACGTTCTTCTCAATCTTCATTCCTTCGGTTTGTTCATCTCGCTGATCTACTCAACGTTATTTCTGCTTTCAACACTAATTGTCTTCATCTTCTTCTTTCTCTTTTTCCTCTTTCTTTTATCCTTTACTGGTTCCTTCTCTTATATTCCCCCCCACCCCGTTTATTTTCTTATTCTCTATTTCTCCTTTTCTCTTTCCTGTTCATCTCCTTCAGCTTAGGATACTATTACTCCTCCTTCCTCCTAACTTCCTCCTCACTTATGACCTCTTCTTCTTCCTCCTTCCTCCTAACTTCCTCCTCACTTATTACCTCTTCTTCTCCCTCCTCCTCTTTCTCGTTCTACTCTTTATACTCCTCCTCCTGCTCATTCTATTTTTCTTTTTCGTCTTCTTCCTCTTCCTCCTCCTCTTTCTCTGTTCGTCTAATTCAACCTACACTACTTCCTTCCTCTCCTCTTCATCGTCTTGCTTCTTCTTATCCTACGCATACAGTCCCTCATACTTCCTTATTATGTTCCTCCAACTCAACGTACACTACTTCTTTCTTCTCTTCCTCCTCTTTGTCCACTTTCTTTCTATTCTATGCTCAAAATCCCTCTATTCTTATCTCTCCTATTCCTACATCTGTTCCTTTAACTTAACCTAAACTACCTCCTCCTATTCCTTCTCCTCTTCTCCCTCCTCTTCCTCCTCCTCCTCTTCTTCCTCCTCCTCCTCCTCTTTCTCTTTCACCTCTTCCTCGTGGTTCACATTAAAGGAGCAGAGGACACCCCCCCCATGTATTTTGCTCTTGGCCTTAGAAGATATATGCGAAGTGAGGCCTGAACGGGCATCTTAAGAGCTCGAAGTTGGAGGGCCAGTATGAACTAAGGGAGCCATTATTAAGGTTGGGGTCAAGTTCTGGAAGAAAATACTAAAAAAATAAAGAAAGAGGAGTAGGGTGAGGGTGGGAATAAACGAAAGAATAAAGTAGATGTAGATAGGTAGTTGGGGAAGATATAAGAAAGATGTGGGTCGAGAAATGAGGAGTAACAGGAAAAATAATACATGAAAAGATTGGTGACGATCAGAAGGAGAATAAAGTAACAGGGTAAAGAGGTGAAAGATAGAAGGAGAAGGACGAGAAGGAGAAGGACAAGGAGGAAATGGAGGAAATAATATGGAAAAAGAGAGAAAAAAGAAGAAGTGAATGGGGAATATAGTGATGATAAGGATGAGATGAAATATGAAAGATGATAACAAGAGGGGAAATGAGAAAAAAGGAAAGGAAAAGGAATAGGTTTGGGGAACGGAGTGGATAATATCTAAGACCAAATTAAAGCTGAAGGAGAAGGTGATAAGAAAGAGAGCCAAAAGGAAGTGAGGGAGATAGGAGAGGTTGATGGACAGAGAAATGGAGATAGAGGAAGGGAGAGGAAGAAAAGAGAGAAGGTAATGAAGGGGATAAAGGAAGAATAAAGGAGAGAATAAATAAAAAGAAAGTAAGCATGAGATAGAATAATATATACACACGGAGAGACAGGGAGCAGAGCAAGAGATATAACGAGAGAGATGGAGGGAGGAAGGATGGGAATGAAGAGGGGAAGAACGGAGAAGAAAAAAGAGAAGAGAGGAGAGAAAGTTTCGATGTAGAGGAGAGAAAGAAGAATAGTGACAGGTAGCAAAAGGGGAAGACAAAGTAAAAATAAATCATCAAAGAGGGGAAAGGAGAGGGAGAGGGAGAGGGAGAGGGAGAAGGAGGGAGAGGGAGGATTAGCAAGTAAGTGATATATGTGACATCCGCTAGAAAGACATCAAAAGTTGCAACCCACAAACAAACTGACAAAATGATTGAATGAAATAAGAAACCTGCAGGATGATGCAACTTGTATAAAATGAGAAACCTATGTTTATATTTATTTTGTAGAATAATGCCTAAGGCATTTGTATGGGCTGGTGGCGTCATCGGAAGCGTACTGGTCTCACATCTACTTTACTGTGGGTTCAAATCTCACATCTCTTGGATAATTCTTACCTGCCACAACGGCCCAAGTGCGTAATGGGGTAAAGATGACGACTCGGAGTGCAGCTACGCACACACACACACACACACACACACACACACACACACACACACACACACACACACACACACACACACACACACACACACACACACACACACACACACACACACACACACACACACACACACACACACACACACACACACACACACACACACACACACACACACACACACACACACACACACACACACACATGTGAATATACGCAGGAAAAAAAAGAGATTATGAAAATTTATGGATAAACCTAAACTCTTTTGCAGATATATAAATGACAAACTAAAGGATAAGCATGAAATAGTGAAATTGCGTGAAGGAGATAATGAATATATAGATGACACAGATATGGCAGAAGTTATGATCAGACAATACAGGTCTGTTTTTACAATTGACAGCCCACAATCTTGGGAAAATGGACAACAAGAAATATCATCCATGATGAAAGAAATAAAGATAACACAAAAAGAAATAAGAGACTAAACATAAAACCTAGATTTCGGGAAAAAGCACGGACCAAATGAAATTGCAAATTGGATACTGAAAGAGCGTATAGACCAACTGACAGATAAACTTTACAAGGTAATTGACTTCTCACTCAAAGAGGGAAAGGTACTGCAAGATTGGAAAGATGCAAACATAGTACCAATATATAAAGGAGGAATTAGGGAAAATCCTACAAGTTTCAGGCCGGTATCCCTTACAAGCACAATAGAAAAAATATACGAAAATGTCATCAGGAACAAATGGACCAAACACTTGGAAGAAAACAAAATAATAAATCCCAAACAATTTGGCTTTAGAAGTGAAAGATCGTGCACCACAAACCTAATCTGCTTTTACTAGAGATTAATTGAGATAATACAAGAAAGAGATGGATGGGCAGATTGCGCCTTCTTGGGTTTGCAGAAGGCTTTCGAGAAAGTACCACACAAAAAGTTAATAAGAAAAATTGAAATAATAGGAGAAATTCAAGGTAAACTGTTGGAATGAATGAAGAATTTCTTATCTGGGAGAAAAATGAGTGATACTTAGAGACAAATGTGGGTAAAAGTAAGGTGATGAGATGTACAAGGGTGAAAGTGGCAGTGGACTGGAAGTGAACATTAAGAGAGAGCGACTGGAGGAAGTGGATAGTTTTAGATACTTGGGTGCAAGTGTAGCAGGAAAAGGTGGAGTGAAGGTGGAGGTAGAATGTAGATTGAGAGAAGCGAGTAAATGCCTTGGTGGATTAAAGAGTGTAATGAGGAATAGACATTTGGGAATGGATGCGAAGAGGAGACTGTATGAAGGAGTGATTGTGCCAACAGCACTGTATGGGGCAGAAACGTGGAACATAAGAGAAGAAGAGAGAAGGAGTTTGAATGTGTGTGAGATGAGGTGTCTGAGAAGTATGGTGGGGGTTACTAGGCTAGATAGAGTGAGAAATGAGGAGGTGAGGAGGAGAACAGGGGTGAAAAAGGATTTGGGAGATAGGGTTGATGAAAGAATATTAGGATGGTTTGGACACATGGAAAGAATGAGTGAAGAAAGACTAGTAAAAGAAGTATGGAGGCGGATGTGGAGGGAGTGAACATGAGGGGACGTCCTAGGATGAGGTGGATGGATGGGGTGAAGGGGGCTTTGGGGAAGAGGGGAATGTCTGTTGAGGAAGGAAGGGAGAGGACGGAAGACAGAGGTGAGTGGAGAATGGTTGTATATGGATGATGTGTGATTGCATGAGGAGGAATGGGTGGGGGGTGGGGGGTGGGGGGTAGTATGTGTGAGTAAATTTTGACGCAGCCCGAAGGGATTTCTCCCCGTCCTCTCCTTATATGCAAGGGGGGACGGAGAGGGGGGGTCGCCGATTAAATGAAGCGGCCTTGCTGTGGATGTGCTGTGTCTTGCGACACTGCTTCTGACCCAGGGCGGTGGGCAAGGTGCAGGGATGACCCGTCATCCAGGAGGTGCTCAGATGAGAGGGAGGGTGGGAGGGGTGTGGAGTGTATTTAGGGATGAAATGGGTGGGAGTGTTTTTATGCCTTTCCCTTTTTGGCTACCTCCCTTGAAAGGGGGAAAAAGCCTTGGTATATGTATGTATGTACTTAGAGACAAAAATTCGAACTGGGAAGATGTGAAAAGTGGCGTCCCACAAGGCTCTGTTTTGGCTCCTTTAATGTTTGCCATATACATAAATGATATGGATGAGGGAGTGAATTGTTACATGAAGTTTTTTGCTGACGATGCCAAATTACTCAAGAGAGTAAGAACAGAAGAAGATTGCAGATCACTGCAAGATGACCCAGACAAAATATGGATGAACTTCAACATTAAAAAATGTAGCATAATGGAATTTGGAAGAAGTAAAAATAGAGTTTTGGGACAATATAAAAATGGAAATAAAGAAGTAAAAAAAGTCGACTCAGAAAGGAACCTAGGAGTAATCATCTCAAGTGACTTGAGACCTGATAAACATATAAGTAAATTATTTGGAGAGACTTATAAATTATTAAGATCAATGAAAGTGGCCTTCGACTGCATAGATGAGGAGATGGTTAAAAAAATAGTTGTTACACTGATAAGACCGAAAATAGAATATGCTGTAACAACGTGGGTACCAAGCACAAAGAAGAATATAAGAAAATTAGAAAGAATCTAAAGAGCAGTGACAAAAATGGCATCTACACTGTCAAATTTGACATATGAACAAAGATTGGAGAAATTACATTTGTCAACACTAGAACAGAGAAGGGAAAGAGATGATTTGTTGACCATTTTCAGGATTATGAAAGGGATGGAAATTCTCGATAGACACGACTTATTAAAGTGGGAAAGAAGAGAAACAAGAGGACATGAAAAGAAACTAAAGAAAGACAGTTGCAGAAGAGGCCTGAAAAAAAGCTTCCCACATAGAGTGATCAATGTCTGGAACAAACTGAACAGTGAATGCCAGAACTATACACGATTTTAAGAATAAACTGGATGTACAGAGATACGAAAACGGGCCACTACGAGAATATCTCTCGTCCCGTAAAATACAACTAGGTAAATACAACTAGGTAAATACAACTAGGTAAATACACACACACACACACACACACACACACACACACACACACACACACACACACACACACACACACACACACACACACACACACACACACACACACACACACACACACACACACACACACACACACACACACACACACACACACACACACACACACACACACACACACACACACACACACACACACACACACACACACACACACACACACACACACACACACACACACACACACACATACACACGCCCGCGCGTACGCATAGGACGGCTTGTTTGCTTTAAATTTTGGGGTAGTTGACAAGGATCGCTCACTACCTCACAATGCAAATTTCAGTAGCTTACCTTGTTAACTTCTCTTAACTTCTTGTCATACTTGTTGGAGTACATGTCCTCGCCACATATATTTTTTTTTATCTTTTTCACTCTTATATTCTAATTTTTATATATTTCAGTCACCGTTTCATTTCTTGTTTTGTCTTCTTATTTCCTGTCCTACCACCTAATTCTTCTTCCTTTACAATTAACATCGAAACACTCTTCGCCTATCATAACAATCTAACTTTCCAATAAAATCATTTTATATCTACTGTTTCTATTTGATTCTCCTACACTTTTCAAAATCTCATCATCAATACAGCTCAGGTATAGAAAGTGTGGCTAAGCCTCGAGATTTTAATCTTTCTTCACATATCCTAGGTCCTGCTATCTTTTTCTTTTGATTAATTTTCTTCTTTGTTTAGTGATTAACTGCATTAAGTAACAGCAATATAATCTGATCCTGGGTTAACCTAAATTTTAAATTACCATTTAAAAAATTCTATATATTTTTTTCTGAGGCTAAATAAAATAAAGATATTATCTAGCCTTTCTCTACCCCAAAAAATATATAAATTAAATAAATCCATACCATCTTCCCTCTGGGTGAGTTGCTCTCCTGAAGATCAATAAGAAAGGTTCTGTCATTTCTTCGTGCAAAAGTAACAAGTCAAGCGAGAAGATCAAAACACTTCGTCTCCTCTGGACCGTGGCTTAATCACATCTTAAGTATTTTTCATAGATCTCAACCGCTTCCTTACCATTACATACACTCCCATTCCAACCGCAATGGACTCTTTTCTACTTTATGTCACACTTTCTCTGAATCCACGAAGACCATATAACCAAACAGACTTCCTTTTCTCCAGGAAGTTGGCATTAATTTGATTGTACTATATTTGTGTTAGCTTTTACGTAGGTTAGCGTGTTTGCTTATGGATGTAAACGTTTGTGAGTGTGTTTATGGGTGTATGTGTGTATATGTGTGAGTGTGTGTGTGTGTGTGTGTGTGTGTGTGTGTGTGTGTGTGTGTGTGTGTGTGTGTGTGTGTGTGTGTGTGTGTGTGTGTGTGTGTGTGTATGTAAGTGCACGTATGTATGTGTATGTATATGTGTCTGTGTATAGCTATATGTATGTGTCTGTGTATGTATGTGTGTGTTTGAGTGTGCGTGTATGTGTGTGCGTGTGTGTGTATGTGTGCCTGTGTGTGTGATTCATTAGGGTCTTGCATTACGTATTGGGCTCGTGATCGACAGTTATTAACCTCCCGGATGAGAGCTCAGAGCTCGTATGACCGATCTATGGGAAATACTGTCACCTTACACGCACCCCCCCCAACTCCCCTCCCACGAGAGCTGAAGTACCACCCCACAGCGCAGCGATACTGAAATTATTTCAGCCCTGGGCGGGAATCGAACCCTGTGTGTGTGTGTGTGTGTGTGTGTGTGTGTGTGTGTGTGTGTGTGTGTGTGTGTGTGTGTGTGTGTGTGTGTGTGTGTGTGTGTGTGTGTGTGTGTGTGTGTGTGTATTTACCTAGCTGTATTTTGCGGGAAGGGGGACTACGCTCGTGGTGTCCCGCCCTTGTATGTCGCAGTGACTAGTTTGCTCTTAAACTCATGAATGGTTTTTGCGTACACTATTTCATTGTCCAAGTGTCTACCACTCTATGTGGAACATTTTTTTTGTCAGATCTCTTCTATAGCTATGTTTTTTTCTTTTCCATGTCCTCTTGTGCTTCTCTTGTCTCAGTTTAACAAGTCCTTTCTATCGAGTATTTCTGTGGCCTTCATGATTGTGTAGATGGTCAGTAGGTCACCTCTCT
>NC_134807.1:31035214-31037714 GCF_046742065.1 Oratosquilla oratoria
GGTTTATAAAATTAGCAGGAGCGGTAAGTACTCTGATTGTCAAGGAGGTAAAAAGGACAATTGAGAACGGAGGGAGAAGTGACATAGTCGGAGTCGGGTAGAGGACGGATGAGAGTATAGAAGGAGGGGAACACGGCAAGGATGGATTATATAAGCTGTTAATTTTCTGAAACTGTATGTACTTTGAGAATGTCCTGGTAAGGACGAAACGTCAGTGAATAAAACTCCAACTGTTCTTTGTGTTTAACTCACACCACCCTTCCACTCATTTGTCTTACATACTTCAATATATATATATATATATATACATATATATATACATATATATATTCATATATATATGCATATATACATATATATACACATATATATACATATACATATATATGTATATTATATATATATACATATATATATGTATGTATATATATGTATACATATATATATGTATATATACATATATATGTATGTATATATATGAATATATATATATATATATAAATTATATATAATATATCCACATGTATATATACATATATGTATATATACATATATATATATATATAATATATATATATATATATATATATATATATATATGCGTGCATTATTAAAATCGACAGCATTAGTGAGGTTGTTGATCTTCTTGTGGGTATTCTCCAGTTTTCTAACCAATATTCTGCCATTTGGAGGGTGGGCATAGACCAAGTTGCCAAAATGATTCATTTTGTGTATATGAATTTATTTGTAGAACCGGGAACTGTGTAGCCCGTTATACAGCATATATTGGTTTTACTAGATGTAATCTCAGTAGGAGAATAACTATGCATTTGCAAAATGGGGCTATAAAACATCATGTAATGAAATACCATAACCTAACAGCCACCCGTGAATACCTAGTTTCAAACACTATGATTATAGCAAGCAATAGGGATGTACATAAACTTAAGCTTCTAGAAGCTATGTTTATCAGGAAATGTAGTCCTATTATTAATATCCAAAGCAACATGACTTCTGTCATTGCTTTGTTTAGCAGTACAGCCAAGCTACTACCGAGCGCGACCTCTCTCCGAAACCTCCCCACTCCACCTCCTCCCACCCACTCCTTCCATCCTCCCCCTAACCGACCCCGCAACCCCCTAACCCCCCAACCCTCTTCTTCACGTATTAACGAGATACCACCCCCGCCCTCTAATCCGCCCTCCACCACCACCCAAGCCGGCTAGGTGCGTATATATATGTCACCGAACGAAGTTTTTCTTCGTCATTTCATTGGACCTTTTAACTTTTGTAAGTAGCGGTCCCCATCAGCCCATGTATAGTGTTAGAATGTGTGATTTTGCGCATTTATTGATATTTATTTCTATATTTGTATAATTGTTTAGATTTACATGTTGTTTTCTTTATTTCTGTACGTCTATATTATCTATGCTACAGAATTTCCTGAAGATGTCTCTTTGTTAGACGAAACGTTAAAATAAATGAATCATTTTGGCAACTTGGTCTATGCCCACCCTCCAAATGGCAGAATATTGGTTAGAAAACTGGAGAATACCCACAAGAAGATCAACAACCTCACTATCGCTGTCGATTTTAATAATGCATGCATACAAGAGAATCTGCTCCCCAGATATTCATATATATATATATATATGTATATATATATACATATATATATATATATACATATATATATATGTACATATATTTATATATACATATATATATACATATATATGTATATATATATACATATATATATATATAGTCACAATGTACCAGTATATATATATATATATATATATATATATATATATATATATATATGTGTGTATATATATATATATATATGTATATATATATATATATATATATATATATATATATATATATATATGTATATATGATGTAAGCGGAATAGGAAACACAGGAGTCTTAGTCTTGAGTTTATTCCTGACTAGTTTCGCAGGTATGCTTTTTCAAAGGAATATGTGTACAAACGGGCTGTGGGCATTATATACATGGGGTGGACCTCACCACCTCTCCGAGTTACCATAGTTGGTGGCGAATGTGAACATCACATTGTGGCTCACGTAACAATGAAGACATTTTTACAATTAAATATGATAACACTAATACCAAAGAAATTATTAATAGAAAATATAACAATAGTAATGATAACGATGAAGATAAATATTTAAATAATAATATTAACAATAATAACAAAAATGATATTAGCAATACAGTAAATAATAACAATAAAATAAAAGTAATAATAATAAAAGTAATAATAATAAAAACAATAATAAAAAATAAAAATAAAAATGATAATACTAATAACCAAGAAATAAAAATTATTAATAGTAATTATGACAATAATAGTGAAAACAATGATAATAAAAACGAAAAATTAATTAAATATTTAAATAGTAACAATAATAATAACAATAATAATAATAAAGATAATGAAAGTAATAATAATAATGATGGTAATAATAAA
>NC_134807.1:31045214-31052714 GCF_046742065.1 Oratosquilla oratoria
CTCTATCTCCCAACTCCCTTTCCACCCCTGTTCTCTTCCTCACCTCCTCATTTCTCACTCTATCTAGCCTAGTAACCCCCATCATAATTCTCAGACACCTCATCTCAAACACATTCAAACTCCTTCTCTCTTCCTCTCTTATGTTCCATGTTTCTGCCCCATACAGTGCTGTTGGCACAATCACTCCTCCATACAGTCTCCTCTTAGCATCCATTCCCAAATGTCTATTCCTCATTACACTCTTCAATCCACCAAGGCATTTATTTGCTTCTCTCAGTCTACATTCTACCTCCACATTCACTCCACCTTTTCCTGCCACATTTGTACCCAAGTATCTAAAACTATCCACTTCCTCCAATCGCTCTCCCTTAATGCTCACTTCCAGTCTACTGCCACTTTCACCCCTTGTACATCTCATCACCTTACTTTATATATATACATATATATATATATATGTATACATATATATATGTATATATATATATATATATATATATATATATATAAGATATGTGGGTGTGTGTGTGTGTGTGTGTGTGTGTGTGTGTGTGTGTGTGTGTGTGTGTGTGTGTGTGTGTGTGTGTGTGTGTGTGTGTATGCGTGCGTGTGTGTGTGTGTGTGCGTGTGCGCGCGCGCGTGTGTGTGTGTGTGTGTGTGTGTGTGTGTGTGTGTGTGTGTGTGTGTGTGTGTGTGTGTGTGTGTGTGTGTGTTTGTGTGTGTGTAAGTAATCATATATAATCATATATATTTATGCACTCACAACATAACTTCTCCGCATATTTATTTAGTCCCCATAAATCTACGTGGTCATCACATATCTCATATGTTCTGCACCACAGTGAAAATATCCAAGTCATCTGCAGACTCTGTGTAGGTGACTAAATTCCCCTCCTATCCTGATGATTGAGGTGGTCTTCCTTGTTTGGTACTCTCTGAGCAAAATAAAATCCAAAGTTTTTTTAATTTGTTTATGAAAATTGTCTCGTGTACTTTACCCGTTCCCGATCCAATTGCGATTTAGATTTCATTTTTCTATCCCTATTTTCATGGTTCCTGTTTTTCTGAATTCAGTAACTGCCTGCCTCTTCTTCTTAGGATACAACCAAACACTAAACCCAAACAAACGGGTAACCTTTCTCTACGCAGTTACATTTTGCACGAGTCAACCAATAAGCTCTATCTTTTTTTCCACTGAGATGCTCCGGCATTTCCTTCCACCCAATGCTTTTCCATCTGCATAGGACTTGGCTCTTTCAAAAGGAAATTTCATGATATTTCTCTTACCTCAGCGTTTGGCCTCAAATTGTTATGGTCTTCGTTCTCCCCTTCCAAGAATGGCCCTCTACGAGGACTTAAGATTCTTTGACCTTTTCCCCACTTCTGAAATTTGTAGAGGAAGAAAATATACCTTCACTTATTATATGTACGCTTCTTACTTATGCAATCTCTGCATAGTTATCTAGCTTCGCATATATCTCTCTTCTATCTACTTACCTTCTCGTGCTCATAACAGTTGCTTGAATGAGTTCATTTTGCATGTCTGTGTGATGCTATTGTTGATACGATGAACACCTTCATGCAACCGTGTTGACATAGCCACGCGGCCCAGCGAAGTTGATTTCCCACGCACATGAGGCGACCTAGTCCAGTACTTTAACTCATCTATATTCATATCCTTGTGTACACATCACCCCGTCCACGATTAGGGAAGTCTGGCAGTGACAATATGTTCTTTAAGAATTTTAGAATTTCACCCATTCACCCTTACGTGGCCCTGGTTTTGTTGTTCTTTGAATTAACCAGATTTCTTTTATCATTTTGTTATCACACCCACACAAACAGACCGTCAGCCTTGCTTCTGCAAACACAAGCTTTTGTGGGAAAGCCTCACACTTGAGACAAGAGCCAGACAAATGTGATTATTTTACTCTGGGAAGAAGTCAAAGCCCACCCTATCCTCTGACGATGAAACATATACGTCTGCCGTTACCAAGGTCTTCTCTTTTTTCGATCGCATCCCTTGTGATAGTTGCGGTGATGGTGGTGATGGTGATGGTGTTCCAAGAGCTTCTCGAGGAAAGGAAACAGGAAAGGTTTCATAGGTTGTGCGCCGCCATTTCGTTCATTTCTGGAGATACGGGATGGAATAGCTGAGCGCCGTCGAAGACAAACATGGAAGGTAATCCGCGGACAAATACGGCCCGGCTCTTGCACACACAAACCTTCTGCGCTCTAGACTCCGCGCAGCCAAATCCCCAAGCAACCTTAATGACGTCAGTGTTGACACGGCCCTCCCACAGCCTACCCCTCTATACTCCACATATCCCCTCCATTCTCTATATTTTGCTCACTCACCTGCGGTCTCGCTCTTTGCTGGAGGAACTAGTATGTGTACAGTAGTTTGGAAAGCGAGGACGAAGGAAAGAAGGAAAAAAGAAAAAAGAAAGCGAGGAAGAATCGGAACGATGGAGCACTGTGGCGCATATGGAAGAACAAGAAAGTGTGAGACCTTCTGGCTTATATCTAGACCATCTGAAAGAGAGAAAGAGAGAGAGAGAGAGAGAGAGAGAGAGAGAGAGAGAGAGAGAGAGAGAGAGAGAGAGAGAGAGAGAGAGAGAGAGAGAATGAATTCATGTAAAATTGGGTTAACGCACGGACTCTAGTGGTAAGAGAGAGACTAATCAGAACAAATCAATGGGAGCAGAAAAGAGAAGGATCACGTCACGTGATGCAAAGAAAATGAGAACCAGGAGGGCAAGGGAGTACAGGGGAGAGGAGGGCAAGGGAAGGGAGGAGGGGGAAGGGAAAGGAGGAGCGGGAAGGGAAGGAAGGGGAGAGAATGGGACTACATAAAGTCAGGGCGTACCAGAACGTGCCGGGGCTCGTGAACATTGAAATATTTGACTCATACCAACTGTAGGAGACAAAGATAGAGTGTATTATAGAAAATAAAAGGTGAATATTAAGAATTAGACGTGAGGGGCGTGCAGGGGTGATGGGAGGAGAGAGAGGGTAGGTCAACGGTTCTTCATTCGTAAACACAAGGCTTCATCTATGCACCTGAAATCTGCATTGCTTAATAATCTATTGTTATGACCACGTTAACCCGGAAGTGTGTGCGTGTGTGTGCGTGTGTGTGTGTGTGTGTGTGTGTGTGTGTGTGTGTGTGTGTGTGTGTGTGTGTGTGTGTGTGTGTGTGTGTGTGTGTGTGTGTGTGTGTGTGTGTGTGTGTGTGTGCGTGCGTGTGTGTGTGTGTGTGGTGAGGGCTAAGTCATAGAGAGGAGGAAGAGGAGGACGAGGAGTTGGAGGAGGAGGAGGAGGAGGAGGAGGAGGAATAATAGGAGTTGATAAGAGGAGATATGGAATTGCTGGTTTGTGTTTAGGTTAGGAAAATTATTTTATATTTTTTTAAGTAGAATTTAAAGAATAAGAATTCTATTAACGAGGCTAAAAGGGTCAGGTATTATATAATAATAAATCTATGGCTCAGGTTCTAAGCATGTTGAAAGTGAGACAAGATGATGAAGGGTTTGAGTCCTTGGAAAATTTACTTTGGTTAAACGAGTGTTTTCAAAAAAAAAAAAAAAAAAAAAAAAAAAAAAAAATGTAGAATAAAAAATATATATATATATATATATATATATATATATATATATATATATATATATATATATATATATATATATTTCCTTTACCTCCCATAACCTAAAAAAATATATATGGTAATAGAATTAAATCTGTAAAGCAAGCTGTTCTAGTCGAGAGATTATCTTGTATCAAGTTAGGTTAGATTAGTTTGAGTTCGATTAGGCTAGCTTTTTTAGGTAAAGCTGGGCCAGATTAAGTTAGGTTACGTTTAATGAGAATAGATTAAAATAGCTTAGGTCATGTTTAGCTAGGCTAGGCTCGGCTAGGTTAAGGTAGGCTAGGTTAGGTTAGGTAAGATTAGGCTAGGTTAAGCTAGGCTAGGCTAGGTTAAGCTAGGCTAGGCTAGGTTAAGCTAGGCTAGGCTAGGTTAGATTAGGTTAGGTTAGGTTAGGTTAGGTTAGGTTAGGTTAGGTTAGGTTAGGTTAGGTTAGGTTAGGTTAGGTTAAGTTAGGTTAGGTTTGGTTAGGTTAGGTTTGGTTAAATTAGATTAGATTAGGTTAGGTTAGGTTAGATTAGGTTAAGTTAGGTTTGGTTAGGTTAGATTAGATTAGGTAAGGTTACACTAGGTAAGGTAAGGCATTGTAAGGTAAGATAAGACAAGATAAGATAAGATAAGATAAGATAAGATAAGATAAGATAAGATAAGATAAGATAAGGTTAGATTAAGTTAGAATAAGTTACGTAGGATTATACAGTATCTTTTCTTTTAAGTATTGTTGTCCTGATTTACCCTCACCGAACACCAGAAGTGTCAGTTTATTTTCACGATAAAGATAATGAGCCCTTTTCCCAAAAATTCAATTGGTAGGAGAAGAGAGACATACACTTCTGGCAACACTCTCATATATATGGTAATATCTTCAAATGTTTTGCTCTCGTCCATAACAACGCTATTGCCCTCCTTAATATATATTCAAATTCTTTTAGCTCACCTGGAAAAATTACCATAAATTTGTTTTTGTTTTTTGAAGAGGGAAGAAAGAATCAAACAATAGAAATAGAGGGTGGGGGAGAGAGAGACAGAGAGAGAGAGAGAGAGAGAGAGAGAGAGAGAGAGAGAGAGAGAGAGAGAGAGAGAGAGAGAGAGAGAGAGCGAGAGCGAGAGAGCTAGAGATAGAGCTAGAGATAGAGACAAAGATAGGAGACAGAGAAACATAAATACATACATACATATATATATATATATATATATTACACACAGGAACACCACAGTCGGAGAAAGAATAAACTTCGAATAAAGAAAAATCCTATATTTCGTCTATCAACTGTAGCCCTCTTCAGGAAAGTACATAAGATAGAGAACAGAGGGGACTTATAAACTACAGTAAGAAGAGATGTGGACAGTTGACCTCACTCAGGCGCGGGGCAAACTGGGGTGGCGGAGGAGGGAGGAGGTGAGGAGAGGGGAGGATGTAGTGTCCGCATCAACTTGGCTACTGCTGCGCGTGAGATAATGTCAGGTGTCCACTGCCCTTTAGAAATATTAATATTAGGGCATTCCTCAATTAATGCTGATTCGACTATTTTCCTCCTGAAACCGCAGTGGGACTTGAACACTAATCTGGCCTTACCCCAGTCGAAAGAATGATTCTTATTTTTGACATGAAGAAATACAGCCGAATTTTCTTGCCCATACCTAATTGACCTTTTATGTTCTGCCAATCTAGTGTTCAGGTCTCTCCCGGTTTGACCCAAGTAAACCAAATCACAATCTTTGCAGGGCTACAGTTGATAGCCGAAATATAGGATTTTTCTTTATTCGAAGTTTATTCTTTCTCCGACTGTGGGTTCCTGTGTGTAATTTACAAATGTGCTACTACATTTCTGTTTAGAAATATACATACATATATACATACATATATACATATATATATACATACATATATATATATACATATATATATACATATATACATACATACATGCATGGGTGCATGCATACATACATACATACAGTGCATACATACAAACACACACACACAAACACACACACACACACACACACACACACACACACACACACACACACACACACACACACACACACACACACACACACACACACACACACACACACACACACACACACACATACAC
This sequence comes from Oratosquilla oratoria, assembly GCF_046742065.1. Lineage (NCBI taxonomy): Eukaryota > Metazoa > Arthropoda > Malacostraca > Stomatopoda > Squillidae > Oratosquilla > Oratosquilla oratoria. The sequence continues at coordinate 31,050,960 of NC_134807.1, forward strand.
ACACACACACACACACACACACACACACACATATATATATATATATATTTATATATATATATACACATAATATATATATATTCTACCGCTGGAACAAAATATTGGTCTCATTTTATTTGAACGAACTGCAGGAGGCTTTATTTATAAAAAAGACACATTATCTGAAGCATTTTGGGCATGTCAGCCAACTATTCAGTACAATTCTTAAAAAAAGAAAAAAAAGTCAGCATTTAAAATCTACCCCTATACTTCTATCCCACGTGAATGTTGGGGACCGTAATTTAATCAAGAAAATAGCCCCAGAATGGGAGCTCACTTGTATGTTGATGTCTCACCCACCATTCCTCCACTCCTTCGAGGGACTCGTCCGTTCCTGGTGGTGCTCTTCAGGCCATTAGCCACAAATCACGAGAATTCCTGTCTCAGTGTTTCCCTGTGCAAATTAGTCGAGTCCTCTCCCCCGAAAACGCCCCCGCACGGAAGTGGTAACATGTGAATAATGTGTGTGCGTGTGTGCGTGTGTGTGTGTGTGTGTGTGTGTGTCTGTCTGTGTGTGTGTGTGTGTGTGTGTGTGTGTGTGTGTGTGTGTGTGTGTGTTGTGTATGTGTGTGTGTGTGTGTGTGTGTGTGTGTGTGTGTGTGTGTGTGTGTGTGTGTGTGTGTGTGTGTGTGTGTGTGTGCATGTATGTGTACATATGTGTGTATGTGTGTGTGTGTGTATGTGTGTTTTTTCTTGTGTGTGTTTGTGTGTATATGTTTGTCTTCTTCTGTGTGGTTGTCCATCAACACACACACACACACACACACACACACACACACACACACACACACACACACACACACACACACACACACACACACACACACACACACACACACATATATATACACACACACACACACACACACGCATATATATATATATATATATATATATATATATATATATATATATATATATACATACATTCGTAAAGAGCTAGAGTCCAGGAACGATTGTATAGAGGAAGAAAGTAAGTTTATTCCTACGTTTCGAACCATGTCCGGGGATCGTCTTCAGGAATATATAGACATAGCAAAGGGAATCAATATAAAGAGGCATGTGTGCCCCCTGGGTAAAAGTCAAAGTTCTACACCTATAGGAGGAACAACAAATCACTGCCGAGTCGGGTGCCTTCTGTACAGAATGTTCCTAGTGCCCTCGTAAATAACGTTAGCCTGATCACTTGCCCAAGCTTCTATAAATAGCCTCACCGGTAAAGGTGTGAGGCTATTTTAAGAAATTTGGGGAAGGAACTAGACTAGAGGTAATAGATGCGTCAAATTTAACCCCATTTACGAGGGCACTAGGAACAGGGGGGGCAGAGGACACCTGGCCCGGCAGTGATTTGTTGTTCCTCCTATAGGTGGTGCAGCAGTTTGTCTTCCTCACCCCATCTCTCCTCGTGATGGTATCATTTCTGGGCTTGGTAATTGTCTTTTTGCTTGTGTTCGGACCACGTCCCGTATTTTTGTTTTTTAAGGTGGACAATGTACTACAATACACTAGGTAGGGGATTTTGTCTCCCTGGTTTGTTCATTTATTGATATTTATACGCTATTTCTCCTTTTTATGTGAATGTTTATCTACTTTATTGAACTATCTTGTCTCTTGTGTCTTTGTATTTATTTATTCCTATATATTTAGTTTTATGGATTATGTATATAAGGGTATATGTTTGAGTCTATGTGTATTTTATTGATATGGGTTTTTTGT
>NC_134807.1:31115667-31120667 GCF_046742065.1 Oratosquilla oratoria
TGTCATAAAGTATTTTCTCACAATCCCTCTTCTTTTCCCTGCACCATTTACTTCTGATCATCAGGGTTTCATGGGTGTCTGTTGTCAGCTTCCCCCACACATCCTTGAAGTTTCTGAACCAGGGATTCTCTAGACTCTTCACCTTGTCAAACGGCTTTTTCCAGACTTCTCTGACTAGTGCTGCCAGGATGTGGTGTCTGTACGTCAGGTAAAACACCTTAGTGATCAGCTTTCCCTCAAGCAGTTTGGCTGCTCTCCTGTGTACTCAACCCTTACTGGATATAGTGTCAAAAACAAGGGCAGTTATGACACCTGTAAACCCCCACATCTCCAATAAGTTCATTGATGTATCAGCTTGAGCTGTCCATGTTGAGCTGTCGATGACAGGCACTCCCAGTAACTTCCCTTCGGGATAGGCAGGTGGTCCAGACAGGAGCACAGCTAAATTCTTTGAGGTGGTCCCAGGTTCACTACCCAGGACGTCTCTGAGTATCTTCCAATCCCAGTGTAGAGCAGCAAGCAGGAGGAGGGTCCTCACTGAACTCCGCCATGTAGCTCTGGCTGAAATTGTACCTGGACAGCATTTTGTTACAACGTGTTGTTAATCTAGAAAATTTCAACTTATCCAGATCAGTCCAAATAGTTTTCAAGGTGGTAGAAACTAGGGCTGTAACTTGATTGTCAGGCAAGCTAAGACAATCAGCTGTATTGCAGATGGTATTACATTCCATGACTCTCCCGGGGAATGTTTAAGTCACGGTGTCTTCATGATAAGAACATCCAGAACGAGGCTAATGGTAATCCATATCCTCTGTGTTAGCATCACTCTCACTGGAATCAACACAGGTAATGTCATTCACACGAGTAACTGCCTCTTGTTTTGCTGCAGCTGCAAAATAATACAATGTGGTTAGCATGTAAAAATTCCAACTTGTGATATTCAAAAGTATGATTGGTAAAATTATTAAAGTATTATTACCTTGTTCTTGCCTATGCAGTTGCTTCTCAGTCCGACTTACTTGTTGCTGGGATCTTGTCTCAAAGATCTTATGACCCGACATGCGACCTTTCCTCTCAGTCCTCTGGTCATGGTATAGCCTGACGTCCTCATCTTTCTTCTCCCTGAATAACAGTATGTTACGCTCTATATTCTGGACAGTATCTGGAGCTCCTATGTCGAACAAGCTGTTCAATTCCAAGACAAATCAACTCCTCTTTCCTCCAGGATCACTTGATCTTCCTTTACTTTTCATCAGTGTTCTGTGTTTGTCAGGGAATTTCACAAAGAGCTTCATGCAGTTCTGTCTGGTCATTGTCTTGATCCTAGCCATCTGCCAGAATGGAATAATAGCTTCAACCGTTTCATAGGTAAGGTCTTGAACCATTGGTTTCCCTGTATTTCCTGCTAAACAAAGGATTAAAAAGGATTACTACAGTAGTAGTATGCCGACTGGAGGCCTCTCCGGTCCATAACTAGGTCGGATGCGAAAAAATTACAACAATGATAAATGAATGAATAAAAATGATAATAATATAAATAAGATAAATAAAATGTATATGTAAATAGGTTAAATTAAATAATAAAGAAACAGATAAATAGTGATTGATAATAAATGTACAGATAAAGAATAATAAACAATAATCAAGTAGATAATAATAAACAGACAAATAATAACAAACAAATAAACAAATAATATAAAACAAATACCAGGCATTAGAGTATATTACTTAGGTATTTATCTAAACGAATGTTAAAGCTTCGAACTGAAGCTGTTTTTATTCACTTCCAAATTAAATCTATTTAGTGATAGTTTGAGACCATTATTTCTTGTTGGATTCTCATTCAGTGTGAAAATTATGTCACCTTTGATGTATCAAGTCACCTCTGAATCTACGCTTTTTTAGGAAAAATAGATATATTTTAGTCGAATTTCGTATGATTGATTTTTTATATTTGTAATCAGTTTTGTGGCTCGCAGTTGTACTTTTTCCAATCTGTCAATGCCGTTAATGAGATTCGGTGACCATACGGAAACAGCAGATTCTAAATGTGGACGAACTAATGATTCATATAACTAGTTAATGAGAGATGGACTTTTGAAATCAAAAGATCTCGCAATCAGTCCCAGAAACTTATTTGCTTTCTCAGAGGCTGAAATACACTGCTTAGATGATTTGAGATCGTTACTGATAAGTACGCTGAGATCCTTTTCACCATCCACTTTTGTTACCGAATTTCCAGATAACTTGTAATTGTACTTACTGTTATTTTTACCTATGTGCACAAACTTTCATTTACTTGTGTTGAATTTCATTAGCCACTCTTCAGACCATTGCTGTAGTTTCTCTAAGTCTTTTTGAATATCTAATTGGTTTAAGGGATCATTTGCCATTCCGCACAGTTCTGTATCATTAGTATATTTGGAGACAATAGATTTAAGTCCATGGCCTATATAATTTACATATACTATGATTAGAAGTGGAACAAGAATGGAACACTGAAGGAGCTCCACTCATAATATTTTTCCATCTAAAAGTTTTGCCATTTAAAACAGCTCTCTGTTTTCGACTGTTTAAACAATTACTAGTCCAACTTAGTAGGCTACCACTCATTCCTTGTGAAGCTAATTTGGTAAGTAGTCTTTCGTGGGGGGCGGTTTTAAAAGCTTTTGCGAATGTTAGGTATATTAGATCTATATTGCTTCTTTTGTCATAATTCGAGATGACTGTGCTGTAGAATTCAAGTAGGTTAGTCACGCAAGAACGTTTCCGTTTGAATCCATGCTGGCGATTATTGATCAAACAGTTACTTTCTAAATTATGTTTAATAGCACCTCTGATAATAGTTTCAATTTTTTCCTACAATTGAAGTCAAGCTTATAGGCCTGTAGTTATTTATTTTCCTTTTGTCACCTTTTTGAATATGGGAGTAACGTTAGCTAGCTTCCATTCTCTTGGGACATATCCGGATATGATGGGTTTCTTGAAAATAATTTCTAATGGAACAGTCATCTCATTTTTCATTTCCTTTAAGATTCATGGATGCCAACCGTCAGGCTCTGGTATTTTATTAACTTTGAGTTTTTCTATGCACCTTTTAACTTTTTTCTTTTATTAGATTTACCGTAATGAATAAATTCACCCTATACTCTCCACAAGTTTCAGTTTGGAGTTCACTCTGAGGTGAATACTGAGCTAAAACAGTTGTTTAAAATATCACACATTCCTTTATTTGAATATTCAAATTAACAGTCAGCAGATAATAGTGGGCCAATGAGATTCCTAATAACCTTTTTTTTTCTCTAATGTAACTAAAGAATTCTTTGGGATTATCTTTGAATTTATCAGCGATATTCATTTCGTTTTTTTTTGTTTGTTTTTTTCTTCCCAACTCGGTAAACCGACCAGGAACATCGTGTTAGTATACAAATTGTTTTTCCTCAAAGAAATAATTAACAAATGTACTCTACCTTGTTCGGTAATATGATACCCGTACCGACTTGTCAACCATATGTCCTTCACTCAACAAGGAGGATAAAAGTTATGAAGCTTTCTTAGAGAGCGCCAAATCACGTATCAAGCCATTCAAAATTCTTGACTGGAACAGCTTAAAGCCATTATGGATAGCTTCCTGGGTTTGGACCAAGGTTCTGTGCTGGCCTTGTTTTTGTATTGTTCAGTATTGCCCAACATCATTAACAGGTTTATGTAAATATGAAATATGAAATTAAATGCTGAAATTATATATAAATTTTGATCTAAATTCAATTATAATTCAAACATTCATACAAAAACCATGCCTCTAAGTAAAAAAAAAATATATATAAAAATAAAGATTTTTAACAATTTCATATATTTTAAAATTCACGGAAAAAAAATCACAAATTCTAACTGCTGCTCTATGTAGAATAGATTCCGTTCTTCCATTTGGTACCTAATGTGTTGTTCTATGTTGGATAGATAAAAAATCATGGCACAGAATATGTTCACAAATGCCACAAAATTGACCCTTTTGATATGATAAATAGCAAAAACTTTAAGCCTTCATGCGACAATGCTTTTATACATCCTAAATAAAAATAGATATAACCTTTTAGTTTTTCAGGTCAAAAAGCATAGGAAAAGTATAGTAACGTATGAAAATATGAAAAAGCTTTTTGTAATAGGTCTACCCTACCATGTCTCTCAGTCATTTCATCTCAAACAATTTTTAACTCTTCCTCTCTTCCTCTCTTATGTCTCATGATTCTGCCCCATACAGTGCTGTCGGCACAATCACTCCTTCATAAACTCTCCTTTGAGCATCCGTTCCCAAATGGCTATTTCTCGTTAAACTTTATAATCCCTCTAGGCATTTACTTGCTTCTCTTAATCTAAATTTTACCCTCACCTCCACTCCCTTCCCCGCCACATTCACCAAGTACCTAAAGCTATCCACTTCCTCCAATCTCTCCTCCTTAATACTCACTTTTAATTTGCGGCCACATTTTTCCCTAGTGCATCTTGTCACCTTACTTTTACCAACATTTATCTTCAACTTCCTTCTTTCGCACACCTTCCTAAACTCTATCACTAACTTTCTTAATCCCTCCTCCAATCCTGCAATAAGCGTAGTGTCGTAGGAAAACAACAACTGCCTTATCTCCCACTTCTTCTCCATTACCTTTAAACAACCCTAATCCCCTGCTGATCCATGCAAACCCTACCTGTCCTAAACCCACACTATTCTTCATTAATTACTCCCTCTGTTTCTCTCCTAATCCTCTCAATTAACACCCTCCCATAAGCCTTCTCAACTACACTCAACAAACTGATCCCTCTGAAAGAACTACACACACATTTTTTCCCCCTTTTCCTTGTAAAGGGAAACTATACAGGCACTCCTCCAGTCCTCGGGCACTCTACCATTTTTTGACAAAAAGTAGACAACCTCACCAGCCAGTCCACCATCAGTGTACCTCCCATTTTTAGACAGTGCATGACACCCATCCAACCCAGGT
>NC_134807.1:31125667-31133167 GCF_046742065.1 Oratosquilla oratoria
CATACATACATATACCAAAGGCTTTTTCCCCTACACGGTGGGTAGCCAGAAAGAAAAAGGCTTATAAACCACTCCCACCCATTCCATATCCTATATATTCCATTCCCCTCCACCCTCCTCTCTCTCTCTTATCTTGGCACCACCTGGATGACGGGTCATCCCTGCATCCTGTCCACTGCTCTGGGTCAGAAGCAGTGTTGCAAGACACAACACATCAACAGCAAGGCTACTTCTTGAATTCGGCGACCCCCCCCCCTCTCCGTCCCCTCATGCAGAAAAGGTGAAGACGGGGAGAAATCCCTTCGGGCTGCGTTAATTTTTTTTCTTATACATACTTCATCACCCCCCCCATCCCCCACCCACTCCCCCTCATGCATGACAGCATCCTCTATACACATTCCTCTCCATTCACTCCATCTTCTGTCCTCTCCCGTCCTTCCTCCACAGACATTCCTCTTCTTTGTAATGCCCCTTTTACAATAAATGCTTTTGGGAATAAAAGGTGTAATGAGATATTGACATCTGGGAAGCGATTTTTTTTATGAAAGAGTGATTGCGCCGACAGCACTTTATGGGGCAGAAACATGGAACATAAGAGAGGGAGAATTTAAATGCGTTTCAGATGAAATGTCTGAGAAGTATAGTAGGGGATGCTAGGTTGGATAAAGTGAGAAACAAGGAGGTGAGGAGGAGAGTGGGGTTGGAGAAAAAGTTGGGAGATAAGACTGATGAAAGAGTATTGGGATGGTTTGGACACATGGAAAGGAAGAGTGAAGAATGATTTGCAAAAGAAGTGGGGAAGGCAGAGAGAAAGTGAACGTGAGGGGGCGACCGGTAATGAGATGGATGGATGGAGTAAAAGGGATGGTGATGAAGAAGGGGATGTTTGTTCAGGAAGGAAGAGAAAAGGCAGAAGATAGGAGTGAATGGATGATGGTTATATATGGATTATCCTGTGATGCATGGAGTGGACTGGGTGGGGAATGGGAGTGTTATGGAATGGTTATATGTGAATGATATTTTGACGCATCCCGAAAGTATTCCTCCCTATCTTCTTTTTATCTGCATGAAGGGACGGAGAGGGTGTCGACGATGAAATGAAGCGGCCTTGCCGTGGATGTGCTGTGGATGTGTTGTGGATGTGTTGTGGATGTGCTGCGTCTTGTTGCATTACTTATGACCCATGGTAATAGGAAAAATGCAGGTATGACCTGTCATCCTGGAGGAGGCAGAAAAGAGCAAGGGAGGGAGGGAGGGATGGTGAATACGAGTGGAGTGGGAGTGATGAAATGGGTGGGAGTTGAATTAAGAATTTTTATTTTGGTTACCTACATTGCAATGGGCAAAAGCCATTGGTGCATGCATGTACTTATATATTATATATATATATATATATATATATTATATATATATATATATAATATATATATATATACACACATATATATTGTATATATATATATATATATATGTATATACATATGATATATATATATATATATATTATATATATATATATGTATATATATATATATATATACATATGTATATATATATATATATATATGTATAATACATATATATATATATATATATCATATGTATATACATATATATATATATACATATATATTACAATATATATGTATATATATATATATATATATATATGTATGTACATATATATATGTATGTATATGCAATATTTACATATATATATATATAATATACATATATGTATATGTATATATATTATATATATATATATATATATATATATATTTATAAATATATATATACATATATATATATATATATATACATATATATATATATATATATATATATATATATATATATATATATGCGTAAGTAACCACTAGAAAAAAGTAAAATAACGAAACGAAGCAGAGCGCTTTCGTATGACTACATCTTCAGTGGTGATACAAAGAATGAATTACTCGTTTGTGAACACACGTTGCTTGTGTATTGATTCCATATATACATATATATATATATATATATGTATATATATATAATATATACATATATGTATATATTATATATATATATATATATATATATATATATATAGTAGAACATATGTTAGAATCAGAAATGGAGAGAGAGTGATAGGTCTGAGGTAAAGGTGGGACTTCGTCAGGGATGTGTTATGTCGCCTTGGCTGTTCAATTTATACATGGATGGGGTGGTGCGCGTGTTAAATGCATGGGTAGTGGTTCGGGGATTGGAGATGGTTAAAGAAAATAGAGAAAAGTGGGAGGTAAGCCAGTTGGTGTTTGCTGACGAAAGGACGGATTGAGGAAGTTAGTGACAGAGGTGTGCGAAAGAAGGATGCTGAAGATAAATGTGGGTAAAAGTAAGATGATAAGATGTACAAAGGGAGATAGTGACAGTAGACTGGAAGTAAATATTAAGTGAGAGATACTGGAGTAAGTGTGCGAATGTGGCGGGAATGGAAGAATTGGAGGTGGAGTTAGAATGTAGATTGAGGTAAGCAAGTAAATACCTTGAGGAAAGGTAATGAGAAATAGGCATTTGGGAATGGATGCTGAAGGGAGATTGTATAAAGAAATGATTGTGCCGACAGCACTGTACGAGACATATATAGAACATAAGAAAGAAAGAGAGGAGGAATTTGAATGTTTTTGAGATGAGGTGCCTGAGAAGTATGATAGGGGTTACTAGGCTGGATAGAGTGAGAAACGAGAACGAAGAGGTGAGTAGGAAAATGAAGGTGGAAAATGAGTTCAGAGATAGGATTCATGAAAGAGTATTGGGATGGTTTAAACACATGAAGACGTGTGGAAGGCAAAGGCTGAAGAAGTGAACATGAGAAAGCGACCAAGGATGAGATGGATGGATGGGATAAAAGGGGTATTGGGAAAAAGGGGAATATCTGTTGAGGAAGGACGAGAGAAGATACAAGATAATGGTGAATGGAAAATGGTTGTGTATGGATGACGCTGTGATGCATTATGGGAGTGGGAGATAGGGGGGAGTGAATATATGTGAAAAATAAATTGACCCAGCCAGTAGGGATTTCTCCCCGTCTTCTCTATTTCTGCATGAGGTGATGGAGAGGGGGGGGTCGTCGATTTAATGAAGCAGCCTTGCTGTGGATGTGCTGTGTCTTGCTACAATGTTTTTGACACAAGGCACATCTCTGGACAGATTTATCATAAAAAATTCAGCCTCTCAAAAGGAAAATCTCGACAAAGAAGTTGCAAGAACAACAATTGCTACAAATTCACCATTTCGTCTTGTTCAGCATCCTCAGTTTCTCAAGATGGTTCAGAACCTGAGGCCAGGTTATATTCCTCCATCCAGAAAAGATATTGCTGATAAGTACTTGGATCTTGTGTATGAAAAGCAATATAAAAAGTGTGCAGATGACCTGAATAATGAAACTGTATGTCTTTCAACTGATGGGTGGTCTCACATCCATAATGAGCCCATAATATGTGTCACTCTAACAACATCCACTGGTCAGATTTATTTAGTTGAAACAATAGACACATTAGGGAAACCTCACACTGCTGAATATCTTCTACAACTTGTAAAAAATTCGATCAAGAAGGCTGAACAAAATTTTGGTTGTCACATTGGAAGTGTTGTGACAGATAATGCAGCAAATGTAACCAAGATGAGGAAAGTCTTGGAGGAATCGAGTGAATCTGAGCATACCGTCCTCACATACGGCTTATACCGTTTCTTGTATACATGTGGTAAGTCTATAAAATTGATAAAAAAAATCGATAAAAAAATATATTTAAATCAAATAAATCTGATTTTAAAAAATCGATTTCTTATATCTTTTAAAAAGAAAAAAAAAATCGCCAAACCTGGTGTCCACTAACCTCATACAATAATACCTGTTAAGTCCGACTAAAATTGGAATTTGAAAGCATAACAGTGCCTTAAAAATAGTTTCTTATTTCACTATAAATGTTTATATTAACTTATACTGCATTGAATAAGTCAATAGTTGATATATTTGTCCTATATACAATGTTAGGTTTCTAGTTTTGATATATTTGTCCAATACAAAATGTTAGGTTATAAAGAAAGCAATGGCCTCCGCTAGCGAACCCAGGGATCTGGGTGCGCACGTCCTGTGTAATAGTGACCTCAGCTCAGTCCGCTCGTGACCTCAGCTTCAGTCCGCTCGTGACCTCAGCTCAGTCCGCTCGTGACCTCAGCTCAGTCCGCTCGTGACCTCAGCTAGAGACCTCGTTTTTCTGCACAGACACCAGCTAGCGAATACCTGTGAATTTTATATCTCCGAATAGTGTTAAGTGATTGTGTTGTGTTTTTGTAATTGTATACGTATAGCGCTATACAGTTACAGATATAATATAAAGTGCAGGGTTCTATTTAATTTCAAAACAGTTTTCTGTTACCGTACTCCAAAGGTAGGAGAAATAGTATAAGGTAAGCAGAGTAAGCTTCGCGTATTTTTGTTTATTAGAGACCGCTTTGATTTTTGTTGTTGTTGATTTGTATTTTCTCTTTGCCGTTTTTATTGCTAAAGGGGGAGCGAAATGGCTTGTGAAGGTTGCGTGAACCTAGAGGTCCGTCTCAGGATGTGTGAGGAGGAAATTCGGCTTCTCAGGAGTGCGCTCCGTGAGAAGAGTGAACCCTCCCCACAACCCAAAGAGCGTTCCACTTCTTCACCTACTGTCACTGCCATGAGCGAGTGGCGCTCCGTGGGGTCCCGTTTGTCGAGCCCGCGTTCGGTAGACGTGTGCCCTGTGGAGCAACCGCTGGCTCTAGTCAATCGTTTTGCTCTACTGGAGGATGAAGTGGCTGAAAACCAGGAGTTCTTGGTGGTGGGGGACTCCATGGTTCGAGGCTATGACGACATCCTGCAGCGAAAGACTAAGCGACGTTGCAAGCTTGTATGTCAACCGGGCCGTGGGATCGTTGATTGTACCCGGTCCATCAGGGAGCAAGGACGGAACACGGTTACGATTGTTCATACGGGAAGTAACGATGTAGGTAGGGTGAGATCAGAGGAGCTTGTTCGGAATTACAAGGTCCTCCTTCAGGAGATGAAGGAACGTGGGAGCCGTCACGTAGTCTATGGGATCCTCCCGAGGATCTACGCAGGTTCGTGTTGGAACAGTAGAGCCATAGGGATCAATGATAGGATATCGCAGTTGTGCATACAATTGGGATACCACTTTCTTGATCCTTGGTATCTCTTTTCTAGGCGCCATGACCTTTACGCTTCTGATGGGATCCACCTTACCCGCAGAGGCAAAGATGTTCTTACAAACCTCATTGTGGGAGTTTGTAATGAACTAGCTCCTTTTTTAGGGTAGAAGGCCAAAGGGAAGGGGAAATAGAATGTACTTGGGAAAACAGTGTAGAGTATAGCATTAATGTAGAACAATGTACCAGTATAGGACAAAATATAATTTTAGGATTTAATGTCGCTAGAGGACGAAATGTCACATTAGGATATAATGTCATAGGCCAAAATGTCACAATGGGATATAATGACAGTGGAGGACAAAAGATCACGATGGGAAGTAATGATAGTGGAGAACAAAATATCACGATAGGATGTAATGATAATGGAGGAGAAAATATCACGGTAGGATATAATGTCATTGAAGGCCAAAATGTAATTTTAGGAACGGATACCGGATAGAATGTCAATGAAGGCCAAAATATCATGATAGGATGTAATGTCGCTAGAGGACGATATGACACATTAGGATGTAATGTCATCGGACAAAATGTCACAATGGGATGTAATGACAGTGGAGGACAAAAGATATCGATGGGAAATAATGATAGTGGAGAACAAAATATCACGATAGGATGTAATGATAATGGAGGAGAAAATATCACGGTAGGATATAATGTCAGTGAAGGACAAAATATAATTTTAGGAAGGGATACCGGACAGAATGTCAATGAAGGCCAAAATATCAAGATAGGATGTAATGACAGTGGAAGACAAAAGATCACGATGGGATGTAATTATAGTGGAGGAAAAAATATCACGGTAGGATATAATGTCACTGGAGGACAAAATATAATTTTAGAAAGGGATGCCGGACATAATGTCACTGAACGATGGGAGGCCGGCGTGAATCACGGTGACGTAGGGGGACAAAATGTACAAAATAGATCGGATGACCGTAATCGACCAGATGTCCGTGATGGGGGAAAGTTTAATTTTGATAGGAGAAATGTTAATGAGGCATTGAATGTCAATGAAGGACCAAATAATAATAATAAAGAGCAAGGCATAAATAAAGAACAAAATGATAATATAAGACATGATATTGAAACTCAAAATGTGGCAAAAAGAAATAATCACGAGTTTCTTAAAACTATGTACTTTAATGCTCGTAGTATTAGGAACAAATTTCAAGAAATACAGGCGTATGTCAAAAGCGAAAATCTCGATATGATAGGAATAACTGAGACATGGTTAAATGGTACAGAGTTCGAAGCTGAATTTAATATTGCGGGATTTAAACACTTTCATCAGGATAGAAACCACAAGAAAGGTGGGGGTGTTCTATTGTACGTTAAAAACAATGTTCATGCTTGTGTTTTAGAGAAAGTGAAACAGGATGCATATGACAGTTTGTGGGTTGAGTTAACCCTAACAAATGGACAAAAAATGAATATAGGTGTAATATATAGGCCAAAGACATTATCATTAGCAGACGACAAACTGTTATTTCAAGAACTGTCTAGTTTCTGCAACCGGGATTTATTGATAATGGGTGATTTCAATTTTACTGACATTGATTGGATGACCCTTGAACATGGCCATATAGGTAGTCGCTTGATTGATTTTCTTAGTGACAATTACTTAATTCAGCATGTAAAAGAGCCCACAAGATATGGAAACTTGCTCGATTTATTGATCACTAGCCGCGAAAGCATGGTAACTGATGTAGAAGTCGGTGAATCTGTTGCAAATAGCGATCACAATTTAGTCAGATTCAAACTCCTAAACAATTTTAGAATAGATACTTGTGCTTCTAAAATACCCGATTTCAGTAAAGCTCAGTTCATAGAACTACGTCAGGAGCTTCAGCTTACAGATTGGGAGGCAAAATTAAACGAAAGGCCTGTAGATCAGATGTGGGAAATATTTCAAAATACGCTCACTAAGATGATTCAAACTTACATTCCTTTTAAGGACAGACGTCCCCCAAATCAGGCTCGCCCAAAGTGGCTCGACAAAGAAACTGAAAAAAGTATTGCTAAAAAGAGACAGGCTTATAAGAAATATAAGTGCTCGAGTGCATCTAATGACTATGAAAGTTATGTATCAATACAGAGAGATTTAAAAAAGACAATAAGAAAAAGAAAACGACAATACGAAATGAACATCGCTGATAAATCCAAAGAGAATCCCAAAGAATTCTATAGTTACATTAGAGATAAAAAGGTTGTTAGGAATCACATTGGTCCACTATTATCTGCTGACGGTCAACTTAAATA
>NC_134807.1:31185667-31188167 GCF_046742065.1 Oratosquilla oratoria
GTGTTCATTGGGGGCTTCATGCCGTGGTGGTCAATGTAGTGTTGGAAAATTGAGCCTTGGTTTCGTTGGTGTTGGAGACGTCTTCTTGGTGTAGTGGAGGTTCTCCCAATGTAGGAAAAGGAGCGTCACAGCGGCCCTCCTGGCATGTAAAGTTGTAAACTACGTTGGTAGAAGCCTCCTTCGGTATCTTTGGTGTGATGCTATTTTTCATGATTAGGGATCTGGTCAGATTAGCCTTGCAGAAAATTCTAACATTAATAGAAGAGTCTTTGTCTGTAGGAATGACTCCTGTTTTTAAGATACCTTTAATGGCATCGCACTCTTCTTTGTAATGGCTATGGAAGTGATTTTGGTGGCATATGGTGACCTGGTTTGAAGCCTGATCTTGGGTGGCGTATTGATCCAGTTTTTTTTTTTTATGACATCTTCGATCAATTGGTCAGAAAACCCGTTATTAGTGAAAAGTTGTCGGATACGGTCGATTTCCCTGCGCGTCTCCCTCCAACTGCTACAATGGGTAAGTGCTCTGTTAATATATGCTGCAGCCACAGATCTTTTATAGGCTTCAGGGTATTCCCCACGAGCATTTAAACAACGTCCAATATTGGTGTCTTTGGTGTATACTTTGGTGTTAAAACCATTTTCAGCTTCTACCAACGTAGTTTACAAATTTACATGCAACACCAATACCCCCATCACCCAGGACCTAGAACTAGAAGCCAAGCTAGAGCTTCCTCTATACAGTCTGTGACGAAAATGATGACCTTCCCTATCCCTCATAGTGACCTTACCTAGGGACTTCTTTCAACCTCGCCTACTTCGCCCAGTGATCTCACCCAAAGTCTTCCTTTGGCACCGCCTTCCCTTGTGACCTCGCCTAAGGACTTCCTGGGACCTTATCTTCCACGGTGACCTCACCTAGGACCTTCCCTTCCCCCAGTGATCTCACCTAGGGACCTTCGGTGACCTCTCCTACTTCCCAATTTACACTTCTTCATAATGTGTGACAGTAATTCACTATGCATCAGTCTTCGCCTACTCTTTCTCGAAAGTAGACCTTATAGCCATTGCAGTTGTAGTTCTCACCCTGAAGAAGAAGTTTTCGGTGTCAGTGTCAACTTTTTATACTGTTACATAGTATTATTATCGTTTTTCGGCATTCATCAGCGCCCATCTCTACACCTCCATATCCATGAGATTGACATCATGAATGGTTTTGTACATACTTTGAAATATGGAAACAAAAAGTTATTCCTCAAACTCATGAACTTGGATCTCAAAATAACCAAAGAAATTAGTGTAGATATATATATATATATATATATATATATATATATATATATATATGTGTGTTGTGTGTGTGTGTGTGTGTGTATGCATGTACACACACACACACACACACACGCACACACACATACATATATATATATATATATATATATATATATATATATATATATATATATATATATATATACATATATATATATACATATACATGTACATATACATGTATATATACACACACACACACACACATATATATATATATATATATATATATATATATATATATATATATATATATATATATATATATATATATGTACATGTATATATATACATATAAATGTACATATACATATACAATATATAATTTCTACACACACACACACAAAGGGTTACAAAGGCAGAGCATGCCGACAGGAGACCTTTTGGTCCATATCTAGGTCGGATGCAAAAAAAAATAAAAATAAAATAATAGTAATAATAAGAAATAATAGAAAAAACTATGATAATGTAAACAACAAACAAAATACATAAATAAATGCATAGGTATAGTTAGATAACAAACAGGTAAACAGTAAATATCAATAAATTGACATGTAACTAATAATAAATGAAAATCAGACAGACAAATGATAACAAAACAAAAACACTTAGGTTTTTTTCTAAATAATTCTTAAAGCTTCGAACTGAACTACATTGCACTACCTGTGCAGGAAGTTTATTCCATTCATTAACTACACGGTTGGCAAAGTTGTTTCTACCTACTTCCAAATTGAATCTATTTCCGGACAGTTTGAGACCATTGTTTCTTGTCTGATTCTCATTCAATGTAAAAATTTGGTCACTTTTGATGTTGTCAATTCCCTTTAGAATTTTAAAGACCTGTATCAAGTCACCTCTGAGTCTACGGTTTTTTAGGGAAAACAGATTCATATGTTTTAGTCGATTTTCGTATGATTTATTTTTGATGTTTGGAATCAGTTTTGTGGCTCGCCGTTGTACTTTTTCCAGTCTGTCAACGTCTTTAATGAGATTCGGTGACCATACGGAAACAGCATATTCCAAATGTGGACGAACTAACGATTTATATAGCTTGTTAATGAGTGATGGACTTTTGAAATCAAAAGATCGCGCAATCAGTCCTAGAATCTTATTTGCTTTCTCAGAGGCTGAAATACACTGCTTGAATGATTTGAGGTCGTTACTGATA
>NC_134807.1:31210667-31215667 GCF_046742065.1 Oratosquilla oratoria
CGTGTTGAAATTTACGAATGTGTTACGCCATTACTTTGTAGTTATATATATATATATATATATATATATATATATATATATATATATATATATTTATACATTATATATATACATATATATATATATATACATATATATACATATACATATATATATATATATACATATACCATTAGCTCTGTCTCTCTCTCTCTCTCTCTCTCTCTCTCTCTCTCTCTCTCTCTCTCTCTCTCTCTCTCTCTCTCTCTCCCTTTCTCTTTCTATTTCTGGTCCTTTGGTGTGGCTGTGGTCAAAGGCATGAAAATGCCCAAGTGACCTTGTTTCGCAAATGCTGACCAGACAGATTTTTCCAGGACATTTGAAACCCACAATCCTTTTTGTTTTTTCAAATTTCGCAACAAATGTCTGTTGACGACTAACCTAACTCTCAGTTTTGCATATGTGCGATAGTACAAGATTGTTCGTAAAAGGATGGAGACGCTAGTAAACTACATTGTGTAGCAATATCTGTTGGTAGAGTCAATATAATGGTGACTTGTGCCACACCCTAAGAGCTTGAACTACAGATAATTATTTTCTTTTGACATTGAAGGCTATATTTAACCAAAAGTAATTTTTAACCAGTTTTAACTCGTATTGTTCTTCATCCATGCCACTTTATTCTTTTTTACCCACTTTTTTTTTAAGTTACCCTTACTATTCGAGGATCTGTGATTAAGGATTAGGGTAAAGGGCTAAGGATGAATGATCCTTGACAATCACCAGATACGGCGTCTTTGATATTGGGGCTGAGTTAATGCCAAATATTGAAAAATCTTCATGAATAACTACCCTTCTTCAGAATCCACTCTGATTGTCTCACGTAGGAAGGATGTCAGGGGAATTCCTCTAAACCTAAGCTGCTTTGTTCATTTCTGTCCATATTTGGTTTTCTTAAACACCATTGTTTTTGTTTTCAACATGAAAATAACTAAATCTCAGGAGTCTCCGTCCAACAAGTAAATAAATGAATTAGCAAATGGACAGATAAGGAAATAAGTTTATGCATAGGTAGATATGTAGAAATGTGAGTAATAGTAGTATAGATAGATATATGCATAAATAAGAAGGTACTAAGGTATTCAAGTACGTAAATTGACAGTTGGATAAGATAGTCAAGAAGAAAAGTGTATGAATGATTAGACATTGTGGCAAATGGAGGAGGGAAACTGATGAGGAATAAACTCGGAACTAGGCCTGAATAAGATGAATGGTTAGTTACTAATAGGAATGAAAATAATTTTTGATGTATTAAGAGATGGTATCTTAGATATACACACAAACAGACCAATATTCGTAGAATGAGAAAAGAGCCGAGATTATTAAACTTTTGCTGAAAACCAAGTAACGTGCGGAACTTGTTTCAGCGTCTCGCATTTGAAAGTGGAAGTGAAATAAATATTTTTTCAAGACTACGGAAACATTTCAATGGCATAAATTCAGACAAACAGAAAATGGCTAATTGCCATCAAAGGCTTTTGTGATTCCTTTGAAGTGGTAAACTATAGTACAAAAGAACACCAAAAGAAGAAAGGAAAATAAAAGAAAGTCTGGAGGTCTTCAAAAGGGGACTTGTGTCAGAGGAGGTTGCTTCAAACGAGACGGGTGTTTTGCTTTCAACTTTTATTTAGACGACTTGTTTTTGCCAGATGCTGTTGAGTATGAAGGTCTAAGTAATATGTAACCAATGGAATATCAATAATATGTTCTCGGATTAATCTTCAAGAATGATAGTTTTACTGAAATGCTGGAGAACTGTGACGAAAGTATTTTTGTTGGTAACTGTATACAGTGAATTCAAGGAATCGCCACTTACTCTTGAGTTGCTAATGATCATCAGATCATTTCCTATGGAGGGCAGTCAATAACCTTAGGAACAATACATAAAAATATCTCCTGAAAATATGCTCATATGAGAGTATTTTATTGAATATCAATTGGTGTTTACGCTCTGATACTCCTAATGTATTTTTTAGTAAGTTATTAATTATAGAGGTACTAAGTTACAAACAAAAGAAACGTTATAAGATCAATATAGCCTTCATTCTCAAAGAAGTTTTCTGCTCAAACTGCCGGTAGTTCCTACTTGTTAACAATTTAATTTTTCTAATGGTAACAGGCTTTTTATGGAAAGGAAGTTTAGTTTCAATGAGAAATAAACATGAATGAGACTTAAGATAATGTAGATCTTACGCTAGGAGGTGGACACCTGTGAACCTCCAAATGGTTACCTTCGTCCTATAATCTCGATAGCTAAATCACACGAGTCACTCGTGGGCATTGGGATTGAAACCTAACTTAAATTGAAGAACAAGATCTAACGAACATGTTCTGTTCAATTTCGGCAGTGAGAGAAGAACCCTCACATGTTCTTCAGCTTGAAAGCCCGAAGCTGCACTGGCCGCTTCCTCGATCCCGCTGTCAGAGAGAAGAAATAGATGGCCATGCCATAATATTTATTGGCCAGAGTGACCACGTGTTTTGCGGAGCAAGCTACGTGCAGCTGTGGTGAGTCTGGCCCTAGGCTCTGCTTGTGAATACGGAAGCTCCTGGTTGATGTCCAAGGGAGTTGAGGACATTTTGTCCTTTTGAGTCAAAACACATTGAGGAGGAGAAAAGACGAAGTTCTTTTAAACGCGTCGAGGCCTTCAGTTTATTACTCATGTATATGCGTCCATTTACTTGGTTGATAGCATGGTGGGTCCAATGGTATTTTGCATGACGTAGTTCCGAGTTCGAGTCCAGCAGCTGTGACTCCTGCTTTCGAATGAATTTTAGCTCATTGTATAGAGATAACACTCGCATTCATAATTAAGTGCCTCCTAGGTAGGCTTATGTATTTCTTTTAATAGTGTGCCTGGAAGGTAGTCCAATGGCTGCTAGGTAAGAGGCTTTCTGTTTCAGTCTTTTCCTTACCGGATGGCTTTTGTTTATGTCATTAATTTCCGTGGCACCCACTTTGTAGCGCAGGGACTGAATTGGTATCGACTAACAACTCTTACAGTAAATAGCCTTTGTACTTCAATATTGGTTGCTAACAGGTAATCCTGTTCATCTGTGTGTACCCAACCCGATGATAAATAGACAATTTCATATTTCCAGAAGTGAAAATTCACCTACTTTTGCGCGTTGCCACTATAATTTCTGCTGACGACTTGCCCTTTCCGTAAATTGTAGTATGTGTATATAGTTTCAGCTGTCAACTCACCTATACTCTGAATCAGTGATGTATAGATACGTACATACATACATACATACATACATACATACATACATACATACATACGTACATACATACATACATTACATTCATACATACATACACATACATACATATATGCATACATACATACATACATACATACATACATACATACATACATACATACATACATACATACATACATACATACATACATACATACATACATACATACATACATACATGCATACATGCATACATGCATACATACATACATACATACATACATACATACATACATACATACATACATACATACATACATACATGCATACATACATACATATATAAATAATACATACATACATACATACATACATACATACATGCATACAGTCATACATACATACATATATACATACATATATACATGCATGTATGCATACATACATACATACATACATACATACATACATACATACATACATACATACATACATACATACATACATACATACATACATACATACATACATACATACATACATACATACATACATACATACATACATACATACATACATACATACATACATACATACATTCATACATAAATAATTAAATACACCATTATCTAATAACGGTAGTTACGAGCTGAGCTGCTTTGGATTCCAAT
This sequence comes from Oratosquilla oratoria, assembly GCF_046742065.1. Classification (NCBI taxonomy): domain Eukaryota; kingdom Metazoa; phylum Arthropoda; class Malacostraca; order Stomatopoda; family Squillidae; genus Oratosquilla; species Oratosquilla oratoria. The sequence goes on from NC_134807.1 coordinate 31,214,585, forward strand.
AATTGAGGTCAGGGGTCAAGTGCAGTCGAAAATTTAGAGGCGATGTGATGCATGATTTGAGTTGGATAAATTTGAGCTCTGCATAGGGTTCTGATGCAGTAATTTAGGCTCATGATGACTGCCTTTATCTATTCATTTTTCTTTTATTCTATTATATTTCTTTTATATTACTGGGTATCAAGGTTCAAGTTTTTGTCTGTCACGAAAACAATTTCCTTAACTTTGTACAACGTTTGAATTCTCTGCCTTGAACAAATTTCTGGATATCGTATGTAATGTATTTCCAGACAATTGAACGTAGCGAATGCTTAGATAGTATGCAGTGTTGTTCCTCTAATTTGCCTAAATTTCCCTTTACATTTTGTTTCCCAAAATTCCGTGGACCAGGAATCATTCCAGCATTTCTCTTTCTATCCCCTTTCATCTGAAACGCAGTGAGCTATGCAGAAGATTGATGTGTGACAAAGAAAATATGATTAGCCTAGGCGTGTGAAATAATAGGAAACGTCACAGGCAAAGACATTTATTTTGTTATCATGAGTGAACGAATTTACAATTATCGTTCATTCAACGACCCAGAAAAAAAATTGTGTTTTCTTTTCTTTTCAAACATGAACAGACAGCACAAATGACACTAATGAAGTCTACCGACAGCCACTTAGGAAAATGTCTGTTACCATAAATGGAATATGTTCACTTCTTTTGGGAAAACTATCGTTTGGTAATTGTCTAGACCAGGTAAACATTAAATTGAATTAGTTACTTAGATAACATTTTTACAAAAAAAAATGCATACATACCTACAAACATACATGCATACATACATACATACATACATACATACATACATACATACATACATACATACATACATACATACATACATACATACATACATACATACATACATACATACATACATACATACATACATACATACATACATACATACATACATACATACATACATACATACATACATACATACATACATACATACATACATACATACATACATACATACATACATACATACATACTGTACTATAAAGACAGACAAATATGGAGGTGAGGTGGCAAAAT
>NC_134807.1:31223167-31225667 GCF_046742065.1 Oratosquilla oratoria
ATATATATATATATAAACACACACATATATATATACATATATATATATACTGTATATATATACATATATATATATATATATATATATATATATATAAATAAATATCAGATAATTTTTATGACCGTCGCGCAGAGGATTCGAACCTGCTGCTCAAGGCGCCAAGAGAGCCCGTAACTGCCGTCTTACACCGCTCGACCACTGATGATGAAAACCGTATGAACTCAGAACACTACTGGTTCTCGAGAGTGAGGATGTTGCTAACTGCTGCCCTAATTCTCTTTTCATCATATGGCCAATCACACTCGTGGGAGGGTTAAGGACCGGAATAAAACCCTTTCACGCTTCTCGACATTGTAACCATATGAGAAATTCGCTAGTGAATAGCGACATCAATCAGATAATATTTATGACCGTCGCGCAGAGGATTCAAACCTCCTGCTCAAGGCGCCAAGAGGCCCCATGACTGCCGTCTTACACCACTCGACCACTGATGATTAAAACCGAATGAACTCAGAACACTACTGGTTTTCGAGAGTGAGAAGATCGGTAACTGCGATCCTAATTCTCTTTTCACCATATAGTCAATTACACTCGTGGGAGGGGTAAGGGAACGAATCCCTTTCATGCTTCTCGCCATTGTAGCCATATGAGAAATTCGCTAGTGAACAGCGACATCAATCAGATAATTTTTATGACCGTCGCGCAGAGGATTCGAACCTGCTGCTCAAGGCACTAAGAGGCCACATGACTGCCGTCTTACACCGCTCGACCACTGATGATTAAAACCGTATGAACTCAGAAACTACTTGTTCTCGAGAATAGAAGGTCGTTAACTGCGGCCCTTTTTTTCACCATACGGTTAATCACAGTCATGGGGCCTCTTGGTGCCTTGAGCAGCAGGTTCGAATCCTCTGCGCGACGGTCATAAAAATGATCTGATTGATGTCGCTGTTCACTAGCAAATTTCTCATATATATATATATATATATATATATATATATATATATATATATATATATATATATATATATAATTGGGCAGTTGTGGCCAAACTTGCTTAATGTAAGAGCTACATTCGATAAAGTTCAGTAGTTTGAGAGCCGGAAGACATGAACAAAACTGATTATAAATTATAAAGTTTAATTTTCTTTTCTTTTTTTACCTTTTATGTTAACTGTTATGAAAAAAAGGAATTCAGCTAACATAATTCCACGAGCCCCATATCAAAGGCTAAAGAGCCGCATGTGGCTTGCGAGCCGTGGTTTTTCCACATCTGTAATAGGATATAGTGTCGCAACCAATTTTGAGGTATATTTCAGTTTTTGTACAGCAGAGCATCCAAAATTTGGAAATGAAGGCGGGTAAAAAATCTGAAAAAAATCATGACACCCCTTTTTGGGGGCCAATTTCAGTTTAAAAATAGCTTCTCCTATGGATTAGGCTGGTTGTAATTAGTTATTATATTTTCATCTCTGGAGATACAGATGAACAACTTTCTTACAGGAAAAAAATTGCATTTTAACTCGTTATATATCGAAGGGTAAGATAATTTTAGAGAGAGGAATTCCTTGCCGTTAAACTACTCGAAGGGCACTATAAATCAATCGATGTAAGACAAATTTGCGATATATTTACAGATTATTTTCTATGAAAGGATATGGCTTCACCTTTTTGAATGTATATTATAGATTTCCTCCCTGTGCCCTGTTGCTCCTTACCAGACTGTCCTTAATTGGTTTACTGCAGTTGAGCTAACGCGTATCCCCCATCCTTGTTTCTGTTTCTCATTGGTTGTAAATAATTTTTTACTCTGCCCGTGATTTTCTTGGTTATGGTAAGGATTAGTTTTGTTAAAATATGGTAAGGTTGTATTCATTTGATAAGGTGGTAAAACGGAAAAAAAAAAGAGTTGGTAAAGGATCATACTTGTTTTTACTAGGTAAAGTATTATCCATAGGGCTCCGTCACACTAGTTCTCTTATCAAATGTAAGAGTAATGTGATATAATTTTAGCACACATCATACATTATTTTATTGGCATCACATTTATTATTTCTTTTTTTGGCCGAGAGTGGTGTCGCCACGGCAATGGAGACGACTGATTGGCTGGGAACGCTGACGTCACGGCAACTGAGACGATTGATTGGCCGCTCGGGAAGCAAGCAGTACCGCAGGCCAAGCGCCCATGGCGAGGCTATTGTGGCGAAGCCGGCGCTTGTAGAAATATATATATATATATATATATTCCAGTTCAGCCGATCAAGGATGTTAAAACCAAATTACTCTGATTGGTGAGAGAAGCGTCTATGGTATCAAAATATGGAATGAGTGCCACTAAGAGTAGGAAGTTTATCTTATCATTGGATCAACATTTTGATATAGCAAGCTGCCAGTGTGCTGACCTCTTGGACTTCAAGTGTGAAAAGAACATGAAAGTGCTACGTCGAGAGCACGAATTTCTTATTGACCAAAGAACTAGGCGTCGCATGAAAATTGGAGG
>NC_134807.1:31245916-31260916 GCF_046742065.1 Oratosquilla oratoria
CGTCACCCAGCCAATCAGAAGAAGAGATATGACGTCACGACTGAGGACCAGCCAGTCAGAAGAAGATATATGACGTTACGACTGAGGACCAGCCAATCAGAAGAAGAGACATAGCGTCACGATATCATATGATGAGTAGTGTTCCAAGCAACAACGACGACTTGACGTCACAATCTTTTGCATTTCACTTCTTATAACAACGTATCTTTTAAAACTTTATTTGACCCAACATACAGATGTATATATATATATATATACATATATATATATATATGTGTGTATATATATATAAATATATATACTTATAAAATTTTCATATTCAGTATTTAAAAGTACAGCCAACTCCTGAGTTAGCATCTATGAGGCATAATGAGTTTATCAGAATATTACAAACCCTATAAATCATATGATGCGTAGTGTTCCAAGCAACGACGACATGACGTCACAATCTTCTGCATTTCACTTCTTATAAGTACTCAAGTCACTGCCTTTGTCTACTGAATAGAACATTATCTTAATAAAGATTTTATTAACCATTTTCTTAACAACGTATAATTCAAAATTTTATTTGACCCAACGGGTCACGGGTGCTCTAGTATATATATATATATATATATATATATATATATATATATATATATATATAAGATTACTCTCATATATATATATATTTATATATATATGTATATATATATGTGTATATATATGCAAATATATATACATACATACATATATATATATATATATGTGTGTATATATATATATATATATATATATTAAAATCTTGTTCGTATTTACAAGGTTTTTAACAAGTATCCGATCGTTTGGGGGATAAGCAAAGAGAAGTTCACCAACTGCATTCATTTTAATAATAATAAAAAAAAATCTACATAGAGAAATCTATAGAAAAAATATGGGAAATGCAAAATTGCAAACATACATGTATGAACACAAAAATTAAAGCGGCTAGAATGATATAACATAACTGGGGAACTGTACTTATTAAATGAAGAAATGACATTCGATTGCATTCGAGCATGAGATTATATAATTGGAAGTAACTTTCTTTTTTAAGACTATCGACTCATAAGGTGGTCATTAAAGCTGGTTTGAATATGTACAGTCTCGACGTTGTTATGATATGGGAAGTAGCGTTTATCCGACAGGCGTATGAAGGAGGTGGAGGGATTGGGTGAAAGGGGGAGGAGGATTATTTCACCTGACGCGGTGGTAGCGAAGGGATCGGAGGAGGAAGGGTGAGGGGTGGTGAGTTTGGCGCACATGATAGAAAATGTCTTTGAATAAGCTAATGCTTGAAACCATGTTGGATTGAATATTGATAATAGGATTTTTTTCTCTTATTTATATAGCTTCTAAAAGGTTACGTTTGCGTTGGTCTTTACTGCTAGCAATAATATTTGCGCCCTTGAATTAACTCTCCCGGTTGCCTACTTGGTGATGTTAATATTGCTTGTGGTGTTTTGTAAGGGCATGGAAATTTGCCTACTAGGACTGTACCTCTCATGTCCAATTTAGCTAGAGTTCCGAGATGCACAGCCCTGGATTAAACACTTAAACTCATTAGTTTTATAAATAACCTCAGTAGAGCAAGACAGATTATTTATCATGATCATAAATCTAGTTTTCGGTTTAGAGTAGTAAACCATCACACGTACTGGTTTTTCTTTACTTATGGGGTGACAGTTCTTAGTAGTAATACCTTTCATTACTTCCTCATCTCTTTTATAAGCCTCTGTGAAGATGTTGTGGCAAGAGATGATAATACATTGAGGCTTTGAGGATTTTTATGGAGAAGGATGGTTACATAACAGTTTACTAAAAACTAGACCAAAATCACTATTAGAATATCCACCATTCACTCAAATTTGGTGTATGTGTTTTAAAAATCACATGTAGGGACTGCCATGCAGAGCACACTTTACAGGTTCACACCCTCAATGACCGGATCCTTGTTAGCAATGATGAAAATACGATCAAGAAGATTATCAACTGTCAGAATGCTGTCGATTTCAATACTACATGTATCGAAGAGAATATCCTAACATACTTTTATTATATATATGTATATATATATATATATATATGTATGTATATATATGTATATATATACATATATATACATATATATATGTATATATATAAATATATATACATATATATATGTATATATATAAATATATATATATATATATATATATATATATATATCACGGTAAAACCACTGTTGGAGTAGAAAAGACTGGAAACAGGGAATCTATATATTTCGATTGCAAACTGCAATCCTCTTCAGTAGATACAATTAAGAGAGAGCGTGCTACTTAAGAAGCACCTTTTACATGAGAAAGGGGAACATGGGAAGAGGTCTCTACCCTCGGCTCACTCCTTATGTGAGGTCAGGAGGCAAATGTGTTTTTAAAAGGTTGGTGAGAAAAAGTCCGGATATTATATCCGGGGACCATTGCCCCTTTGAAATATTCATATTGGGCTGGTATTCAATAATAGTGGATTCTACCATTTTTCTCCTGAACTCAAATCTGGATTTATAAATAAGCTCAGCTTTGTCCCAATCTAAACAATGTTTAAATTGCTTAACATGTTGGAACACAGCTGAGCTCTCCTGTCCATATTTAATGGAACGTTTATGTTCGATCATCCTGGTGTTCAAATTCCTTCCTACTTAAGTAGCACGCTCTCTCTTAATTGTATCTACTGAAGAAGATTGCAGTTTGCAATTGAAATATATAGATTCCCCGTTTCCAGTCTTTTCTACTCCAACAGTGGTTTTACCGTGATTGACAAATGTGTGATTACATTTTTCACCTGATATATATATGTATATATATATAAATATATATATATATATATATATATATATATATATATATATATATATATATATATATATATATTGATAAATCTTGGCAGCAGGTTTTCTGTTAAACATGATTTGTTAAAAACAACTGCGCACTCAGCGCTACAAAGCTTCTTAAGTTGACTTTCAATTCTTCTGAATCTAGATTTCTGGTTTTCACAGGACAGACAGAATAATAACCTTTCAGTATACATTAGGAACTATTGTTGTGTAAGAGTATACAAACGTTTCGCTAAACGTAGTTAGCATTTTCAATGTAACAGAAACAGAGAGTACAAGACATAATACATACAGATAGAAAGCTCTGGGTGAGGTCACAACATAAGACACGGGGGGAGGTCACTTTACATGTGTGGAATGACGAGGGATTTTGTCAGTGTGGGGCAAATGTCGGTTGAGGGCCAAATGTCCTCTTTATGATTCCCTCCGCTCTGAGGTCGAATCCCAAAAGAGACTTTGAAACAAGTAAGATATTTCCATCCAGACGAAAGAAGACTTGGAAGTAGCACTTTGTCGTACCGTAAATGGCTACCGGGACTCTATCATCAGGAAGAATGTGAAGAAAGTTTCCTCTATCAAGATCCCTCGCCCCACCGAAGGTTACATTAACTTGACGAACTTCCAACCCGACCGTGACCTTGTTGAACTCCTACAACTAGGTTTAAGTTGCCATGTTTTATCAAAACCCAAACCGTATGGTAAACGTGTTGAGATTGAAGTCCTATTTGAGCAGATTCACCATCTTGCCAAGGATGGTAAGGTAGAGGTCAACCCTAATATCCAACCTGAGCTAATCTCCGAAGCCAACCGCAGCAGAGGCTCCTTTACCAGCAAACTCCTTAAGAAACGTCACTTCGATGCAACCAACCGTCTCCGAAGCAACAAGGACATCACCGTTAGAAGGGCGGACAAAACTGCAGTCTTCGTTCTGATCTCCACTGACGAATATCTTTCGAAAATTGATGATTTTCAGACATTCTGCATGACATCCATCCAGACCAGGTGCCTTACTTGCTCTCATCATCTTAACAACTGCCTTCACTTCTTCCTTTCTTATTTTTCCTCCATTTTCCTCACTCATCACAGTCATTTTCTTAGCACTTCCCACAGAAACTGCCTTTCCCTCCCTCCTATCTTTCATCTCATAAACATACTGCCTATCTCTTCCCTTTTGCTTTCATCTGTACTACATCCATGTACATGAAAAGACCCAAACCTTAGGGTACTGGTTGGAAAACTCCAAGACCCTCTTATGCGTTTACTTTTTTTTAAGAATGTCCCCTGTGGGGCTACAGGGAGATGGATACCTAGTCCTAATCCCCGCCCCATTTTTCTCGCCTCTTAGGATACAAGTGGAATACTTGGTGCCAGAATTCTATCCCCAACCACAAGGTAGGCGAAAAAAGGAAATGATTATCCAGAGATATGGTACAGGACAGCAACAAGGGGTTGAGGGACGTGGTATATATATATATATATATATATATATATATATATATATATATATATATATAAATATATATATATATATATATGTATATATATATTGTTATGCAAGAGTGCATATTTTCTATGATAAACTATGTATTGTGTATGTATTATGTACTATGTATGAAACTATGCATTATGTATGAAACCATGTACTATGTAAGTTTAGTGTCCCTTCGCCTCCAACGTCTAGTGTCGTCTGCTAGGTGATACGTTGTTCGGAGGTACGATGAATGTATTGCTTGTAATGTGGTGTAGTAAGAATACTTAACCGCACTAGTACATGAATAATTATATGTAATCGTCATGTACAGCCTAATATAAAAACTTGTATCTTGTAACGAAGAATGTGGATACCTTTTGGTTTGCTGTATTAGTGGCCGAATGTGACGAGGGCGGTTGGCCAGGTGGGTTAAGGAGTTGGGCTGGAGGGACAGAGCTTGTAAGAACTGGTGAGAATACCCTGTGTCAAGTAAGATTATACATTTTGGTTCCAGTGCAGTTAGGTCTCTAGTGAGTAAATTTATTTTGATGATTATATTCCGTGTGGTTCTATGTCTATATTGCAATGGTTATACTTAAAAAAAAAATATTCTTTTTTAATATTCTTGTTGAAAGCTGCCGGCTTTTCCATATTTTAATTCTCATTCGCCGGTAGTATCTTATTCTACATTGGAATTGCTCTGTACATGCTTAAGCTTTCATTTGTAATTAAATCTATTTTTCCTTTGTTGCTCTTTATTTGAAACAAGATAGTGGGATGCTCTTTAAAAAACAGTTGATTGGTAATTACACAGAACTTAAGGGCCCAAGTCCTCTCTCATAATGCGGAATTTGTTACGCCATATTGGGGCCCTCAATTAGAATACTCAAGGATCATCGTGCCCTGGGAAGTCATGGTATAACAATACACACACAAACACACACACACACACACACACACACACACACACACACACACACACACACACACACACACACACATATATATATATATATATATATATATATATATATATATATATATGCAAAGTAGACCACTTGGAAAAAAGAAACTAACGAAGCAGAGCGCTTTCGTATATTACATCTTGTTGCACTGAAGATGTAATATACGAAAGCGCTCTGCTTCGTTAGTTTCTTTTTTCCAAGTGGTCTACCTTGCATAAGTGAACACACGTACCCGTGTTGTTATTAGGATATATATATATATATATATATATATATATATATGTATATATATATGTGTGTGTGTGTATATATGTGTATGAATATATATATATATATATATATATATATATATGTATATATATATATATATATTTGTTGAGACATTCTGACAGGTCTACGTGGGTGGAGTAGGAAACACAGGAGTCTTACTCTTGAGTTTATTCCTGACTAGTTTCGCAGGTATACTTTATTGAAAAAGTATACCTGCGAAACTAGTAAGGAATAAACTCAATACTAAGACTCCTGTGTTTCCTACTCCGCTTACGTCATACATATATATATATATATATATGTATATATATATATAAATATATATATATATGTATATATATACATATATATATATATATGTATATATATAAGTATATATATATATGTATAAGTATATATATATATGTATATATATATATATATATACATATATCACTTAGACAAAATGTTGTAGCACATTTGCAAATATAATCACGAAGAACCCATAGTCGGAATAAAAGGAAACTTTAGAAGAAAGTGGAACTTCTATATTTCGGATAATAGCTATAGCCCTCCTCAGGAAAGTACAGATTACAAGAATTTGCAGAGACATAAGTACAATTGAGATATGAGTAGAAGGGGAACACGCAGAGCTAGAACAGGACGATCCGTCACGCAGGGCGGAGTCAGAGGTGAGGGGATGTGTGGGTGGAGGTATGAGGTCAGGAGGGCAGCGGACTGGAAGTCAGGTCAGGAGGGTGATAATTCTTAACCAAGCGGCTCACAGCTAGCCGTGATATTATGTCCGGGGACCATTGACCTTTGGAGATGTTCAAGTTCGGACATTCTTCGATTAAGGCTGATTAAAAAAAAATTCTTCCAAGACTACATTTGGACTTAAAATTTTTTTTTACCTTGTCCCAGTCAAGACTGTGATTTTTGGTACTGACGTGTTGGAATACAGCGGAATTTTCCTGGGCATATCTAATGGATCTTTTGTGCTCCATTAACCTGGTGTTAAGATCCCTTCCAGATTGACCAAGGTACACCAAATCACAATCTTTACAACGTCAGTACCAAAAATCACCGTCTTGACTGGGACAAGGCCAAATTTTTGTTTAAGTCCAACTGTAGTTTTAGAAGAAAAAATTTTGTATTAGCCTTAATTGAAGAATGTCAGAGCTTGAACATCTCCAAAGGTCAATGGTCCCCGGACATAATCTCACGACTAGCTGTGAGCCGCTTGGTTAAGAATTATCACCCTCTGACCTGACTTCCAGCCCGCTGCAACCTGACCTCATACCTCCACCCACACATCCCCTCACCTCTGACTCCGCCCTGCGTGACGGATCGTCCTGTTCTAGCTCTGCGTGTTCCCCTTCTACTCACATCTCAATTGTACTTATGTCCCTGCAAATTCTTGTAATCTGTACTTTCCTGAAGAGGGCTATAGCTATTATCCGAAATATAGAAGTTCCACTTTCTTCTAAAGTTTCCTTTTATTTCGACTGTGGGTTCTTCGTGATTATATATATATATATATATATATATATATATATATATATATATATACACACATATACATACACATATACATATACATATACATATACATATACATATACATATACATTTACATATACATATACATATACATTTTTTTTTGCAGAAACCACCGGGAAATTGAAAAAACAGATACCGAACGTTTTCGTCTATTTAGACATTTTCAAAGGTACAAAAAAGCAATACAGAAAGAAACAATAAATACATAAGAAGACAAGGATACTCGGAGAGGTCCCATGTTACATTTTATCACACACAATTTTGTCAATAATAAAATTGTCCAATTTAAATAAACCCAAACTCAAGTTCATGTTATTTCCAAAATTTATTTTTATAAAACAAGATTCAATAATATTTCTTTCTATAATATTATTACAAGAAGTAATTATTTTAGAATTTCCCCAGTCAATATTATGACCATAATCCCTTTGGTGGACAAATAACCCACTGGACACTTGTCCCGTTCTAATACTATATTTATGTTGGCCTATTCTTTTTTCTAAGCCTTTGCCTGTTTGGCCTATATAAATAAAATCACAATTTTTACATGGTATATTATAAATACATCCTTCTTTACTTCTTGGGGAATTTTTAATTAACAGACTCTTAATGTTGTTATTATTTTTGAATACTATCTGGATACCAAATTTTTCAAAAATGCTAGGAAGATGGATTAAATTCTCGTGGTACGGAATTGTTAGCATATTTTTATAATTAAATGGTTTGACCTGCGACGTATTAAGAAAACATTTCCTGGCTTTGATTTTTGTTTTATCAATAAGATGTTTTGGATATTTTAAATTTTCTCCAATGTCATAGATGAATTGTATTTCTTGATCCAAGAACTCAGGGGAACAAATTCTATAAGCTCTCAGGAACATTGAAGAAAAAACTGACAGCTTGGATTTTTGACTGTGATACGAGTAAAAATGAATGTACGAGAGGACATTGGTCGGCTTCCTGTAAACGTCAAATTTAAAGTATCTTCCACATCGGTAAATATTTACATCTAAAAATGGTAACATATTATTTTCTTCAACCTCTACTGTGAATTTAATGGAATGCACCAAATTATTTAAATCTGACAAAAAAGTATCCAAATATTGATCATTAGGCCAAATGCATAATATGTCGTCAACATACCTGTACCAAACTGCATTAATTGGAAGAATGTTTGGTAATAACTCTCTTTCAAAAAACTCCATATACAAATTGAGTATAAAAGTTTCCATTAAATTCAAACTTAGAGTCTATTACACATAATTTGATTAAACTAATAATAGTATGAGCAGGGAGTGTAAAGTCATGTTTCTTTAATTCTTTTTCTAGAAATCCTAACAAATCTAAAACCGGGACTCGGGTGAATAAACTTTTAATATCGAAACTAACCAACTTAAAATCAAATGTGATATTATGTCCAAGCAGCTTTTCGGTTAAGTCAACATTATCTTTGATATGAGAGTGGGAAATTGTCCCAACAAGAGGACTAAGAAGAGACACTAACCATTTTGACAACTTATATGTGCAAGACCCAATAGAACAAGTAATGGGCCTAACTGGATTATTAACTTTATGAGTTTTGATTAGACCATACATGTATGGAAGTGACGGAGATATAGTAACACATTTTTTTTTATCAGTTCGTCGTTACCTTTTAAAATTGTTTTAAGCTTCTTATTAAATTCACTATTAACATTTTCTAGAGGGTTCTTGCTCAATTTAACATATGTCTCAAGTGTTCCTAAACGTTTCTTCACTACTTTTAATAATTTAAAGAAGGATAAAGATTTACACATCACAAAGGCGGATAAAAGTAATTGCTTAGTCATCATGAACAAAAAGGATTACTTAGAAAAAATGGAAATATTACTAAGTGATGAAGAGACATATGTTAAATTGAGCAAAAACCCTCTAGAAAATGTTAATAGTGAATTTAATAAGAAGCTTAAAACAATTTTAAAAGGTAACGACGAACTGATAAAAAAATGTGTTACTATATCTCCGTCACTTCCATACATGTATGGTCTAATTAAATAATTTGGTGCGTTCCATTAAATTCACAGTAGAGGTTGAAGAAAATAATATATTACCATTTTTAGATGTAAACATTTACCGATGTGGAAGATACTTTAAATTTGACGTTTACAGGAAGCCGACCAATGTCCTCTCGTACATTCATTTTTACTCGTATCACAGTCAAAAATCCAAGCTGTCAGTTTTTTCTTCAATGTTCCTGAGAGCTTATAGAATTTGTTCCCCTGAGTTCTTGGATCAAGAAATACAATTCATCTATGACATTGGAGAAAATTTAAAATATCCAAAACATCTTATTGATAAAACAAAAATCAAAGCTAGGAAATGTTTTCTTAATACGTCGCAGGTCAAACCATTTAATTATAAAATATGCTAACAGTTCCGTACCACGAAAATTTAATCCATCTTCCTAGCATTTTTGAAAAATTTGGTATCCAGATAGTATTCAAAAATAATAACAACATTAAGAGTCTGTTAATTAAAAATTCCCCAAGAAGTAAAGAAGGATGTATTTATAATATACCATGTAAAAATTGTGATTTTATTTATATAGGCCAAACAGGCAAAGGCTTAGAAAAAAGAATAGGCCAACATAAATATAGTATTAGAACGGGACAAGTGTCCAGTGGATTATTTGTCCACCAAAGGGATTATGGTCATAATATTGACTGGGGAAATTCTAAAATAATTACTTCTTGTAATAATATTATAGAAAGAAATATTATTGAATCTTGTTTTATAAAAATAAATTTTGGAAATAACATGAACTTGAGTTTGGGTTTATTTAAATTGGACAATTTTATTATTGACAAAATTGTGTGTGATAAAATGTAACATGGGACCTCTCCGAGTATCCTTGTCTTCTTATGTATTTATTGTTTCTTTCTGTATTGCTTTTTTTGTACCTTTGAAAATGTCTAAATAGACGAAAACGTTCGGTATCTGTTTTTTCAATTTCCCGGTGGTTTCTGCAAAAATATTTTATCACGTGTGTTTTGTGATTTCTTTGCATATATATACATATATATATATATATATATATATATTACATGTATTATGTATATATATATATATGTGTATATATATATACATATATGTATATATATATATATATATATAGAAAGATATATATATGTATATATATATATATATATACATCTGTATATGTATATATATATATTTATATATATTTATAAATATATATATACATACTATACATACTGTACATATATACGGAGAAATTTGACAACCATCATAGATATCTAATTTTGTTTTTTATCGTAGAATGAAGCAATTACTAAAGGCAGAAGTGTTTTGCCAAAAAGGGGAATGCGGAACCCAAGTGGCTAACAAAAATTTTGGGTAAAAGGTCTTCCTATGTATGTCGGTGATGGGAAAGTCTCAAAGAAGAACGATCCAACTTCGATATTGGGGATTCGATGGCAAATTAAGGTCCTGAACTCTTCATTCCCAGGACTTTTGCTTACCTCTTTTTTACCGGACGTTTGTTTTGTTCGCATTTCGGCGTCTATTAAACTATCATATTCACTTGTTTGTGACCCTTATGGTCGTGGCGTCCAATTTATTCCTTTAAGACGGTGTTTACCCCTCAGAAGTGCTTAAAATAAAGCTTGTTAATAGCATTACTTTATTGAAAAGAGTTATCTGAAGAAAATGATTTGACGTTAGCTAACAGAGATTCTATAAATCGTATCTCCTTATTCCTGGGAATATACATATATACCAAAATGTGTAAGCATACGTACAAACGGGTACCCCAACAAATATGAACACAAACAAATATAAAAAACGTATATTTACACATAAATACAGACAAAGATATACAAACACTCCTATGAAGACATGAACATATGTATGCACATGAATCTGAATAACGAAGATAGGTAACAAACACGAAACTATATCCAATCTTGAAGTAGTCTCGCACCGAAATTCGTTCAGCCAGACATTACGAAACAAATGATCCACTTACTGCGATTATATGATCACATATTAAGCACATGATCCCCTACCCGAATGAAATCCCCTTTGGGAATGATAAAGAAAAGTATGCTAAAATTCTTTTTTACTATATATATTTGATTACATGAAAATCATCTACGTCAAGCAAAATTAAATAGAATTCTATTTTTAATATATTATCATATTACATTTTCTTTTTTCCAGAAATTTTTACTCAACTGTGAAATGAACCTCCTACCAAGTAAAAAAAAAAAATTAACATACAAAACAGACTTTGAATAAAATTGTTGACCATATATAAAACCAAACGTGTAAAAAATATCACAATAGTGAAGCAATTAGATGAGTATTACTGATTATATTATGTTGGCCATCAAGTAAATATAATTGGTTATACTTATATGAAATAGAATAAAATGAATATCACTGTAGAGGAGAGAATACTTGCTCTAGAGTCTATGATAAAGATATGTATCCAACAATTACCTCAGCAGACCACTAACTTAAAATATTATATGTATATTATATATATATATATATATATATATATATATATCACTGTCCTGTAATGTCGTAACACATTAATAAATGTACTAAAAACCCTCTGTTGGCTGGATTTAAGAAAAAAAGGAAATTACGATTTCCGTATATTTCGATCACTTGCTGTGATCCTCTTCAAGCGGAAGAGGATCACAGCTAGTGATCGAAATATACGGAAATCGTTATTTCCTTTCTTTTTTTAAATCCAATCAACAGTGGGTTTTTAGTGCATATATGTATATATATATATATATATATATATATATATATATATATATATATATATATATATATATATATGTGTGTGTGTGTGTATAATCTATCCCACGAGCACATACTAGCTAAATGCAATATCATAGCGGAGGGGGGTTGAACGCGATATATCGTGTAGATTTATGTAATTCGAGCATACAAATATAAGAAAAGCGTACTCAACTTATATCTCTCTTGATAGCGCATTGGTTTAAGTCACTGTAACTTTGTTACGGGTTAGCTGGGTTCGAATCCTCGGCTCGTCCACGTTTCAATTTCCAACAAAATGTCTCCATCGAGCGATTCTTCAGTCTCGATTGTGATGGCATGGAATTAAAAGTTGTTTGTGGTTGAATAATATCAATTGATCGCTGGGAACCATTCAGTGTAGATGTATATATATATATATATATATCCCAGTAGACCTCATTACAGTCTTTACACGGTAGTTTATATACTCCTGGGTTTATATCTGATTTGGGTTTTTGATGTATATTTACTACCTTATAAAAAATGCTATTAGGATAGTTGAAGACCAATTTAATCTTATCTTGTGGTAAGATATTAGAAGCTTCGTCCAATAAAACAGATATAAACCCAGGAGTATATACACTACCAACTAATATATAAAATATATATATATATATATATATATATATATATATATATATATATATACATACATGTATACATACAGACATACCTCCGTCTGGGGTATTGGCTGCATGTTACTGTGGCAGAGTAGCAGGCATTTGATACTTTAGGGTCTATATGGGGCGCCCCTACGGACCAGAGGTACACATCATTTTGTCTGTGATAGAGGACAACTCTGTTCATAGATAAATGATGAAATTTTTATACTACGACTGTCCCTCCGTTATGCTGTTTCCCAACCCCTTGTTACTGTCCTATACCATTTCTCTGAATATTTATTTCCTTTTTTCGCCTACCCTGTGATGGGGAAAGAGAATGCCACCACCAAGTATTTCCACTTGAGTCGTAAGAGGCGAAAAAAAAGCGACGGGGATGGGATCAGGAGTCCTTCTACCTGTAGCCCCAAAGGGAAATTCCTAAAAAAAAGTAAAAGCATAAAAGGATCTGGGAGTTTTCCAACCAGTACCCTAAAGTTTAGGTCTTTTAATGTGCGTGGATGTGGTACAGATGAGAGTAAAAGGGAAGAGATAGGCAGTATGTCTGCGAGAAGAAAGATTGATGTGCTGGCTTTGAGTGAAACTAAAATGAAAGGGAAGGGCGAGTGTGAGTTTGGGATTGTAGCTGAAAGGTACTCAGGAGTGAAGAGGGAACGTGGGAAAGAAGGGGTGGTTATACTAGAAAGTGAAGAGATAAGTGAGCGTGTAGTGGAGTGGAAAGAGGTTTCATCAAGGTTGATATGGATGGAGGTGAAGCTGGGAAAGAAGATGTGGGTTTTCGTAAGTGCGTATGGGCCTAGTACTGAGAAGAGCGTAGAGGAAAGGGGGGCTTTTGGGGTAGATATAAAGGAGTGCATATAGGGATTAGGGAGAAATGTCAAGGTAGTGTATTGTAAGACCTTAATGCTAGGGTAGAAATCGAACCAATAGACGAAGTGATTGGGAAGTATGGAGGTTCAGGTAAATATCGTAGTGGAGAATTGATGGTGGAGATTTGTCTTGAAAGAGAGTTGATGATAGCAAATACAGTGTTTAGGAAGTAAGTCAAGCATAAATGCACATGGGAGAGGATGGTGGATGGAATGGTAGCAGAGAGAGCGTTAATGGACTATATAGTGGTGACCAGGAGTATGGTAGGAAGAGTTAAGGATGTACATGTTCTAAGGGGAGAGAGTGGGGGAATATCATATCATTTTCTGGTGGAAGGTAAATTGAGAGTGGAGAATAGGTGGAGAAAGAGGAAAAGGGCAAAAGGTAGGGAGGTACTTAGAGTGAACTGCTTAAATGAGAAAGAAAAGGAGAATGAGTATAAGAAGAACCTGAGATGGGAGTGGGAGGGAGTGAAGGATAGAGTAGAACTAGGAGTGGAGGAGGAATATGGATGGTTCAAGGAGGGAGTCATAAGGTGTGCAAAGATGATGTGTGGAACAAGGAAGGCGGGAGGAAATAGAAGAAATGGTATTGAGCGGTGCGGTGAGGAAGCAAATAAGGGTCTAGAAGAGAAGAAGCAGGCATTCATATATTGGCTACAAATTAGGACGAGGGAATCATATGAGAGGTACAAAGTAAAGAGAAGGGAAGTTAAGCATAAGATAAAGGAAGCAAAGAGGAGAGCATATGTGAAATGGGGTAAGAGTATGACAAAACTTTTTAAGTAATTAAAAGATGTTTTGGAAAGAAATTGAAAGAGGAAGAGCAGGCGAATCAAGTGGAAAAGAAAAGGTAAAAGGTGCAGATGGAGAGATGATAATGGAAGAGAAGGCAGTGAGAGGAATGCGGGCAGAGTATTTTAGGGAGATGCTAAATGTGAAGGAGGATAGGAAGGGAAAGGTCGTTGCAGTGGGAAGCGCTAAGAAAATGGAGGAGAAATAGGGAAAGATGAAGTAAAAGCAGCTGTTAAGATGATGAAAGCCGGTAGGGCACCTGGGTTGGATGGATGCCATGCAGAATGTCTGAAAAAAGGAGGTACAGTTATGGTGGACTAGCTGGTGAGGTTTTTAATATTTGTTTCAGAGAGGGTAGAGTGCCGGAGGACTGGAGGAGCGCCTGTATAGTTCCGCTTTACAAGGGAAAAGGGGACAAGTGTGAGTGTGGTAGTTTCAGAGGGATCAGCTTGTTGAGTGTAGTTGGGAAGGCTTATGGGATGGTCTTGATTTAGAGGATTAGGAGAGGAACAGAGGGAGTAATTGGTGAGTAACAGTTTGGTTTTCGGACAGGTAAGGGTCGTGTAGATTAGATTTTTGTGGTAAGACAGATATGTGAGAAAGCTATAGGAAAATTTAAGAATGTAAGGATGTGTTTTGGGCTTTTATGGATATGGAAAAGGCTTACGACAGGGTAGACAGGAAGGCACTGTGGGAGGTACTGCAGATATATGGAATAGGAGGAAAGTTGTTAAGA
>NC_134807.1:31268416-31278416 GCF_046742065.1 Oratosquilla oratoria
TATTACTGTTCATCATATTCATTAGATAATTTTATGATTATGTTTTGGATTATGAATTACATCTTTAAAGACAAGATTTATAGATAATTTTATGATCATGTTTTGGATTATGAATTGCATCTTTAAAGACAAGATTTATAGTGAAGTATACAAGAAGATGAAATATTACCTGTTCATCACATTCATTAGATAATTTTATGATCATGTTTTGGATTATGAATTACATCTTTAAAGACAAGATTTATAGTGAAGTATACAAGAAGATGAAATATTACCTGTTCATCATATGCATTAGATAATTTTATGATCATGTTTTGGATTATGAATTAAATCTTTAAAGACAAGATTTATAGTGAAGTATACAAGAAGATGAAATATTACCTGTTCATCACATTCATTAGATAATTTTATGATCATGTTTTGGATTATGAATTGCATCTTTAAAGACAAGATTTATAGTGAAGTATACAAGAAGATGAAATATTACATGTTCATCATATTCATAAGATAATTTTATGATCATGTTTTGGGTTATGAATTAGATCTTTAAAGACAAGATTTATAGTGAAGTATACAAGAAGATGAAATATTACTGTTCATCATATTCATTAGATAATTTTATGATCATGTTTTGGATTATGAATTACATCTTTAAAGACAAGATTTATAGTGAAGTATACAAGAAGATGAAATATTACATGTTCATCATATTCATTAAAGGTGTTGTTATTTTCACTGTATATCAATCATCTTAAGTTATGTTCTAATTTACTCTCTTACTATTCACTAGTGGGTCACAGGCTAGTTATAAGTGGTTTCCTCCCTCAAAGAAAAATACATATCTTCTTCACGATTCTTTTTGAGCAATGCTCAAAGTTGCCTAATTGAAGTCATCCAGTGAGGCCAGATTCGTTCATTTTGGAATGAAACATTTCCACCCCCGGAAAAAAAAAAATCCTCTCACACCATCACGTCATTTCCCCCCATCAACTCTGAACGACTTTATCCTCCCTCCCCCCTCCCTTCCCCCCTCCCCTCCCTTCCCCCTCCCCTCCCCCCTCTCCCTCTTCCCTCCCCCCATCCCTGACCCAGACCCCCATCTCACCCACTCTCAGACAACTTCTCTTATGAATTCCTCTAATGAGGTTCCAACTGTTTAGAACTTGAGTGTCGTTTCTTACCACACACATGATATGTCGATTTTCTCCTTTGCTACTTTCCTCTGTCTTTATTTTTCTTTTATTTCTTTCATTCATTCCACTCTTCTTCTATTTTGTAATTTTTCATTTTTCTTTGTCCTGCTTTTTTTTGTTTTTTATCTTCTTTTTATTTCATGCAAAAGGATTGTTCCGGTCTTGAGTTTCATTGCAATATTTTCAGCACAGATTCTTTATACACATTTTCTTTTTCTTATATCTTACTCACTTGTTCTTTCTTTATTCCTTTACTTTTGCCGTTGTCTTGTTTTTGTCTTCTCTTTTCGATTTTTTTTAAACTATTCTATTTCAATCGTAAAATTTTTCATTCATTTCTTCTAATGTCTTTTTCTTCTTTTTTATTGTCTTCCTGTTTCTTCTCTTTTTTCCATTTTAGAATTTCACATGTTTTTTCTCTTTGTTATTTGTATTTCTTTAGTTTTTGTTTTCATTCATTTTTTAATAATATTTTCCTTATCTTTGTTTTTGTTTTTCTCTTCTTCTTTCATTATATTTTCCCGTTTTCTTTTTTTTTTCTATTCTCTATCGTCATTTATCAAATCTTATTTTTCCTTCCTTCTCTCTTCCTCTTTACGATTGAAGTCATTCTTACGACACGGACACAATCAGCATCAAGACGGATTTTAAATATATTTCCAGGGTCTTGAATTAATAATAAAAATGCAAAGCTTCCTGTGTGAAGTGCTACATAATATGGCACTTAAACTAACCATGTCAAATTCCACATGTTATTGTTTTGTGTTTACAAATAACAGATTATTTCTTATAATTGAATGGTGGGATGTAAATATCAAAGACTATTTATGAATCATAGGGCCGCTTCATACTTAGCCAGCAATCAAAATGGCTAATGGAACCATATTTAAGATATTGCTAATGTAATTCCTGTAAATTCTCCCAAAAGAATAAAATGTCCTGAGAAATACTTAAGGAAAGCTCCCCCAAATGGAATAAGGTCCGGCAGTGTAGCAAAGGAATAGAAGAGAAAATGACTAAAAAAAATCTGGAATGAGTTAATCAGCTAAAGACGAGTCTAAGAAAGTCTGGAAAAAGAAAGAAAATAAGGATTACAGTTACCTTCAGCCACCTAATCTTATAAGCCACGCCCACCTTTCTGAGCTCGTTGCTGATTGACTAGATTTATAATTTTTATTATTTACCCCCCCCCCCGCCCCCCATAAAAGAAACGCTAAGCCAGCATGGAATCTCATACTAAGTTTTAATGTTTTTGGAGCACGATTTGCTTACAAAAGAAACCATGAAAGTGATTTTTTTTTTTTATGTTTTAATATAAAATTTGCCTAAATCATAATCATACTTTGTAGAGATATTCACTACTTTGGAAATAAGTCTATATGACAAAAAATTAGGAGCGTAATCAATGGATGATGATTATATTGTAACTCGCCCTCTGAGTGTTGGGAGCGTAATAGGGAGCTTCCTGGTCTCGTATTCATTTAGTTGTGGGTTCGAATCTTGCGTTCCTATCCAATTCTCAGCAATAACTGTTACATGCCCCACTAGTCTATACGCATAGCACTTCCCTTACCCCTCGAGCTAATTGCCTCCAATTTCTTCTGCCATGTGCTGTTGCTCTCAACCATTCAAGAACATTTATTTCGACACTTCTGGTGTCCTTCTTCATATTATCAACCCGTCTTGTACATGGCCCTCCTAGGCATCTTCGTTCTTATAAGAACATAAGAATCAAGGAGACTGCAAGAGACCATAAGGCCTACACCAGGCAGTTCCATTACCATCCATCATCCCCACCTTCTCTTAAAATAACCGATAATTTCAGCACTCACCACATGGTTACTAAGTCTATTCCACTTGTTTAACACTCTATTGGTATACATCGAGGGCACACTAACACACACACACACACACACACACACACACACACACACACACACACACACACACACACACACACACACACACACACACACACACACACACACACACACACACACACATACACACACACACACACACACACACGCACGCAAACACACACACACACACTCACACACACACACACACACACACACACAATTATACACACACACACACACACACACACACCACCCACACACACACACACACACACACACACACACACACACACACACGCACACACACACACACTTACACACACACACACACACACACACAACACACACGCACACACACACACACGTACACACACGCACACACACACACACTTACACACACACACACACACACACACACACCCCCCCACACACACACACACACACACACACACACACACACACACACACACACACACACACACACACACACTCACGCACACACACACACATACACATATACACACGCACGCACACACACGCACGCACACACACACACACACACACACACACACACACACACACACACACACACACACACACACACACACACACACACACACACACACACACACACACACACACACACACACACACAAGAACATAAGAATAAAAGAGACTACAAGAGACCATAAGGCCTACACTAGTCAGCTCCGTATCCATCATCACCTGTCATCCCCATCCATAAAGTTGTCTAATCGTTTTTTAAAACAACTGATAGTTTCAGTGTTTACTACACAATTACTTAGTTCATTCCATTCATCGATCAACCTATTAGTAAATCGATTCTTGCCTATTTCCTTCTTAAATCTAAATTTATCCAGTTTATACCCATTACTGCGAGTCCTGCCCTCTTGTTTTATTATGATGACCTTGTTTGCATCACCCTTGTTATAACCTTTGATCCACTTGAACACTTCTATTAGATCACCCCGCACTCTGTGTTATTCCAGAGAGTGTAAGTTAAGGTGCCTAAGCCTCTCTTCGTAAGGCAAATTTCTGAGTCCATGTATCATTTGGTCATTCTTCTCTGTTCTGATTCTTGTGAATTGATGTCCATTCTGTAGGACGGAGACCAAAACTGTACGGTAGAGTCAAGGATGGGTCTAACTATCGCTAGATAGAGTTTAATAATTACCTCTGTACTTCCATTCGTTACCGTCCTAGTAATGAAACCTAATGCTCTGTTAGCTTTAATTCTGGCGCTAATGCACTGCTTCCTGGTTTTAATGCCCGGACTCACCAGAACTCCCAAGTCCCTCTCGTACTCAGATTTTTCTAAAATCGTGTTTACTCAGCTGTATCTATTTTCGGGGTTGTGTAGCCCTACGTATAACACGCTACACTTGGAGGTATTGAAGTTCATTTGCCATTTCACCGACCATGTTAACAATTTATTAAGATCATCCTGCAGAATCCCTGCGTCGTCTCCTGACCTAATTAGGCGTCCTATTTTTAGTGTCGTCCGCAAACTTACTAACATCACTATTTATCCCATCGTCTAAGTCGATTATGTACATAATGAACATCAAGGGACCCAAAACCGAGCCCTGGGGGACCCCGCTAGTAACATTGTCCCACCTAGATTTTATTCCATTTATGGTGACCCGCTGTTTTCTGTTACTAATCCAAGCTCTAATCCATTCTAACACTTTTCCTCCTATGCCATGGGCTTTGATTTTATTTAGTAGTCTCTGGTGTGGCACCTTATTGAACGCTTTGCTAAAGTCAATGTAAATAACATCGTTATTATACTTTAGTGTAAAGGGATAGAAGATTAGTCACACATGACTTACCTTGGAGAAACCATGCTGTGAATCACGAATTAAATTATGCCCTTCGATGTGTTCTCTGAGTCTATTTACTATTATTGATTAAAAAAAAATTCCTATAACCGATGTCAAACTGATTGGCCTGTAGTTGCATATAGACGATCTATCTCCCTTCTTAAAAACAGGAACAACATTTTCCTGCCTCCAAGCAGTAGGCACAAAACCAGTGTCTACCGATTTATTGAATAGTTCAGTTAACTGGTCGCCGCTTTCAAATTTACATTCCTTAAGCATTCTTGGAAAAATTTCGTCTGGACCCGGAGATTTTGTCACTTTAAGTCTTTCAATCTGCTTGACTACTTCTTCTTTACTCATGCTGATATTAGATAGACTACTTTCTTCATCCCCTTTGAAAATCGGATCGCAGTCAGGTACTTTATCTAACCTCTCATTTGTAAACACCGATAGAAAATAATTGTTAAACTCCTCACTCATTTTTTCCTCCTATTCTCTCATGAAATTTTCATCGTTTTTTATTGGTCCTATTCTTTCTTTATTTTTGTTCTATCGAGATGAAAGAAACCCTTTGGGCTGGATTTTGCTTGACTGGCAACCTTAATTTCATAATTACGTTTCGCTGTACGTCTATTCCTTTTAACCTTTAAATTAATCAGCTTTGCCATTTCGTTATATCTTGATCTAAGGTGTGATTCCCCGTTTTTTTTTTTTTTTTTTTTTTTTTTTTTTACGTAAAGTCCTCTTTTCATTCGGATCTCATGTTTCAATCTGTCCGTCATCCATCTGGGAGTATTACTATTTTTCCGTATTAACTTTAGGGGGATAGATGTGTTTCGTGCATTAATAATTAATTAGATCAGTTAGATTGCTATACATTTCATCCAAATCGCTGACCTGTCTGTTGAGCCCTCGCCCTCAAATGACCTGGCCCAAGGTATGCATATTACCTTCCGTGACCCGACCCCTAGTCATGACCTGACCCCTGGTCACGCACCTATATCCGACAATATTCGAAACGTCCGCATGACATTTCGTATTCAATTTAAAATAGGTTTTCATATTGTCAAAATTTGCTTTCCTGAAATCTGGTACTTATACGTTATTCGTACTTTTTAACTTTTCCCAAATAACATTAAATCTTATTTCTTGATGATCGCTAGAACTTGGCTATCTCCCACTATTATGCTGCTAATTTGGTGCTCATTATTAGTTAAAATTTAGTCCAGGGTATTTTGTCCCCTCGTAGAATCGATAATCACTTGTTTTAGGAAATTATTCTGCACCACATACAGGAATTTCTTCGCTTCGTGATCTCCTATTAAAGTTTCCCAGTCAATGTTTCTATAATCAAAATCTCCCATGATCACAACGTTTTTGTACTGGGACGCTCTGTGAATTTCATGAATCAGGGGATCAGTCTGCTCAATGCTGAGGTTAGGAGGTCTATACAAGACGCCAAAAATAACTTTCTTATTCTTGCCAATAATCTCTACCCAAATGGATTCCGTACAGTATTCTTCCTTAATCAAATTTTTTATTATACTGTTTATTGTATTTGAATCAATTCTATTCGATTCTATTTTGTTTGTATTCTACTAAGATCCACCTCAATTATATTACAAGTTTGGAAAGGATGTAACCTAGTCATTGATTGCGACAGTGTTTACTATCAATGGATCGCCTGATGTCTTTCGTAACATAGCTTTACCAGGATGCCCAATATTACTAGTTTTCTAAATGTCTCTTCCAGGCAACTGTAAGAGCATGCATGTGCTCACCATTCTAGATAAATATACTAATACAGATCAATGCACTCATATGATGAATAGACATACCTACAATAATGAATAAATATATGTTAACACAGGTACAGTAGATGCGAAGGCTCTGCCCAAGGGCAACTACAGTATATGTAAAAATAATGCTTAGCTCAATATTACTCAACTGAAACCGGCCCCCACATATGGGCGGAATAGAGATTTGTTTCTGACAATGCTCCCGATTGAATCTACTGACAGTGATCACTATTAATATATCTAGAAACTGTTAAAGAAAGGAGTTTTATTTAAGCCTCTACATATGTACCATTACCAAGTACGTATTAACTATAGTACAATTACATATAGGGTTGATGAAAGAGTATTAGGATGGTTTGGACACATGGAAAGAATGAGTGAAGAAAGACTAGTAAAAGAGGTATGGAAGGTAGATGTGGAGGGAGTGAACATGAGGGGACGTCCTAGGATGAGGTGGATGGATAGGGTGAAGGGGGCTTTGGGGAAGAGGGGAATGTCTGTTGAGGAAGGACGGGAGAGGACAGAAGACAGGGGTGAATGGAGAATGGTTGTAAATGGATGATGTTGTGAAGCATGAGGTGGAATGGGCGGGTGGATGGTGGGTGAGGTAGTATGTGTGAGCAAAATTTGACGCAGCCCGAAGGGATTTCTCCCCGTCTTATCCTTTTATGCATGGGGGGACGTAGAGGGGGGGTCGCCGATTTAATGAAGCGGCCTTGCTGTGGATGTGCTGTGTCTTGCGACACTGCTTCTGACCCAGGGCAGTGGACAAGGTGCAGGGATGACCCGTCATCCAGGATGTGGTAAGATAAGAGGGAGGGTGGAGGGGTGTGGAGTGTATTCAAGGATGGAATGGGTGGGCATGATTTTATGCCCTTTCCTTTTTGGCTACCTCCCTTGTAAGGGGGAGAAAGCCTTGGTATATGTATGTATGTATGTACAACTACATTCATTTCAATTAGATATGATACTATTTCATTCTATTTGTTTGGATTAGATTCAAATCTTTTTATTTCATACACACTTCCTCTACATAAATCTACACACGCCTGGCAAGTGATGAGTTGTGGGTTTAAATCCCAAGCGACTGGAAACAAAATCCTAACGCTTCATTGCGATTCCATCCAAATGTAGAAGGAAAAGTTTTAATTGATATTCAAATGGAAGATATTCGTAGAGAGATCATTACTCTGTCTTCTTCCGAAATATATGTCGTGTACATGTATGATAGAATATATATATATATATTTCACTCGATGCACTGGAATAATATCATGGATATGAGAATGCTTTCTTTCTTGGGGATGAAAGGCTCTTCAGTTCGTATTGGAATGGAATGATGACTTAGTCTACAAAAATCCTTTCAGTTTTCCTTTTCTTTTTACTTCAACATTAGTTATATATATAATATATATATATATATATATATACATATATATACATATATATATATATATACATATATTTGTGTGTGTGTGTGTGTGTGTGTGTGTGTGTGTGTGTGTGTGTGTGTGTGTGTGTGTGTGTGTGTGTGTGTGTGTGTGTGTGTGTGTGTGTGTGTGTGTGTGTGTGTGTGTGCGCGCTGTCACGACCCACCTATAGTCGCGACATAAAAAAAATAACAATAAGGACGTGCGCAGTTCGGACAAGTGATAATAATTTCAGGCAGAATAGTTAAACTCTTCGTTAAAACTAAATATTATTACATGAGTAAAAATGACACATACTATACAAATAGACAGAATATGGAAGCATATCAATAAATGATACATGAATTGCTTGTTCATTATTTACCAAATAGAGTAGCTGGGTGTGGTCTTGTATGCAGCACGTAAGAACAGGTGGGCGAAACAAGTTTTGATTATGGTGTAGACCAGTCTTGATTCTGGTTGCTAAAATTGCATCAACTACCGACTCTCTAGTCTCGGGAACAAATGGGTACTATGAGTTAAGGCTGATGCACGATAATTTCTCGTAGGGGATTCTTCTGGTAGTCGGGAATACGTTAAATATTGGTTGATGCTTTGTACTAGAGAAAATAAGTGTCGAATTACACGTAGCCCAGCTCACGAAAACTTTACACTTTACTTGGAGATGGGTAATCGTTGTGGTCTAAAGTACTTGTTTAGAGGAGTTGTCGTAATTGACGAATGTAGAATAATTTCTATGTAGATTCAGGTGTTCCTGGGCGTCTGCTTCTTTTCTTGTTTTTTCTGTTCTTTTCTCGTTCTGATTATCTCTGCTTCTCTTGTCTTTTGACTTCTGAGTCTCTGTGTCTCACCCGGGTCACTCTCTGCTTCGCCTTTTATAGCCCGAGAATGGGTGCTTAAGTTTCCGTGATGCCTAAACGTATTCAAATCAGGCAGTTTATACACCGTCAACCAATGGGAAAGCAAAATAAGCTTTCCCGCCTAATTATGCAACGTTTCTTCTGAGTTTGGTGTTATGACAGACGCAATAATGTGCGCCCCAATAGATGGGTATCGGGCAATGGGCTATATTTCAAGGAATACAATACTAATCATAGCATATATTTCACATCTATTCATACGAAGGTGTGCCTAAAAATACAAACAACACAACCACAGGATTCTATTGACGCTAAGGACGGAGCATATACATACATACATACATACATACATACATACATACATACATACATACATACATACATACATACATACATACATACACAGTAAAGTAATGTCGTAGCACATTAGTAAATTAAACTTTTGTCGAAAGTTCTGTATATTTCGATCACTAACTGTGATCCTCTTCAAGCAGAAGAGTATCACAGTTTGTGATCTAAATATACAGAACTTTCGACATTAGTGTCTTCTTTTCCGACGGTGGGATAAAAAGTTTGATACATACATACATACATACACACACACACACATACACACACACACACACACACACACACACACACACACACACACACACACACACACACACACACACACACACACACACACACCCACACACACACACACACACACACACACACACACACATACATATATATATATATATATATATATATATATATATATATATATATATCACTGGTGAGAAATGTAGTAACATATTTATAATTCACAATTAACACCACAGTCGGACGATTGCTAGCTGTAATCCTCTTCAAAATGGAAGGAGGATGCTATCTGAAATAACAACCTCTTACAAAAGAAAGAGAACTTAGAAAATAATAAATGTCAGTACCCCAACCCTATGTCACCTAAGGATGACATCAGGTCGGGTCAGGGGAGGGGGAGGAAATTTAACTCAGTCTCTATTCT